>NW_005841839.1:4541025-4544276 GCF_000455745.1 Alligator sinensis | reverse complement strand
AACTGCTAAACTCTGTGCTAGTTGAAATCCAGTGCTGCCACCGAAAAAGTAAATAGATATGTGACCCTCAGATACATGCAGAATGGCAGTGGCAAGTGCTGGATGCAGCAAGAAATGTTTGTAGAAGATAAGAGGAACCAAGAGAGGAAGAGAGTCTCTTACCCCTGACATAATAGATCATGACTGCATCCCAGCTTGGTAGAAGCTCCAGGAAGGCCTAGGAATTAGTTATTCCTGCTAGACTTTCAAATATGCTGTCTTCTCACTGGTTTCAGGCATGTGAAAGGACGGGTTCTCGTTGCTCTGGCTGATGGAACACTAGCCATATTCCACCGAGGAGAAGGTAAAACTCAAAGCAGTCAGGAATGAACTAGTCAACTCCAGAGCAGAAGCAAAGTCTGTGCACACAGATTAAGCATATCACTTCTGGGCTTAAGAAGAAAGGGTACCAAATTGCTAGAATGTGAATACTTTCTTAAAATGCACAGCTACTACCAAAATAGTGCCCTTATGCTCATAAGGGCAGTTCTTGCTTCCTTCTAGATTTTCTTGTTACACTGCAGCTCACACTGGGGATCTTGTAGCTGGTTTCCATGAGTGAGTCAAGGTTTTAGAGCTAGAACTTTTCACTGTACTCTCTGGTGGTAATCAGAGTGACAAAGTCCCTGCAACAGACTGAAGTGGAGAGAGTGCTGCTTGTATAGACTCAATTTTTTTAACTTCTGCTAGGGTGAGCTTTGGGTTGAATATGATTATTTAACAACCAAAATGTCCACATCCTAGATGTAATAATGCTCCCTGATGTAGAGGTAATATGTTTGCAGAGTATTTTGATTACACACTTAGCTGGACTATTAGGACTAGAATAGAGGAGATCTTGGTTCTACACCTGACTGGAACTTTCATATACTGGAACAGTTCATTTGAAGTTGGAGGATCATCCAGAAACCAATAGGAAGGGAAGTGATTCTGCTGTGCATGCAGATCACTGATGCCTTTGTTTTTCTCTAGATGGTCAATGGGATCTCAGCAACTATCACCTGATGGACCTGGGTCATACGCACCATTCTATCCGCTGTATGGCTGTTGTGTACGATAGAGTCTGGTGCGGCTATAAGAACAAAGTCCATGTCATCCAGCCCAAGACGATGCAGATTGAGGTGAGGAGCATGTGCATTTGTGTGTGAAAGAGATGGTAACAGTAGAGATTAGCCCAGGCTTTATCAGTTCTTCTATCTGCTTTCTGCAGTAGAGGGAGGGAAACACAATCTTTGTATCCTTATTGTTGACTCCATGGTGGTAGGACAAGAACTGTCAGGAGAAACCATGTTACTGGAGATCTGACAGAGTAGCACTCATTATCTCTTACTCTTTGGAGCTTGAGTACTTAGGTCACATCTGTATCTGGCACTTCCTTTGTGACTAGGAAGGAGGCTGGGAATCCACATGTACTAGGTAGTCTCTCCAGAGTTTGCGCCTCTGATCTAGGAGCTTTGAAAGCAAAGTGCTCCCAACCCAGGATGAGGGAGCATCTGTCTAGGTCACTGCAAACCTGCAATGAATTCATGACGTTCCACACAATTGATATTTCAGAAGTCCTTTGATGCCCACCCACGCCGGGAGAGCCAAGTCCGGCAACTGGCATGGATTGGAGATGGGGTGTGGGTTTCCATCCGCCTAGACTCCACACTGAGACTGTACCATGCCCATACCCATCAACACCTTCAGGATGTGGACATTGAACCTTACGTCAGCAAGATGCTAGGTGAGAAGGCAGCATTTTTTGGTAAATGGTCTATTATACTGACTACTGTTGATTAGGGAGAATTAGTGTTTTTAGGACACTAATCCAGGTAATACCATCCTAATACCACTATTTCACACTCCCAATCCACAGGCACTGGAAAGCTGGGCTTCTCGTTTGTGCGGATCACAGCCCTGCTCATTGCTGGCAACCGCCTCTGGGTAGGGACAGGGAACGGTGTCGTCATTTCTATCCCCTTGACTGAGAGTAAGTGATGCTGATCAGACATTTTCCTGAAATTACTCAATACCAGCGATGCCTTCATTTGCTGAATGAAGTGGAGTAAGTGACTTGGGCAGACTAAATACTTCCCAGGCTGATCTCCATGTACTGGTGCCAAAAATGGAGTATCACAGTTCTGATCAGTGATTCAGAGAAAATAAAGGGGATACAGGTATCTCCAGGTAAAGGAGCAACCTTGAACCTGGGCTGAGACTACCTTGATTATGAAATTAAAACTTTGCTATAAGTTAATTTGACCCATTTAAAGATGTAATAAATATTCATCACTATCCTGTTCAGTGAAGTAGAAGCAGTTTCCTCCTCTGAGGAACTGTGACATCTGCACCATCTCTACATTGTATGCTGTTGATCAGTACTGTGATACACTTGGCAGATGTTGACTCATTCTAGACCTATTGGTGGCATCAGGACTGAAGCATTCTGAAGTGCATACATTGGAAGGGGGCCACAAACATAAGAAGTCAAAAGAAACCCTTCTGTAGACAGTCCATGATACTATAGATATCTGGCCTTCCCACACTGATACCATTGCTGAAGGGCTGAAGAAGAGGAAGGTTCATTGAATCAAATCAAGGAGTCTGTTTTAGTTCAGCAAAACTTAAGGCAAATCATCAGTCAGTCCAGTCTAGTGAGGAGCTTACCAGGTGTGGACAGGCAAGTCCCTAGAGGTGAGAGGGCTAATTGAAGCTTTCAGTAATCCTGTTTTTCACCTGCCACTCAGCATCTAACTTTTCAGTGAGAAAACTCGCTCCTAAATGCACTGGAAGATACAGGAATATGGGGCAATTTATTGTGATGAAAATTGCAATTCTTGCATCCCTGCTGCTGGCAGAACATGACTGTTTTATGAGGAAAAAATCTGTTATGCACTGGAATTGGCCCTTCCTGATACACTTACACATGAATACAGCTTGCACCTTTCATCAGTGCACTACCTTTGACTTTGTGTTCTCGGAGCCATTATCATCTGAGAATCTCACTTCTGAGCCCCTCCCTGTTCTAAGGGTTGCTTTTTCTTGGGGCAGCTCTTATGCCTCTGAGTTCAATTCATCACACACTGCAAGTAAACTCAATTCTCATGTGACATTGCTGGAGAAATGGAGAGTAGCAAGATTTTGCTGTGAACTTAGATTTTTGATCCCCTGAGCTGTCCTCCATCCCTGGTCTTATAATTGAAGGATGAGTAGTGCAAGGGCAGGGTTTT
>NW_005841839.1:4531627-4540994 GCF_000455745.1 Alligator sinensis | reverse complement strand
CGCTCTTTTTGGCACTCTCTCAATGTGTGTATTTCTATGGCTCCCAGAAATTTCTCCTAATAACTGCCTTTTTCTTCTCTCCCCACTTGTCTTTCTCTCCCTGTTCCCTTCTGTTCCCCACTCCTTGCGTGGCCTAGCTGTAGTCCTCCACCGAGGCCAACTCCTTGGGCTCCGGGGTAAGTCCAGTACCTCCTTCCTTGTGGATTTCAAATGTCATTCCTTGTGCACCAGCTGTCCCTCCCAGTCACTTTCCTAACCCTTCATCCGTTTATTAACTTCTTTCCCTTCACTTACCCATTCATTTCTCGCACATTAACTAGCAGTCACTGAGAAGAGCCCAAAGATGATAATGTAAATATCTTCATTCCCTTGGAGCTAGGGGCATTCAACTCTTTCTCAGTAGCCCTCCCATTTGTTTTACTGTGTAATTGAGTACTTTTTTTCCACCTAGCTCCTTTATTTTGATAGCTGAGGTCAGGGAAGGTGATGACCAAAAGTGTGCTCCTTGTAATCCTAGTAGTAGAGATCTGTTTGGCCAGACCAGAACAGACTGTCTATCTGATCTTCCAGGGATTCCCCAAGCTCCATCACTTTCCAGAACAATTATGGTACCAGTGCTGTGGCACCTCAGAGCCAAGAGTAGTAATGCAGGACCTTGAAAAGGACTGGACAGTTTATGAGCATTAAAAATCATTTGCACTTATGCAAGGGAAGGGGGCGATACCATGGGAATCCCAATTCCTGGATCAGGCTTTATTATCCATCTGCAAGGCTTAATAAGCAACCCTGTCCTAAAGTTTGGCCAGGACCATTCTGAGTGTATTTTCCTTCTTTAGGAGCATTAGATACTAGCCACTGATAGAGGCTGAACACAAGGCTAACTGGACTCATTGTTTGATGCAACGAGTCCAGTGTTACTGTAAAGTGACACCGTCCAGTTGCAGCTGCTTATAGCAAGTCAAAGTACATTGGTGCAGAAAGCTGTGGTCTTTTTTCTGATCAATTCTTATTCTTCCATGCAGCTATTTTGCCCGTGATCCCAAAATCCTGGCTTGAGAAACAGGTCTCCTTTGATTTTAGAGTTATTTCTTATTTCTCATTTAATAACTGAGATAATAGATATAATAGTGCATATAATGACACCAAACATAAGTCCCTGCTAGAGTGAGCACCACACTGGAGTTTGTTTGTGCAAGGGACCGAAAGTTCTACATTCCCCAGTGTGTGTGTGTGTGTGTGCGCGCGCGCCTGGGATACACATGCAGGGAAGTCTCCCATCTTGAGCACTGAGTCCTAGGCTGGTAAATGGAGTTTATTTCTTGCAAGATGCTGAGCAGCGTGAGCTTCTATGGGCTTTAAGGGTGTTCAGCCTCCCTCAGGAGGGCTTCAGTGTCCAGATAGTCAGTCTCAGGGTATTGTGACTGAGGCTGGCAGCTACCTTTTCTCCAAGATTAGAAAAGAAACCTGGTTCCCTTTGACTCCACCTCTGTCCTGTTGGGCTATGGCTTTGCAGGGACTATGTTGCCACCCTGTACTCTGGCAGATCAGTGTTAGCAGGGGGCTTGCCTTTCAAACTCAGCAATTTCATCAGTCCAGAAAGCAGCCACAACTCTCCAAGGGCCTTGTAGGCCAAGCGGCCATATTGTTTCATTAGGGCAGTGAACTCCTCACGTTACCCACCTAAGTACCAAGGCCTATGACTGGCTACAGAACAGTAAGTTCTTTCTCAACTCTTCAGAGTTCTGAAACATGGCTGCCGTAGCAGGGGGAGGAGGCCTTTATCACAGTGCCCTTAACGTATTCCTTTGTAGGGGTGGGACTTTTCCAAAGACATCCCTATTAGTCAGACATTCCTTTGATTAGAGGCACAGCTTACTCACATGAAGGGATGTAACTGTGTCCCCACCATGTTGACAGGGAGATGGCATGTATAATCTAGTATGGTCTCTTCCATCATGCTCAGGACACTAAACGGGGCCTCTAAAGGTTCTCCAGTGGTACTCATGACTTTTCTCTTTGACTGGGGCTGCTGTATAAATGGGCACAAATCTACTACTTGGGGTTATTCTTCTCCTGTTCTCAGCCAATAAGACGTCCCCAACATCAGGAGAGGGGAATCGCTCTGGTGGAGTCATTCATGTGTATGGGGATGACAGCAGCGACAAATCTGCCAGCAGCTTCATCCCCTACTGTTCCATGGCTCAGGCGCAGCTCTGCTTCCACGGCCACCGGGATGCTGTCAAGTTCTTTGTCTCTGTGCCTGGTAAGGGGAAGCACAGCACTTTCTCAGGATGGGTCTGGCATCAATTGTAATTTTCATGGTGGGGGAGGCCGGAGTTGACCTGCTGTAGGATGTTGTGGGTGCCATTCGCACCTCCTGCAGCTGAACCAGTGACTCCTACAGTTCCTTGTTCTTATGCACAAACTGGAATAAAAACCAGATTTCACTCACCAAAGTGATTGGACTGGCAGGGCCTTGACCACATTTGTGACCTTGAGCTGAGTGCTCAGGGACTGTGGCAGAGGTGCTGAAAGGGGCCCCCATGTTTTTTCAGGCAATGTTCTTGCAACCCTGAATGGAAGTGTGTTGGACAGCCCCTCTGAGAACCCCAGTACAACAGCCACCGAGACTGAGGGGCAGAAGCTGAAGAATGTCTTGGTGCTGAGTGGAGGAGAGGGGTACATCGATTTCCGGATTGGTGAGCACCTGTTGTTTGCCTTGTGGGAAGGGCCAGGCATAATGTGTGGGGACCAGTGAGACTCAAGGGATGAAACTGCTGCTGAGGAGTGAATTCAGGAAATTATTTCCACTTGTTCCTGATGATCTGTATAGACCAAGATCTGTGTACCTCACTCCCACATACCAGTAGAACAAACAGACCCCAGACAGCTTTGTCTTTGCCCCACAAGACAGTCTGTACAGAGCCCTGATGATATTCATTAGAGCAGTGGGAGCCAACCTTCTTGGCAGGCATGCCACAATGTAGCCCCACACCCTCCTTGAGTGCCAGTCCAATCCCCTTCTGCCTCCTGATCTCCTGCTCTGTCTTCTGCTTCCTGCCCTATCACCTGCTGTGCTGCCTGTCCCCTCCCTGATTTGCCACCTGCCACACACACAGGCTGCTTGTGTCACTTGTGACACTCATCTTGCAGGTTGGCCATCCCTGCACTATGATTTTCCACACTGATGGCTGAATGCTGCAATCACAGCATTTTCAGGTGCAACACTCTGGAGGAGGCCCTTGGTTAGACTTATGGGCTCGTCCATGTTGGTGGGGACACTTGGCCAATCCATGAAATTGGGGATGCCAAAGAATCATGGTTTTACATTTTTATGAAGGAGTAGAGGAGTTGTCTTTCCATTGTACATGGACTTTGAAATGCTTCCAGTCCTCACAACTGCCCTCCAGACTTGGCAGATATCAGTCAATACTGCTTGTGGTCAGGTAGCAAAGATCACAGCTGAATGACAAGCCTTTTGTGAAAATTCCTAAGGGTAGCAATGTGTGGGCTCTCCCTGGTCCCCCCTTCTCACCATTTGTGTTTTCTTGTCAGGGGATGGAGAAGATGATGAAACAGAGGACAACACTGGAGATGCCACCCAAGTGAAGCCAATGCTTTCCAAGGCTGAGAGAAGCCACATTATCGTGTGGCAAGTCTCCTACATCCCTGAGTGAGAGTCTCTCCTTTCCTGCCAATGTAACTCTCCCTCCTCCCGCTGAATGCCAAGATGTACATACAGAACTCCTGCATTATATCTACTGCTGGAATCGGAACCCCAGACACCTGCAGCAGCTCCTGCATCGGACTGCAACCCATTCTAACCTCTGAACGTGCAGCTTTCATCTTGGGCCCATATGCTCTTTGAGTGCTCAGGTAGTTGTTCTCCTTCCAATGCTGGTGTCTCCAAGGGAAAAAATGGAAGAAAATCTTCAGAGTGAAGCTGGCAGTCAAAACCTGTGCAAGCACCTCTGATTTGGAAGGGCTGGCCCATGTTACCAGGAAGGCTGCTTCACTCCCACCTGCATGAGAAGCAGTGCATCTCTCCAATGTGCCCCACTGAAGTGAAGCTGATGAATTGCCGCTTGCCAACAGCTCCAAAGAAATCTTTTCCTGTTCACCACATAGAATTCCTATCCCCTCCCCTCTGTGTAGATTGTACCCAGGCACAGAATATTACCCCAGATCTAAGGGTAGCCCATGTGCAGAGATGGGACCACAAAAAGTTTCTATTGTTTGGTGATAGGGCAACAGTCCTATGAAGAAGGGGTACAGTGAAGAATACTTTCTGCACATGGAAAGATGGAGTCTCCCTCCTTCCTCTACTGCTATTGTTTGGTCACTAGGTAACATGGAGTCTGTGCTGGGCAATGTGAGACTGGGAAGGACTGTTTGCTTGGTAGGGAGATAGAAGGAAGGTGTCTGATATCAAAGGCCTCTAGCATTCTGGAATGCTGTAGCAGTGAATACGTGCTGAAATCTCATTGGTTAGCTGAAGGAAAAGCCTGAAATACTTTTTCCATATATAAGTTTTGGAAGGGAAAGTTTAAAGACATTTAGGTTTCCTTATTTTTACAAGCCCCAAACATGCAGAGAGACAAGCTGATGTTGTTCAATGGGTGTTAATTTGTAAAGTGTAGGTGAAGGCAAGTTAAGCAGTCCTCTGTGTTGCTGTGCTATGATGTGTGTTAACACAGTGAGGTTTTATTGAATGACTTGTGAAGACAACATCCCGTTTTGGGCATTGCTGACTTTCTGCAGGGAGAAATAAGTGTATCCCTCACCGTGACTGGGAGGAAAGGATGTTACAGATGGGGAACCATGTTTTACCCAAAGTCACTCAGGCAGCCTGTGACAGCAGGGAACGAATGCAGCTGTTCTGACTCCCCTTGCTGGTGCCCCAAGCAATGGACTGTTTGCAGTTCTGGGTGTGCAGAAAAGATCAAATTGTTTCACTACTGGAATGCATGATGGTCCCCAGGAGAGGCTTTCACTGTCCTTCCATGGAATTGCAAACACTGGTTTGCCCTGCATATAGGAGGAGGATGCAGTGTTCACTCCAGAATGAAGAGGTGAGGAGTGACTTCCTTGTGCTTTGTCCATCATGTACCTAACTTCCTGCCTAAGAAGAAGCAAGAAATAACCTGTCCAGGCAGGCTGTTTGAAATTTGCCATACAGGAGCACAGCATTTGTGCTTGGAAGGTGTTGGTGTCCCTTTCTAACATGCCCCATTGCTTCTTTGTTTGCCTGTTAGGTGAGGCTAAATTGAAGCTTTCAAGGAAGTTTCCCTCATTTCCTACAACATGGCCCATATTGTATAGATACATCCTAGGGAAATTTTTGCCTTTCTCTGATGCATCTAGCTGCATGCCCAGTTGGAGAGAAGATACTGGAGTGGATGGACCAATTGTCTTGTATGCTATAGTAACTTCTGTGTTGCTGGAACATGGTACACATGGAGCTGTAGCTGGATGCATCCTTTGTTTAGCAGCAATACCTTCGCCCAGAGCTTTGCAAACAAGGATAGTACAGAGAAGGCTGGGAGAGAGAGTGCACATCAGACCATTTGAAGCAGCAGTGACATACCGGAGAACAGGGGCTTCAGCATCCTACTTAGCAGTGAGAGAAATTTGGTGGTGCCACAAATTGCCTGTGAGCAGTGTTGGATTACTGAGGGAGCATACTATGCTGCAGATTGAGGTAGGGATGAGTTCTGAATCATGTCTTGCAGTCATGTACCAGCTTTGCTGTTTGTTTCTACAGCATCCTTTTAGTAGGTGTGGGCAGCAGAACACCTCCATGGGAAGGGGTCCCCAGTGCGACACATGTGACTGAGAGGCTTTTCTGAATGAGCCAGGCTTCTGTTATGCCATGGCCATGTTCCAGAAATGCTGTCTGACAGGAGAAGTCACTGTGAGTAGCAACAGAGTATGAGGTAGGGAGGGAGGAAGGAAAAAAAATAGCAAGTTCCATACAACATGTACTACCACCAGTTAATTTGGGCTGACAGCATAAAATGGAATTGACATCAGTTGCTTATTTAAATTGAATGCTCCATATGAAAACTATGAAACATTCTGTATCTGTTTTTATCAGTGACAGTACTTGCTCCTCTATCTCCTACTGATTGCTCCAAGGCAAATGGAGAGAAGAGGTCTCAAATCATCTCAGCAGGTTCAGTTCCCTTGCAGCTTGAAGCATGTTTTCCTTGAAGAGAAGCACACATTTAAAAGGGGGGGCAGCTATGGCCACTGCTGCTGTGTTCCTGTCATCCTTCGGTGGCTACTGGGCAGCAAGGTGAGAGCTGATTGGCTTACACTTCCCCATCATATCTCCACTGTGATGTATGTAAAGTACCTTGTATGTTATAAAAGGATTTAAAAAAAAAAAAGTGTCTTAAGGCCTGTAAACTCCGCTGTTCGGTCTGAAGATGGCATTCTGTAAAGAGACTGCTGTATGAATACTTTCCCATGCTTTGTCCCCTATGCTATCAAACAAATGAACCATATCTGTTCTGTATGTAATAAATGTGTTAACATCAGCAAGTGCAAATGTCTATTTGTTGGCTTGCATTTGCAGACATTTCTAATAAACTTTCATAATGGATGGGCTACTCTGAGGGCCATTAGGGCAGTCACCTCAGATTCTCACCTGTTAACATTTTTAAAACAAGCCTGCTCATTTTATTCACCTTTAACTTCAAATGTCAGTTCATTGTGTTACTGGCTTTAAAAATGTTAACACAGCCAAAGAACATGTAGAACCAAGGCAGCCAAGGGGCAATAGGATAGGAACTAAATGAAAGTCCCATAAACAGGGCCAAAATTCAAGCTGACAATTATCCGATCGTTAAAATGGATCCCCTAAATACATCATTTTGTATTTAGCCCCATGAGTGTTTCTAATGTATTTACAAACTGTGGCTGCATTTTTATGATCACTTAGCATCATACAATTTCTCAAGCTCTGAAGTGCAATGGCAGCACAGTTCAGGGAAATGCAAGACACTTAGTAGTTTGAGTTTTAGGAGCTCAAGCCCAGAGGTCAAGTCATTACACCAGAAACCCCCTAAACCAGCCACAGTCATAGTGAAGAAGCAAACCATGAGGTGCATGACTGTCCAAAGTTTATTATATATTAAAAAAAGTTAACTATTATAAAACCAAACTGAGTCAATTATTTTATGGATGTAAACAGTCCTCTCTACAAGCTGCATGGAGGTAGAATGAGCTGCAGCCAGAGGGGCTATGGAGAACCCATATGTTTTAACCACTCAGCTGTGAATGTGCAGGCAAAGAACCTCTGTCCACCCATAAACGTTTCTCAGCAGTTTTTGCTTTTCTTTAAAGGTCACTGATTCCATGTCTTTGCTCAACCTCAAAAGCTAGAGAGGGTAGGGAACATTTTTAACCAGCCAGAAATCCTGGATGAGTTTATTCTCTCCCAACATGCAGACTTAACCATACAACAGCTTTGAGAGTCTTCTACTGCCTTGTTTTAGAATATTATTCTATGGGGACAACAGGAGTCTATATCAACAACTAATGCTGCAACATTTGGAGCGCTTGAGGGCTGGTGAGACAGAGTCACATACTCCTATAGATCATACGTGCTTCACTTGCCTCACCCACAAACACAGCCTACAACAGCATGAGGAAATAAAGGGATGACAGCCAGAACAGAGTTAGCATCTGAAAGATGGGCTTCTTTTTAAATAAAAAAGGAAGTTGCACCCCTTTACAACACCTGCTCCACATTAAGCAGAAGTACATGGGGCATCAGCTTATTAGGTCATGTTTTAAGTAAATTCTGGAAGCTGAGGCAGCATTGCCAGTCATGTGGGAATAGATTTCCCATCTTCACCTCTGAGGCCACCCTTTGCACTGACACATGTTCAAACCAACACTAGGCATAGCACAGCCCTCAAGGCTTTACAACGTGACCAGTATCTGCCCTGACTCTAACAGCAGCAGGAAATTGACCTCTTTCAGTCTGCACAGTTCCAGGTTTAGGCAATGCCACTCTCTCCTCAGATCTTCAGAATTACATATGAAAAGCAACTGCCATCAGCTGCACCCTAGCCTAATGCAAGGCAAGCTCTTGCCAGTACAACTCGTGTGCTGTATGGTTTAAGCACCCCAGTAAAGCTAAGCAGGTTATTGCTTTGACTAGTTGTGCTACAGTGATGAATGCATTTTTCCAGGCGTATCTTTGGCATAAAGGAAAAAAATTAAGCATCCCTTTATTTAGGGTGTTTGTGTAGACCGATGGTTTTCAATCTTTTTTCATTTGCAGGCACCTAAAAAGTTTTGAACAGAGGTGTGGACCCCTTTGAATTGTATGTGTGAGTATTCACATACCCCTCGATTTATTATAATCATCTTTCGTGGACTCCTTAGACATAGTCTGAAGGCCCCCAGGGGTCCATGGACCACAGGTTGAAAGCTACTGGTATAGACAGCTCCATGAAAACCTCTAGCTTAAGTGCAGCTGTAGTTCAAAAAGAAAGTCAGATATGAGGATGCATAAAGAATGAAATTGAAATAAAACAGGAAACGTGAAAAGTCCTTTGTGTAAGTCCATGATAGGGCCTCTGCTGGATGTGTGGAGTAGTGGTCATCCTACCTTAAAAAATATACTGCAAAACTGATGAAGGTTCAGAGAAGTACAATGGGATGAGCAGAGCATTCTTTCATAAGAAAAACTGGACAGAGGCAAGTAAGGGAGGACATGAGAAATGTACATAAAATAATCAGCATCTGGAGCAGGTAGATCAAGAGTCTCTACTCTCTCTCTCTCTCAGAAGGAGTTATTGAACATGAAAGGTGGGAATCTTAAAACTGCTATATGAAAGTATTGTTCACACTGCAAGTTTCTCTGCACCATCAAGTTTTGGGACTCACTGGAGACAGAATACAAGACTAGCTGGATCCAGTTCTGATCCAATAGGCAATGTATACAAGTTAATAGTGATCCTTGGATGTAGAAAGATAATACAATATCTGCATACAGCATCAGCAAAACCAACACTGGAATACTGGGTCCAGTTCTAGTGTCCACACTCCTAGAAGAGGAGATGTTGAAAAACTGGAAAGGGTTCAGAGAACACCTATAAGATCATGTGATATCCAGAAAGCCTGCGTTGCAGTGAGAGACTGAAAGGATCCAAGCTATTTAATTTATCAAAGAAAAGTTGAAGTGCCAGTCACCACCTGCAAACTGATGGCCACAGAAAAGACTTCTGAGAGCAGAGCACTCAGACCAAGACCCGGAGGCTGGAAAATGAAACCAGAAAAATTCAAACTGGAATTTGATTTTTTTCTCCCCCGCAGTAGGAATAATTCATCAGTAGAGCCAACAGTCTTA
>NW_005841839.1:4526299-4531596 GCF_000455745.1 Alligator sinensis | reverse complement strand
CCGCTCTAGTGTTCAGCAGAACACCCATATTTGATGCAAGAATTCCTAGGTGAAAATCTCTGGCCTCTTACACAGGATATCAGACTAGATCATCTTAATGGTCCCTTCTGATCTTGAGATCCACAAATCTTCCCCTCTCAGATGCTCCCTTTTTACTCTTGGTTCTTATGATACCATCATTTCCACAATTCCCTATTTTCCAGACAATCTTTCACAGCAAATAGGACATAAAGTTTTAATGCAGCTTTCTGGTCTGCCTTTATAACCTTTTAATTTGCGAAGAAGGGCACAAAACTCAAATTGCCTTTCCTTTTCTTAGGTCCCTTAAACGTAACCTTGTGATTTTTAGGATATCACAGAGGTGTGAGTAAACAAAACAGGCAGTACCAACTACGGGATGAGACCACTGTTACTGCATGGAGCTGAAACTTAAGTGTTACAAATGGAGAACAGACTCCCTGCTTTCCCACCCCACACATCCTGGAAAGAAAACTCCACTGAAAAGAGATAATACAATAGCCCACAGTAATCCCAGAGAGGCTGAAATGGAAATGGATGGGTATGCACCAAGCCTGAAGGACAGCAAGGGCTTCCTCAGAGCCATTCTTGTTACTCATGGATCCAGTGCTCAGCATGGTCCTCCCAGCAGATCAGCTCATCTTCACGGAACCAGAGTGAAATCTCCCTTCGTGCACTCTCAATAGAGTCACTGCCATGAATCACGTTCCTGTAGAGATAGTGAAAAGGATCAGACTGTACTCTCCGAGCAGTGGTGTTCTGTCCATGATGGTCCAGGGAATACGTGAGAAGCAAGATTAGTGAGGTAAGGTAATATTCTTTCAAGGCAAACTGTTTAGTTGGGAAGCATGTGGGACAGGCTTTTGCACCCAAAATGCCCTCTCTCAAATATGGGAAAGGAACAGACTGAGCCTGCAGAATATACCTATTAGAACAGTCATTTCCATTTAACCTTATTTTAATGAAAGTGATCACTTAAGAGTGAGAAGTGGGCAGTAAACTTGTGAAGCCAAAGTTAGTTATGGGAAGTAGCTATGGGACACATAAGGTGCAGCCTTACATGTCTCAGTGACACAGTGAAACTGTACTGTGTAAATGAATAAGAGCACTGAACACGCACCAAGTATTTTTCATGCTGGATCCAGAAGGGGGAACAGTTTCACTCTGGCCAGTGATATAACCTGCTGGATAAGTGCCATTGTCAAACATTCCCCTCTGCACCCCCCCCCTACTGCTGGACATGGCTACACCAAAGGTCATTGTATTCTGTAGCTCCCACTTCCTTTTAGGATGTAGCATTATTTGCTTGGACTGAACGGTATCTTCTGTCTGCTGCATTGATACCTGCTTCTCTGGCTGCCCACACAGAGCTAAAAGGTGCTGGTTACTTTTAGTTCTATTTGTTTTTATACCAGAAGTTTAAGCCTCATCTCCCATTCCCTGCTGCCTTCCTTCCAAGGTGTCTTTATGCAGAACAAGCTGGTTTGACACCAAATGCCAGGAAACTGAAACTTAGTGAGTGTAAAACGAAATCATTTCCCTGGAGCTAGTCCAAGGCTCTGGCACCAGGGCAACAATTGTTGTAGATTCACTGGTGCAACGCACCAACATAGACTTGAAGGGTCTGAGGACCCTGTGCATCATGTAGTTAACACTTATTTAATTGAAATGCCCTATAAAGAATGAGGAGGAAAATGCTTCAGCTAAAGACATAGGTAGAACAAGGTTCTTTGGGCAAGTGTGATGTCTTTTATTAGACCAACTAAATAGCTGGAAAAAAAAATTTTTTTTGCAGGCTTTTGGGCACAAACACCCTTCTTCAGGCAGAGGGAGAGTCTGCTGTTGTTTTCTGTTCTGGATGGAATAGGAGCCAATATGCAAAATGTAGGTCTATGAAAATGCAGATGTGTGGCAGTGAGGATCAGAAGCCATGGGAGACAAGGGGAGGGGGGGAGGAAGGGGAATGCTGACCTGGTGATAAACTGCAGCTGGTAAAATGTAGAGAGGTTACCTGGGGTTACCAGATGGCATGCAGAAATCTAATAAAGAGATATCATATTTACCCAAAGAACCTTGTCTGCCTATGCCCTTAGACCAACATAGCTACAACCAATACCCCAGAAACATGGAAGATCTGCTAAAGACAGTGTTCCCATCATCTCAGTGCCTGGGAGAGCTCCCTAATGTACTCCAAGGAGCCCTTCCATAGGCCAGGTGTGCTTTTATTATAGGGATATCAAGAAAATCAAAGAACAACCCTCATTTCTTCCTCCTACACCCCAAAAGGTAATTTAGCAATAAAAAAAGGCATCAAGCCCCCTCCTCCTCATCTTATAAAGCCAACTACTAAGGCCAAAGAGACAGCCTAGCACAAGTAGCCTTCATGGCTTTATTTGCTATGCAAAATGGCTCTGCTAGAGGAGATGTGTGGTCTGAACACAAGACTGGGAGCTAGACATGGAGCCAGATCCTAAAGGTAGCTCTGGCAGGCTCTCTCTGGCCACAGACAAGTCATATGAATTCTTCCTGCTTGAAGTTCCTCACCTCCCTCAGAGCAGTATTGCAAAAATAAGTTTAATGTCTGAGCTGCACTCTGAAGAGGAACGCTGCTGTGCCAATGGCTAGCTTTACATTAACTGAATCAACGTTATAGTCCCTTTCGCACTTAGGCAAGGGGCCTCGGATTTAACCCCAAACAGACCACACTTTTAGGATACAAATCCCGGAACTGGAACACGTGAGGTTATGTTACCTAATCAAGAAAACCTTTCTTTGCTCTAGTGGCCACTAGTGTTTCATTTTCCTGCCTTCTTGGGTAGAGGGAGTAAGGTTACACTAGATGTGTTACATTCCCTGCCCCCCAATGAAAGGAAAGTACTAGGATATGGTGCTTGGAATAAACTGAGAAAGTGCCTCTCTTGACCAAAATGCCAGAACAAAAAAAACCCCCCAAACCAAAAACAAACAAACAAAATCAATGTTCCTACTTGCCAACTTCAATGCAGAAATCCCCACGGATGGTGCCAGGTCTGGAATCAGCTGGATTAGTTTCTCCAATCATTGCACGAGCAGTTTTCACCACATCCAATCCCTGCCAAACCTACCAGACAGCAAAGCAAGTTCAGCTTCCCCAGCCTGCCACACACCAAGGGCCAGATCAGGCCTTCTACTCTCTCCAACCCGCTGTTACCCCCGAGGTCACACAAAGGGCAAGTCAAAGCAGAATCTGCCCCGAAGAAAGCTCTAAGAAAGATGTAGGAAAGCTAATGTATTTTCAAGTCAAAGCTTATCTCAGCAGTCAAAAAAGTTTCTGGCTGGCACTCACCATGGCGACAACAGGACCCGAGCTCATGTACTTCACCAGATGATTGTAGAAGGGGCGATCGCGAAGGGCAAAGTAATGTTCACTCAGTAGGTCCTCTGAGGCCTGGGCACAAACACAGCACATGATCTAGTATACTCTGGCAGGACAGGATGGTTCCAAAATGGACTGGGATGACTGCCTGGAGAGCCAGAAAGGTCTGCTTAGGCTCTCTCTTCTGTGCTGTTGCAGTTGTGCTAGGGAGTCACTCAGCCAGGCAAGGGGGAAATGAGCAGCCTCTGGAAGGAACACAGGTATCTGGCGCATATCTCCTTTTGAGGAATCACTTTGTGCTCCCCCAGTTCGAGTTCTGCCTGCTGGAAAGGTTCTGTAAGGCCGTACTCTAGTCAGAGCAAGCTCTTTAGCGAGCAGGTGTCCTTCACCAACTATCACAAACCAGTTTCCATTATTGGCTCATGCTCATCAGAAATGCTGGAAGACACAGAACTAGCAGAACTGCCTCTATGTAATGTTTGCTCCATTACATAAAACTGCTCCTCTCCTGAGGCATCAGACTGTCCAGCCAAGCTACCTGCCCCCTTTCCCTTGTGGCTCTGAAGCAAAGTCTTCATTCTCTAGCTATCCTTTGTCCTTCAAGACACTTTTCTAAAGGTGTTGACTTTTGCCTTATGGGTCATCTTGTACATCAGCAGCATATCCACAGCACATGGGGTATCTACTAAGGAACAGGATCAACAGATTCCTGATGATTTGGGGGCAAAAAGAAAGCAGCACTAATAAATGAGCCAACCCTCATTATTACCCTACTCAGTGCACTGCAGTTACTCCCCATGATTTAGGCCATGTCTATACAGGGATGCTCAGGGGAAAATAATAATCAGGTAAAGGTGTCAAGTCAGTGGGTGCATGTTGAACTCCCATGCAGGTGCTGCCATTCAAGAGGAAGGGGACTCAGTTTGCTGTAGCTTAATTCTTTGAGTAGACAGGCCTTTATATGAGACCCTCACTAGTGCATGTCTGCCCACAACAGGTTGCCCTTCTCCAATACCCTACAGCACAGAAAGCCTGGAGCAAAGGCCCAGAGGGTGGAGTGATCCAAGGAAAAACACAGGTGCTTTTGAAACTTTCAGTTGCCAAGTCACAATTCTTAAAAGCAACTTAAACATTTCCGTGCCTACGTCCCGCTGACTTTCACCGAGACTTAGGTACCTAAGTTCTGTTTGAAAACAACATTTCGGTCCTACTGAGAACTACACTTCCAATCACGTCAGATGTTTGCCCTGGCCGGGAAAGCAATGCAAATAAAACCCCTCCGCTGGGCTGGCTGCAGCAGGTGGCACGAGAGGCTCAGTCAGCACAAGCCCTCCTTGATGGGCAGGAGCCTTGCCTATGCTACTCTGATCACTAGATGCGTTACAGCCAGGATGTCTCTGGGGAAGCACAAGAGAAGCCAAAGCAAGTTCCTCTGAACACAGTCCCACTGTGTTGGGACGTTATTGACCAGGAGCAACTACATCCAGCAGGGAAAACAGACCTGCTCCCCGCCAGGTCCCTCAGACCCCTGCGTGGTTTGGGGCACGGTCCAGACTGCCGCTAGGGTCCGATACAGAAGCTTGAACCTGCCCTGGGCGCCGCTCCTCGGTGCCCCCGCAGAGCCTGGCACACAGGCCAGGTTCACCTTTCTGCACCCACCGCCTCCCGGCCAGCGCAGGAGCCTCGCGCCGCGCCGCCCCGCCCCGGAAGGGTCTCACCTGCACCAGCTTCATGGCCACGAGGCGGAAGCCCTTCCTCTCGAAGCGCCGCACGATGTCCCCGAGCAGGCGCCGCTGCAGCGCGTCCGGCTTCACGGCCACGAACGTGCGCTCGGCGCCGCGGCCTGCGGGGAGCGGGGAGCGCGCGTTAGGCGCGGAGCCGCCGGGCACTGGGACGGGCGCGGGGGGAGGCGGGAGAGCGGCCG
>NW_005841839.1:4521662-4526106 GCF_000455745.1 Alligator sinensis | reverse complement strand
GCCCTCCCAAGCCAGCTCCCTCATGGCTTGAGGTAAGTTCCCGGCTCCCGCCAGGGTGAGGCAGAGACGTGGGCCCGAGCTGCGCACAGCTCCCCCGCCAGGGCCCAGACCCTCCCTGGAGGCTTTTTATACCGTCCATCCAGGTCCAGATGTCTGTGTGCTGCCGCCACCTCCGAGGTAAGCAGCTCCTGGCCAGCTCAGCAGGGAAACCGAGTCATGGCCTGGGACCGCTGTTCTTTGGGTCACCTTAGTTACTGTGGGGAGTGACCAGGGCCCTGCACATCTCAGCTCACTTGAAACTACCCCTCACCCTCCCTCCTCCATGCTGAGCACCATGATTGTGGCTGAGGTGCCAGGGAGGGGACAGTGGCACAGCCCAAGGGGTGAGGACTCCCTGACACACTTTTGCTTTTCACAGACCCATGTGACAAAAGTCCTCTCATGGAAATACACAGTAGTTTTGCCAATGACTTCCGCAGGAATAAGAGCAAATACACTTATATTCTGTTAACAAGAGGAGGTCTCTCCTCCTCCCCGCCAAATACCAACACAGCCTGGGATCTGAAAGACCAAGTGGGATCCTTCCTTCTTGCCCATCCCCATCATAGGGTGACCCAGGGGGTTTGACAGAGATGCAACCGAAGCAGTGCCCTCAGCTGGTGAGACTACGTGTTGCAGCTCGCACTTAGTTTTGATGGTCTAAGTAACAAGCCAAAAGAGAACCAAACTTGTTTTCTCATTGTAGCAGAAAACCCCCTTTTCCTCTTGCCTGCATTTGCTTTCCCCTCTTTGGATATGTTTCTCCTCTTCTACCTCTTTTTCCTCCCTCTTTCTTTCACTATAAGATAAGGAATTGTGTTTTAAAGTTTGTATGTGTGCATTTTATATCTCCCCTTGTATTTTGGTACTTTTATCTATTTGTTTGCCATGGCATTACTCTCGTAGCTTATATTTTATACTCTTCACCTTTTAACTAAATGTGTTTTAGTTTTTAGAAGTTATACACTGTAACAATGTTAACAAGGGCAGGAATCAAACCTGGGCTTCCCTGTATCAGGCGGGGCCCCTGAAAGAACAAGTGAATCAGTGATTGAATGCATAACGCTGTAGCAGGCTTCAGTAACAAGCGGTAATTAATACCTACACCCCAGATCAAGCAACGGAAGAAATCAATAGGAGACAATGTAGCAAACAGGAATTCTCTAAACTTCACTGTTCAAGGGCTAGAAGCCCCGTCTGAGTTAATCAACACCGGGGACCAACTTTTGGGGATGAATATCTCCAGATCGACTGCTCCCAGAGCCCTATTCATGACAGCGGTAAATTAATCAAAATTCATCAACGGACTCCCAAACCTGCATGTACATGCGGACGACCCCTGGGGCTGACAGGTGCCATCCAGTAGTCACCGGGGAGGAAGTCCCACGAGGGTCAACGACCCCTGGATTGGGCAAACCTGAAAACTGGGGAGTCACCAAAGTCTGCCAAGGACAGATAAAAAGCAGTGAAAAGTGACCCTCAGGGGCACCCTCTTGATCTCCAACTTGTCCAGCACCCAACCTGTCCAGCCAGAAGGACCAGCCGGCGACCCCCTTCTGGAGGATAACACCACGCTGGAAGAAGCCTCGACTGGCCATCGATGGCAGACTCCAGCGCTTTGTAGGATAGGTATACCCGACTCTGGTGCCCCCCCCAACAAACATTTGTAGCGCACTAGTGTGTGTGTGTGTGCGTGCGTGTGTGCGCGAGGAGACCAGCCCCAAGGTTATGATTTGACTTCATTACAGTGTTTCAATCTGCCTAATAAACCAGAATTTTAAGGATCCTGAGTTGAACATTTGTAGCCAACATCATGTCTGTGCTGCAGGAAAAATCAGATGGGAAGACTCATACATGCAGGAGCACACTCTATGGAGCAAGATGGTGACTTCTTATAGGCCCTTGTCTGTGCTTTTACATTGGTTTGGGGATCTAATCAACTTGACAGTGTCCTTTTTTAATTCTCAGAGGTGGGCTCTAAAGGAAATTGTGCCCAGTCACAGGGCCCAGAGGATAGGAGCTGTAAAACAAATGCAGAGAACAACAGAGAAGATGCTCTACAGAGATTACCAAGAATCCTAAGCATGTCTGCATCTTTCCAAATACATGTAAGAAATGTGTACACTGGCACGTGCCAGGAATAGGAAGAGAAACTGAGGTGATAACACTTGATAAACCAGAAACATGCCTGTGGCTTATGGAATCATTTTCTTCATTAAGGAGATCAGTTGGCGATTAAGAGACCTAGGGGGCACCATACTCAGTCACTCAACACTACCTTCACACTGGTGTCCCTTCAGTTCTCTTGACATTTTCAATGGAGTCTGTTCTGGAGATCCCTCTTTCCAGATCAAGCATCGGCTCCTCCGTGTTCGGTTTTCCTTCCTTCTGCCTCTGAGCAAAAATCATGGCTCGGAGCAGAGGTGGATACGGCACATACCGGATGGTTTCCTCTGGCACCAGGGTACATTTCTTGAAGTCCTCTTCCTCATGTTTGGGCACCAAACGCCAGTCATGGTACATGACCTTATCAATCTCTTTTACTTCATTTTCTGCCTTGCCTGAGGGAAGATAATAATGAATTAATAATTAACGCCATCAAACTATATAAGCATGTAGAGGAGTCTCCAGCTGGGAATGGCATTGGGTATTTTGCCACTTACACTATATCTACCACTAGCATACTCTACTCTCATTCCAGGTGGTATAAACAAGAAGCAAGGGGAACTAACTGACAGGGCAACCGTGTTCAGTCCTGACTTTGCAGGTGACTTCCTCAGACATCTAGCTCCTCAACTTCTCCACTCTGCAGAAATGTTGGGGAGTTTAATAATACTTAAGAGAAACACTGTGAGACCCTCAAATGAACAATGCGACAGTATTGAAGCACAAGCTTAACTGATAAAGGATGCACTCCATACATGATTTAAAAGAGCATGGAGAGAAGAGAATTTCCTCATTGATCACAATGAAATATTACTTCGGTACCCCAGTGATGATACTGCAAATAACACTGCTATCCATCTGAGCAGAAACATCAAATGTGTTTATCCACTGAAATTAGCTATGATAAAATTAAAAAACGGAAAAGAACCAATTGCGAAGTCATCCATTTCCCTGCCAGCAGGACATTGTTCACTATGGTACAATCTCTGTGGCTTTTTCCAGACTATCTTGAAATTACATAAATTATTGCACTTCCTTGTAAAATCATGCCAGAGAGATTTTCTTCCTTTGTCCAGTTAGTGGGCTGAGAAGGAGAGAGAGTGAGGAGTTGTAAGAGCACAACTGTCTTTTCTCCCTTCTGGTTTATTCCCTGGTTTGGGGCAGAAATATGTTCTCTAATCTCGCTTGAGAGACATAGGGCAAGTTCTTCATTACCTCTGAATGTCAGGTATCCCCAGGCTTTTCCGTGATCCAAATTCTGCAAAGAAAACACATGAGAATTCAGTGCAATTAAGTAAAGAAGCCTTCCCACTCACAAAGAGGACAAGTTCTCTAAACAGCTTCATCATCTAATGCAGGAGCGCAGCCTGCTTTGGGAGGGGCGAGGCCTGCAACCTGAGCACCCGTTAAGGTGCTATTCTCACACCGGGACCAAATCCCTCTGTGCCTCTCATTTAGAGGCCCATTTTGCAGTGGTCTAGACAGCGCAGCAGCGTTTGCAGGATCTGTTTTACAATCCATGTTCCAGGCGCCACAATCACTGCTCTGAAGAGCAGGGCAGGCGGCACCTGGTGGGCCCCGCTGCTGCAGCCAGGCGCTGCTCCCAGCGCAAGGGTCCCCGCGGTGCCTTCTCCAGCGCACAGGACTCCCCAGGAGACAATGCGGCGTGCAGCCAAACCCGAAAGGCCCCAATTTAGAGCGCCGCGGGGATTTGGGAGCCAGATCCTGCAGCGGCCGAGGCGATCCCACGGGACCGACGAGTGGCCCGGGCGAGGACTCACCTCGGCCGTGTAATCCACGCAGGTCTTGGTGATGAGCCAGTAGCAGGGCTCTTCGTACTGCCACAGCCAGGACTTGCGCGTGACCACGCGGCCGATGCCGAAGAAGGGCAGGCGGGCGAGCAGCACGAAGAGGCGGCTCTCGTTGCGCACGTCCTCCCAGGCCAGCACGGGCAGGCGCTTCCCGGTGAACGGCCGCGTCATGGTCTCATAGTCCAGGGAGAAGCGCTGCGAGTCGCACGGCTGGTTCTTCAGCGCCCGGTTTTCGCGGATCTTCTTGGCCATGGCCGCAATCGGCCGGTGCAGCTTCCTGCGGCCCATGGCGGCGGCGGCCCGGCCACGCGCGGAGCAGCTCTGGCGGCAGCAGCACCGCTACCGGGGGTCACAGGAAACTAGTGCTTCGCGGACAGCCCGCGGCGCATGCTCGGCCCAGGGCGCGGGGCGGGGCGGGGCGGGGCTGC
>NW_005841839.1:4507907-4521474 GCF_000455745.1 Alligator sinensis | reverse complement strand
CGGGGCCGCGGGGCTCGGCAGGGAGCAGCAGAGGGCGGACAGAGCGCGGAAGAAGGCGCAGGACGCGCTGCAGAAGCGGCAGCGCCGGGAGGCGGCCCAGGCCCTGCGGCTCCTGCGGCCCGAGCAGTGCCTGAAGTACGTGGCCGTGTGCGTGCACCCAGGTGGGCACCGGGGAGCAGCGCCTCGGCACCTCGAGCAGCGGCCCTGGGCCCTGCGCTGCCAGCTCCTTCCCCGGGCCCCGGGCCCCGCTCCTGGCTCTGTGTCCTGGCGTCTGGCCTCGTGGCCGCCCCTTGGCGAGGCGCGCTCCTGGCTGCCGTGGGCTCGGGCTGAAGAGCAGGTGCTTGCCCTGGTGACGGTCCCAAATTCCTTTACGGTTGGCAAATCCGATCAGCCACAGACGCTGAGGACTTGGGCTTCTCTGAGCTCGAGCCTCTCCCTGCGTCAGTGGGGAAAAGTCGGACTTTTTTCATCATGCATGGGCCTGGAAGGGGTTAATTAACATGTAGAAAGCACTTGGAAGTGATCAGTTGGCAGATGTTATAGAATCCTAGAAAATGGTTGGAAGGGACCTCCAGAGGTCACCTAGTCCTGCTCAAGACCAGGTTATCCTTACATAAACCATCCTATGCATATGTCCTATTCCAATCAAAACTGCATAAACCATCCACTTGCCAGCTGTCGGGGACAATGCCAAAAAACATGAAGGTCACTCTAACTGGCCCCAGGAAAATGTGGGACAAGAGCACTGTCAGTGTCCTGCCACTGCAAGGACAGGGAGTCATTTATTAAAATACGTGAGAGAGAGCACCAAGGAAGGGGACCATGCTCCATTATAAAAGTGTAAATTGGTAGATTATAGTAATAATCATCAGCTCTTCATGAATGTCAGCTTTGCTGGAAGTAGCTTTCTTAGGTGTGTTAGTGATGACAAATGTGCAAGGATTACATTTCTTTTTAAAATTCACGTATCAAAATTGACAGCACGTTTTGCTTCCGTGGTGCTTTGGTTAGCAAAGAGGGATGTGAACTCAGATTACGGTAACTATATTTAGTCTCAGGCCATGAGGCATGGATGCTCCATGCTATTCGGTAAATTCAGCATCATAAGGCACAAACTATCAAAAAGCTGGGGCAGAAAACAGGCTCAGAGCTGATTGCCTGTCATGCAGGTCCATTTCTGAGGACAGGTAAGCTGTGTCCAGAAATGTTAACTCCTGAAATATGCCTGGCTAGTTATCTGGGGCTGCACATTTTCTGTTCAATCCTATTCTCTTTCTCTGACAGGATGGAATTCTTCAGATAATCTCAGCTAATTTCCCACAATGTTGCCTTAGATCAAGCTCTGTTCAGTGCACTTAAAGAGCTGTACCGTGGCTTGTACGTAACACTGAGTTATTCTGAAATGCTTCTAACCGTGCTGTCTGTTTGTACTAGCATCTAAAGAGTTCAATAATCTCTCTAGCAGCGCAGCTAACTTAAAATGTGTAGTCATTATCCTCACAGAAATAGATGTAGGAATGAGCTGCAGGTGCCCACCTTAACATCCATGAAGAATTGTTCTCTGCTTTGCTTGCCAGAGCTTTGTCCATTCCAGTTTCCAAGTTTACCTTGGTGTAATTAAGGGTTTTCGCTCACCTCAGCTTTACAGATTGCTCTCTGCTCCCACTCTTCTGCAACATAATGTGGTTTAGCTGATTGTCCTCTTCCTCAGAATGGGTTGCATTTCATTGGTGCTATATGTTGTATGAGCTTGATCCTGCAACTCTTAATTGAGGGAATAATTCTGCTCAGAAGAGTAGGATGACTTGTGACTAAGGCTTTGCATGCTGTAGCATAATGGAGTGGGAAAACTAAGTGTGTGATTGTCTAACTATCAAAATGCATATACGCACAGGGGAAATTAAATAAGGTTGCATGCTTAATCCTGGAATTTCCCACTTTTTAAGCATTTAATTAACAACTTAACCTACTTTTTACTGTAGGTTTTAAATAAATATTGTGTTTAAAGTATTTAAAAAACACAAAGTGTTGCAACCTTTAGATTCACAGCACAGTCTTCTGCTGCTTGGCCTTATGCAGTAAGTGATAGCTATAGAAGGCTATCCCCTATGTGGATCAGTCCCTAAAGGTAGAATTAGACACATTTTGTCAGTTTAACAGCTACTGTTTTCAGGCAGCAAAAGAATGCTGTAGGGTTGGGTATCTGACTAGTCAAATAAATTTGGTCAATTGACCAGTCAAATATTGGTCAAAAATTGTCAAATAATATTTTGTTTACTTACTTTAAAAAGCAGTAATTTCTTACATAATGTTGGAATAAATTTATTTCAGAATTAAATCTTTTGCAGAAAACTAAACACAGAAAAAGCACAAATTTTCCCTTAAGTGTCAAAAACATTAAAAAATAATATTTCTATCAAGAAAACTACAAAAAAAATCCACTGCCCATAAAATTAAAAACATGTACTGAAGGTCAGTTCAATTAAGGGCCCCAAGCCTGCAGTGCACCCCCTACACACAGCCCGTGCCCCCCCCAGTCCTCTATAGTAGGTATATGTTATCAAACAGTTGACCCATATAATTGAAACAGTTTCAACAGCTAATTTTGTAAACAATACTTGAATCTCTTGTTGCTATAGTCACAGAAAGCCTTATAATATTTGTCCGAGCTTTGACCAGTCAAAAAATATGCAGTCAATTGGCCGATTTGCCACCCCGAGAATGCTGAGATTCAGGGAGAATGGTCCAGTGCCAGGTTCTGTAGGTGAATGTGCTTTAATGGACGTTCTGTTGTCCATGTCCCCTCCAGCTTTTCTCTGTTCCCCATCTAGTAACCCCTGTCCCTGATGCTGTTTCGCAGCTGCTGACCATATTCCTTCAACCCTGCAGCCTCAGCCCATTTCTTGTTCATGGCCCCAAGCCCTTATCTCTCCCTGTCAAATGTAAACGCATCTCTCCTGAGCATGTGTAAACTGGGGGTTTTTTCCCTTTCAGAGGGCTACAACTTAGCCACATGTGGGTGAATATTCACAGGGGCAACAAAAGGTGACTCCATGATACCTGCATGTCCATATATCCAAATCTCAAGTCCTTGTGACAAAGCACAGGGCATTATTGCTCCACAGTGGTAAACATTTGTAGGCAAACTGTGTTTTTCCCTGAGCCTAGTCTTGGAAGAAGTTAAATAATTTTGCTGAATTCCCTAGATGTATACAGCCTAAGGCAGACACCTGGCTTGAAACATTTTAGCCCAGGCAGTTTAAATTTGGCAAAATTAGAGACAACTGTAACATAGGCTTTGTAATATAATGTGTCAGCCAACATTAAGTGTTCCTAGCTGGGCTTCTGGTAATTAATAGTGCATTGTAAATTTCCCTGTGCCCTAGTCTGGACATAGTAGGCTGTATGTCAACCAGAGCTTAATATTCAGTGTTTAGGCTTGAAATAATAGTTGTGGCCCAAAACCTTTTTTGCGTGGGTTTTAGTTGCTCTTTAAATAAATACTGATGAAGTTGTTTTGTATTGATACTTTCCTCCTTCCTCTCACCATGCCTCACTGGTTCTCTCCCTTCCCTTAGGTCTTCTGGAAGATCCTGGATCAGATGCCTTGATTGAAGCTTTGAGTTCCTTGGAGTGTAGCTACTGCATTGAGCCTCAGGCAGTGCCCTACAGTATAACCTGGAGGAGAAATATTCCTCACAGTTTATCCAGTACAGTAAGCATCAAAATCCACTCTGTCCTCACTTCTCTGAGGGCCTCCTCACCTGTCTTGTAAATTGACAACAGCTAGGGTTGGGGGAAGAGTTATGAATTGCTTTAATTATTAGACCTGACATTTCTGGTGGTCATTCTCAACTGGACCATGGAGTGACCTCAGAAGTACAGGTTATGTGCAACTGCTGTTGACTCAGGGAATGACATTAGAGCTGGAAGGGATCTCATAAGATTATTTGGTCCAGTCCCCTGCCCAAGGGCCAGGAAGTCAACTAGGGTCAAAGGATCCCAGCAAGATAGGCATTCAACCTGGATCTTGAAGCTCTACTGCACTGCAAAAATTAATCCTGTCTATTGTAGATGGTCTTTCAAGGCTGAGACCCACTAGCCTTATTTCATTTGGGGCACATTTCAGGGCTGAAGAGGTGGTAGATCATTGCCTATATCCCACTAGAAGTTGTTTTTATTTCCCTAGGATGGTCCCACGATGAAGTCTGAAGAGGAAAAAGAGGTGCTGGTGCTGGTAGATCCGAGGGACTTTCTCAAGCGTCTTTTTTCTGTATTTCAGGTAGTATAAGCTGTTAAGCAGGGTCCACACAGTTCCTTTTGAACAGGGGGGACTAGCCAAACCTGCTAGTAAATTATTGAGGTTTCAGGTAGATGAGTATTTCAGAATGCACACAAAAAAGAGGAGGCCTGTCAGGTCTGAGTGAGTTTAGCATGCCCCCTGGCCAGGGGCAGAAGTCCTGCCTCATGACTTAAATTTGGGACAGAACATTATCTAAGAGGTCATAAGACAGTCCAGGTCTGTCTCCTTCTGTGCTTTGTGTTTACACATGGAGAATGCCTTTAATATTTTAATTAAGGAAATGTTCAAAGCACATACAGCTTGGGAGAAACACAGTTTTGAAATTAACATATTTACAGTTAATTAGAACTTGATGTAGACCCACGTGGCATTTTATTTATATATACCTAGGAAGACAAATCTCCTGCCCTGAGGAGGTGACAGTTCCATTCAGACAGATGCAGTAGAAAATGAAAGGCTAGACTGGAGCAGTCAGCATCCAAAGGGAGATCGCTGATGGATCAGTAAGTGAAAAGGTGAGCCAGGAGGAGTAGCTGGAATTAGGCTGGGTATAGCATGTGGCAGGCAAAAAGGACACAAGAGCCTTGCAGTCCTGCAGCCAAAAATAGATCATAGCTGAGAAATGAAGGACAATGTGCCACAGTTCCAACCTTCTTCCACTGACTAGACTTACCTGGCAGATCTCTCACAGAGGAGGAAAAACTGATCTGACAGGTCTACAGCTCATTTGGTTTGTTTTGTTTCAGAGTCTAAGCGGTGCTCCATCAGACAGCAGGCCTGATCTCAGCCAGGTGTTGCCTTTGGATGGTCCGGAGGGGCCCCCCACAAAAAATTGCAGCCTGGCTGTCATTGGACTGGATGCCTACAGATGGTACGTTCTAAGTGCGTGTGTTGGGAGCACACTGGGAAGTTAGAGTAGTGAGTGCAGAGAAGGGGGACATTGAGTGCTGAACTTCCAAGGCTTGGTGTGTAGGTTGTGGCTGTAATGCATTCCATGTCAACCTACTGTGCAGCACCCCAGGCAGCTCTGTGTGCAAGAAGGGTGGTTGTGTGAGCAAGAGCATGTTTCCAGATGAACTCGTGGATGGGGAGTGGTGTAATGGGTTGCAGGCAGGACAGTATTTTCCAGCTGCAACTCACACAACACAATTTGAAAATGTTGAGGTAAAATAGGGTGTTCTTACCCTTATGAACAATGCACAACCCAAAGAGGATGGTCACGCTGGAATGGCAGAGCTGGAGGACACAGGCAGTGGAGCTGTACTTAATGCTGCAGGTTGGCTCTCTTTCCTATTCACTGCTCTATAAGGAGGAGCTCAGAACAGCTTGCTAACCTGGGGATGGATCTCCAGTGAATCATAGGGTTGGAAGGGACCTCCAGGAGATCATCTAGTCCAATCCCCTGCTCAAAGCAGGACCATCCCCAACCAGATTATTCCAGCCAAAGCTTTGTCTAGCCGGGTCTTAAAAACTTCCAAGTATGGAGAATCCACAACATCTCTGGGTAACCTGTTCCAGTGTTTTACTACCCTCCTTGTGAAAAAAATTCCTAATATTTAACCTAAACTTCCCTTGCTGCAACTTGACACCATTGCTCTTTGTTCTGTCATCTGCCACCGCTGACAACAGTCTAGCTCCATCCTCTTTGGAATCACGCTTCAGGTAGAGTTAAAGGCTGCTATTAAATCCCCCCTCGGTCTTTTCTTCTTCAGACTAAATAAGCCCAGTTCCCTCAGCCTTTCATAAGTCATGTTCCCTAGCCCCCTCACCATTTTTGTTGCCCTCCCCGCATCCTCAGAGCCAGTCTTCTCATCATGGAAGGCAATCAGGTTGGCCAGGCTTGAGTTGCCCTTGGTGAATTCATGCTGACTATTTCTAATCAGCTTCTCCAGTGCTTAGAAATGGATTCCTTGAGGACCTGCTTCATGATTTTTCCAGGGACTCAGGTGAGGCTAACTGGTCTGTAGTTCCCTGGTTCCTCCTTCTTCCCTTTCTTAAAGATGGGCACTATATATTTGCCTTTTTTCAATCATCCAGGACCTCTCCCAATCACCATGTGTTTTCAAAGATGATAGCCAGTGGCTTGGCAGTCACATCAGCCAACTCCCTTGGCACCCTCAGGTGCATCACGTCCTGCCCCATGGACTTGTACACACCCAGCTTTTCTAAATAGTCCCTAACCTGTTCTTTTGCCACTGTTGGCTGCTCACCTTCTCCCCAGGTGATAGGTGCAGTAGGCTGAGAGCTGACCTTGCCTGTGAAGACAGGTGAAAAAGACACTGATTACAGGCAGTCCTTGAACTTGCAACAAATTTGGTTCCTGAAAACCATGTCTTAAGTCAAAACATTGTAGCTCGGAACTGATTTTCCCATAGGAAACAATGTTATAAGTAGGGAATTGGTTCCTGAACCAAGGCCCGATACCCTACTTTCACAAAAAATAACCCAGAATTTTGTACAGTACAGTACTCAATTATAGACAAATAATATAGTTAAATTTATTTATTGTATATATGTATTTATTTATGTATTTATATTGTAAATAGCAATCACATTGATTTGGAAGGACTTCTTTGAGGTGACTTTACTGGACTTTTTGAAGGGCTCTTGGTTGGACTTTTTGAAGCGTTTTTGGCTGGAGTCTTCTCAGGAGTCTTGGCTACAGGTTTATCTGCAGTCTTGGCTGCTTTCTTAAAGAAAGTGTCCAAGGAAGTTTGGACAGATGTTCTTTTGCTTGCAAATTTCTCTGTAGCAGCTGTACATGTTGGATATGCCCCTATTCACTGATGCACTGTGTTCAATATTGGGATCATGTTCCTCAAACAGGGACACGGCAGCCAACACTTTTCGTTGTCAAGACTTTACAAGGAGGAGTCTCTTCAACAGTAGCTGCATCTTCTTCCTCTGCCACTTTTTGCTGTTCCAATTCAATGAGGTCCTCATTAGTTAATTCTTCAGAATGTGATGCCAGCAACTCATCAACATCTTCTGGTACAACATCTAAGTTGAGTTTTTTGCCCATTTCAACAACATTTTTGGTCATCTCTTCAGAAGTGTCTGTAAAGCCTTGGAAGTCGGACACAAACTTAGGACACAATTTTCTCCAAACACCATTCAAATTTGATTGTTTGACTTCATTCCATGCCTCAACAATGTTCTTAACTGCATGGTAAATGTTGAAGCCCTTCCAGAATTCCTTCAGAGTTGGTCCACCTTCCTTCTCAATTGCCCTGATGGCCTGGGCAAATGTGCGCCAATAGTAGGCCTTGAAGGATGCAATTACCCCCTGGTCCATGGGTTGCAACAATGAGGTGGTATTGAGGGCAGAGACGTGACTTTGATGTCAGAATGCATGTCAGCAAGGATGGTTGGATGACCAGGAGCATTGTCAAAGATTAACAGTGCTTTAAATGCAAGATTGTTTTTGCTGCAGTAATCCCTGACAGTTGGCACAAAATGATGATTAAACCAATCCTCAAAAATGTTGTTATTTACCCGTGCCTTAGGACTGGATTTCCATATCACTGGGAGAAATACCTTGGAATGTCCCTTGAAAGCTCTGGGGTTTTCCAAATGGTACACAAGTAAAGGCTTAAGTTTAAAGTCACCTGCAGCATTGGCATCAAGCAGAAGAGTGAGCCTATCTTTAGCAGCTTTGTACCCTGGCATGGATTTCTCCTCTTTGGCAATGTAGGTTCTCAACAGCATTTTTTTCCAAAATAGACCAGTTTCATAAACATTAAAAACTTGCTGAGCACAATATTTCAGCCAATGTCTCAGGAAAAGCACGAGCTGCCTCTTCATCAGCACTGGCAGCTTCACCTGAAACCTTGATGTTTTGCAGGTTGGCCCTGGCTTGAAAACACACAAAGCACCATTTGCAGTAAAAGGCTCAGCATTAGAACTCTTCCCCTGTTGTTGCTTTAGATCATCATAAAGAATCCCAGCCTTTTCCTGAATGATGCCTAAACTCACAGGAGCCTGGCATTTATTTTGATCCTCCAGCCAAATGATTAACAGTTTCTCAACCTGAGCAGTAAGTCCAACGTGCTTGCCTTGTCTTTCAGTGGGGGGGTCTCACCTTTTCTGGGCATCTTAATTATTTCCATTTTTGTTTCCATAGTAATTGTTCTACGTTTCTTAAAAGAAGAAACATCACTTCCACCAGATTTATTGATTATGGGCAGTTTGGATAAAGTTTGGAAACAGAATGGTGCATGGACAGTCCCTTCCCATGCCCTCCCGGACAAGCGGCAGGAGCCACGGCTTTTCCCACAGCCACCCAGGGCAGCCCCAGCACTGCCTGCCTCGCCCCAACAGGAGCAGCTGGGGGAGCAGCCAGACGAGCCATGGCTTCTCCTGTACCTGCCCGGCTAAGTCCCGGCATTGTCTGCCTCACCCCAGCAGGAGCAGCTGGATGAGCCATAGCTTCTCCTGTGGGTGCCCGGCACAGCCCTGGCACTGCCTGCCTCATCCCAGTGGGAACAGCCAGACGAGCCGCGGTTTCTCCCATGGCTGCTGGGTACAGCCCCAGCACTGCCTGCCTCACCTTGCCTCAGTGGGAGCAGCAGAACAAGCAGCGGCTTCTCCCACAGCGGCCCGGCGCAGCCCCAGCACTGCCCACCTCATCCCGGCAGGAGCAGCCACAGGAGCAGCTTCTTGTTGCTGATCCTCTTCTTGTTGCTGACATACTTGTAGAAACCCTTCTTGTTACCCTCCATGTCCCTTGCCAGCTGCAACTCCAGTTGGGCTTTGGCCTTCCTGATTTCATCCCTGCATGCCTGAACCAATACTCTTAGACTCCTCCCTAGTTGTTTGTCCAAGTTTCCACTCCTTGTAAGCTTACTTTTTGCGTTTTAGTTGACTGGTTCCCTGCTAAGTCAAGCTGGTCTTCTGCCATACTTGCTAGTCTTCCTGTGCATCAGGTTGGTTCCTTCTTGCACCATCAGTAAGGTTTCTTTAAGATACAACCAACTCTCCTGGACTCCTTTCCCCCTCAGATGCATCTCCCAGGGAATCCTGCCCATCAGTTCCCAAAGTGAGTCATAGTTTGCTTTTCTGAAATCCAAGGTCTTTACTCTGCTGCTCTCCTTCCTTTCCTCAGGATCCTGAACTCAATCATCTCATGGTCACTGCTGCCCAAGTTGCTATCCACTACTACATTCCCCACCAATTCTTCCCTAGTTGTGAGCAGCAGGTGAAGAAGAGCATGGCTTCTTGTTGGCCTCTCCAACCCTTGCACCAGAAGTTGTCCTCAGCACTCTCCAAAAAAGTTCTTAGATTGCCTGTGCACTGTTGTATTACTCTCCCAGGAGATGTCAGGGTGATTAAAGTCCCCCATGAGAACCAGGAGTTATCGGGAAACTTCTGCTAGCTGTTTGAAGAAAACCTCGTCCACCACATCCTCTTGGTCTGGTGGTCTATAGCAGACCCTCACGACAACATCACCCTTGTTGCTGTCCCCTGTGACTCAGTGGGTCAAGCTCTTCTCTTACTCCCATGTTACTGCTGATCTGGAGGGAGCATAAATAATGGGCTGTTCATATAGCCACACACAGCCCAAGTGGTGGTCATTTTTAGCCAGCTGCAGCCTTGTCTGTAATAAAAGCACATTGAATTTTTGTGGCTGTCATCCTTTGCAGAAGCAGCAACAGGAGCTGGGGCTTTTTTCCCAAATTGTGGTTCTTCAGCCCAGCTCTGTGCAAGGTCCAGGGGGCTAGCAATGGAAGCGTAGTGTTATACTGGCAGTGTCAGATGTACAAAGTTGCCTGGAGATTTTGCCTACTTGCAGCAGGTGAGCAGGTGGCATGGATCAAACTTAGTAGCCACCTCCATCTCCAGCCTCTAGTAGGGGAGGGAGCTGGCAAATATGGAAGGATATAGCCTGTCCTGCCAGTAGTCTGTGGCTGTACTGACTGTTCTTAAGGGAAGAATTGCTGGGGAATATGAACCATGTGTCATTTCTCCCTAGGTACAATCGGGGTTGGGACAGGCAGCAGGCACTGTGCTCTGGAGAACAGGGTCAGCAGGAGGATCCCAGATTCCAGCCTTGCCCAGAGCTGTCAATGACAAAGCAGGAGATAGAGGAGGTGAAACTAACAGGCTTCAAACACTAATGTTGCTTATGGTCATAGATGTTCTAGCTGTGGGAAGAGAAAGTTCCTGTTGGTGACCCCTTGGGAATGTTATATGCTGACCTGACTCACATGGTATCATCTTGTGTAGTACAGAATGTCTGCCTATTTCGCTGCCCTGGGAAAAAGGGAAGTGGGGGATGGTGACACTTGCTGCCAGGCAGAGGGAGTTTGGAGTTGTGTGATGATATGCTGGTTCAGATGTAGCCAAGGTTGGTAGAATCTTTCCCAACTTGAAAGTGGCCTGGATACCCCTGACCCCCAATAGCCTGTTTGAAGTCATTGTCAGTCTCAGCTTGGTACCAAAATAGACAGGTTTTCTCAAGGCCATCATCTCAGGGTCGTTTGGTACTAGCAGGATCATAAGTCCAAGTTCTGAAAGCTCCATTTTCTGCTCACCTCCTGGGATGCATCTCCGAGGCACTTTGGTGTAGCCTGCAAGAAAACCACTCTGCTCTCACCTCTACATTGGGGCTTTTCCTCAACACGGGTATCATGCTGATGTATGTCAGCAGCTCTGAACCACCCAAAACGTATTAAGGATGCTGTCATGTTATTCCTTAAGTCAACCGTTCTCAAAATTTTTAGACTCAAGGCCCCTCTTCTACCCCCCCTGTGCAAAATGCCAGCTTTGAATTTTCACTCACTTTTGAACTACAGAAAAATAATAGAACCATTTTCTATTGCAAAGAACTTGGCAAGTTCATAGCAGGGCAGAATAGTTTTGAAACTGAATTCCTATTTGAAATATCTGGGTTTATCTTGTGAATCATATGAAGGAGTTTGCACACCTAGTGGTGGCAATATTATGTGGCACCCTGTAGCATCCTGCCTTAGCCTTTTACTGTGTGCACTTGTATGCATGCACGTGTGTGCGCTTCTGAAAGCTGAAAAGTATAATTTCTTTGCTTCTTCCTTTTGTTCTTTTGATATACTTTACATTGACATCATTCCCTGGATATATTCCAAACTGATGGGAGTCAGCACTGGTCTCTTGCTTATGGTGGTTGCCATGAAAAATTATCATCAACAGTGATTGTTCATGTATATCATACAACCAAAGTTTTTCACCTACATTTTCAGAGATGTTTGTGGTAGCTGTTGGCAGATGTTGACTTTTTGATGGCTCCTGCTTTAGTGGTCTGTGCTTGTGTCCTTTTATTGAGGGAACTGACATAGAAAACATAATTGAGAGGAACTAATGGAAGAACCAGGTAGAAACGTGAATGGGGCTTGCACTATTGCCTAGTGGCCCACAACAAAATCTAGGCACCCTTATTGTGGTCACCACTTGTGAGCGTGTGCCCCCTCCCCCCGCTGCACAACCAGAAGGTAACCCTGACACCCACTTTGTTGGTGTGCTCTAAAGAAATGGCCACTGAAGCATTTTTAAAGTGTCTTGGTGACCAAATACATTCTTAACTGAGATCCTTACTACATCAGCAGTCTGAAAATAGGTCATATTTGGAGTCTAAACCACTCATCTGTCTCTAACTGAATTCCAGTCTTTCCTGAGAATTCCCCAAAAGGGAATGACTGGCTGGCTTACTGGGAGCTAAGAAGGCATGAGTGAGCTTTTCTGCTGTATTCCATATACATGAGTTACTGCAGTTAGCCCATCCTTTCCTCTGTCTAGGAAAAAGCCAGTACCATCTCTGGAGAGGGGCTTGTGCCTAAATAGATGAGACCTTTCCATGTTCTGCTCTGCCAGCAAAGAGCCTCTGAAGTTCTGTGTGACTGACATGAGCACAGCTGTCTGGAAGTCTGTGCAGGCTGGGTGCCTTTGGAGATGGGGTGTGGGCTGCAAATTGTCCTGTGATTGACCTAGTCAGGCTTGTAATCAGGAGGGGACTAATTTGCTTTGTGTCTTGCATGTTTCAGTCATTGTAGTTCTCCTCCTGCAGGTGCTGGTGGTGCTGCAGCTGTGGGCTAACACTATGGTATCATTCCTGGACACGTGGCAGGAATTCAGTCAGCATGTCTCCGCACTGACTAAAGCAATAGCAAAACGCCCATACAAGTGAGCTTGTATCGCCAAACCCCTTGCTCTGAAAACTGTCCCTGCTGGATCCCAAATACAGAATATCATAAAATCTTATGGGAGGATTTTAAAAAGGCATTAGACAAATGTTTTCTAGGAATGGTCTAGATCAGGAGTGTCAAACACGGCCAGTGGGGTGGATCTGGTCTGCAGAGCCACTGTCTCCAGCCTGCTGGGCTACTGGTGGACCACCAGAAGTTGGGGTTGTAGTTTTGGGGAAGTAGCCTGCTGTAGAATCTGCAGCTGTCAGGCCGGTGAGCAAGGGCTGATACAGCTCGAGTCAACCTATGACTTCCTCACCTCTCACCCTTCACATGGCCCCAGCTCCTTGGCTGCTGGCTCCCCTATTGCTGCTACTACTGCTGCATGACCTGAGCAGGAGCCAGAGCTGCAACTGCCATGGGAACCTCCCTATACCCTGGGCTGGATGTGGATGAGATCTTGGGGTATAAAGAAGCCCCACAGTCCAGATCTGGCCTGGGACAGAAGGTGAGTTTGCTGCCCCTGGTCTAGGTATATGTGACCCTGCCTCAGTCCAAGAGATGAACTCTTGCAGTCCTTTCCAGTGCCCCGTTCTAATGATCCTGTGACACTCCTTTGTTTGGTTTGTGACTCGACTCTGGGAGCATGGTTGGCACAGCTACTATGATGGATTCTGTTGGAAAATGTTTGCTTAGGGAAGGACTTGCATCCTGGACTCAGGTTATTAAAACAATTTTCAGGTTATCAGAAGAGAAGGCCAGTGGTGCAAAGAACAATCCTGGTCCTGCTGGAGCAGTGAGAGATGAAACAAAAGGCCCCCTTCTTTCCCTCACTGAATCTGGGGACAGGGCATGATCTGACTATGCAGCATTGGTCATTGCATGCGCCACACCTAGGCCTTGCTCTGAGGGGTCTGGCTTTCTGCAGGAAACAACGGGAGACTGAATTATTCTCCTTCTGCACTGATGGGAAGTGGTCCAGTGGTGTGCGAGTGGAGAAGGATGGGACAGGACTCCGACAGGCATGGAAGAGACAAATCCAGCAGTTTAACAGAGTCAGCCCTGCTGCGGCAGCAGCCATAGCAGAAGCATATCACTCCCCAAACCG
>NW_005841839.1:4499670-4507405 GCF_000455745.1 Alligator sinensis | reverse complement strand
CCTCACCTTGCCTCAGGGGGAGCAGCAGAACAAGCAGCGGCTTCTCCCACAGCGGCCCGGCGCAGCCCCAGCACTGCCCACCTCATCCCGGCAGGAGCAGCCACAGGAGCAGCTTCTTGTTGCTGATCCTCTTCTTGTTGCTGACATACTTGTAGAAACCCTTCTTGTTACCCTCCATGTCCCTTGCCAGCTGCAACTCCAGTTGGGCTTTGGCCTTCCTGATTTCATCCCTGCATGCCTGAACCAATACTCTTAGACTCCTCCCTAGTTGTTTGTCCAAGTTTCCACTCCTTGTAAGCTTACTTTTTGCGTTTTAGTTGACTGGTTCCCTGCTAAGTCAAGCTGGTCTTCTGCCATACTTGCTAGTCTTCCTGTGCATCAGGTTGGTTCCTTCTTGCACCATCAGTAAGGTTTCTTTAAGATACAACCAACTCTCCTGGACTCCTTTCCCCCTCAGATGCATCTCCCAGGGAATCCTGCCCATCAGTTCCCAAAGTGAGTCATAGTTTGCTTTTCTGAAATCCAAGGTCTTTACTCTGCTGCTCTCCTTCCTTTCCTCAGGATCCTGAACTCAATCATCTCATGGTCACTGCTGCCCAAGTTGCTATCCACTACTACATTCCCCACCAATTCTTCCCTAGTTGTGAGCAGCAGGTGAAGAAGAGCATGGCTTCTTGTTGGCCTCTCCAACCCTTGCACCAGAAGTTGTCCTCAGCACTCTCCAAAAAAGTTCTTAGATTGCCTGTGCACTGTTGTATTACTCTCCCAGGAGATGTCAGGGTGATTAAAGTCCCCCATGAGAACCAGGAGTTATCGGGAAACTTCTGCTAGCTGTTTGAAGAAAACCTCGTCCACCACATCCTCTTGGTCTGGTGGTCTATAGCAGACCCTCACGACAACATCACCCTTGTTGCTGTCCCCTGTGACTCAGTGGGTCAAGCTCTTCTCTTACTCCCATGTTACTGCTGATCTGGAGGGAGCATAAATAATGGGCTGTTCATATAGCCACACACAGCCCAAGTGGTGGTCATTTTTAGCCAGCTGCAGCCTTGTCTGTAATAAAAGCACATTGAATTTTTGTGGCTGTCATCCTTTGCAGAAGCAGCAACAGGAGCTGGGGCTTTTTTCCCAAATTGTGGTTCTTCAGCCCAGCTCTGTGCAAGGTCCAGGGGGCTAGCAATGGAAGCGTAGTGTTATACTGGCAGTGTCAGATGTACAAAGTTGCCTGGAGATTTTGCCTACTTGCAGCAGGTGAGCAGGTGGCATGGATCAAACTTAGTAGCCACCTCCATCTCCAGCCTCTAGTAGGGGAGGGAGCTGGCAAATATGGAAGGATATAGCCTGTCCTGCCAGTAGTCTGTGGCTGTACTGACTGTTCTTAAGGGAAGAATTGCTGGGGAATATGAACCATGTGTCATTTCTCCCTAGGTACAATCGGGGTTGGGACAGGCAGCAGGCACTGTGCTCTGGAGAACAGGGTCAGCAGGAGGATCCCAGATTCCAGCCTTGCCCAGAGCTGTCAATGACAAAGCAGGAGATAGAGGAGGTGAAACTAACAGGCTTCAAACACTAATGTTGCTTATGGTCATAGATGTTCTAGCTGTGGGAAGAGAAAGTTCCTGTTGGTGACCCCTTGGGAATGTTATATGCTGACCTGACTCACATGGTATCATCTTGTGTAGTACAGAATGTCTGCCTATTTCGCTGCCCTGGGAAAAAGGGAAGTGGGGGATGGTGACACTTGCTGCCAGGCAGAGGGAGTTTGGAGTTGTGTGATGATATGCTGGTTCAGATGTAGCCAAGGTTGGTAGAATCTTTCCCAACTTGAAAGTGGCCTGGATACCCCTGACCCCCAATAGCCTGTTTGAAGTCATTGTCAGTCTCAGCTTGGTACCAAAATAGACAGGTTTTCTCAAGGCCATCATCTCAGGGTCGTTTGGTACTAGCAGGATCATAAGTCCAAGTTCTGAAAGCTCCATTTTCTGCTCACCTCCTGGGATGCATCTCCGAGGCACTTTGGTGTAGCCTGCAAGAAAACCACTCTGCTCTCACCTCTACATTGGGGCTTTTCCTCAACACGGGTATCATGCTGATGTATGTCAGCAGCTCTGAACCACCCAAAACGTATTAAGGATGCTGTCATGTTATTCCTTAAGTCAACCGTTCTCAAAATTTTTAGACTCAAGGCCCCTCTTCTACCCCCCCTGTGCAAAATGCCAGCTTTGAATTTTCACTCACTTTTGAACTACAGAAAAATAATAGAACCATTTTCTATTGCAAAGAACTTGGCAAGTTCATAGCAGGGCAGAATAGTTTTGAAACTGAATTCCTATTTGAAATATCTGGGTTTATCTTGTGAATCATATGAAGGAGTTTGCACACCTAGTGGTGGCAATATTATGTGGCACCCTGTAGCATCCTGCCTTAGCCTTTTACTGTGTGCACTTGTATGCATGCACGTGTGTGCGCTTCTGAAAGCTGAAAAGTATAATTTCTTTGCTTCTTCCTTTTGTTCTTTTGATATACTTTACATTGACATCATTCCCTGGATATATTCCAAACTGATGGGAGTCAGCACTGGTCTCTTGCTTATGGTGGTTGCCATGAAAAATTATCATCAACAGTGATTGTTCATGTATATCATACAACCAAAGTTTTTCACCTACATTTTCAGAGATGTTTGTGGTAGCTGTTGGCAGATGTTGACTTTTTGATGGCTCCTGCTTTAGTGGTCTGTGCTTGTGTCCTTTTATTGAGGGAACTGACATAGAAAACATAATTGAGAGGAACTAATGGAAGAACCAGGTAGAAACGTGAATGGGGCTTGCACTATTGCCTAGTGGCCCACAACAAAATCTAGGCACCCTTATTGTGGTCACCACTTGTGAGCGTGTGCCCCCTCCCCCCGCTGCACAACCAGAAGGTAACCCTGACACCCACTTTGTTGGTGTGCTCTAAAGAAATGGCCACTGAAGCATTTTTAAAGTGTCTTGGTGACCAAATACATTCTTAACTGAGATCCTTACTACATCAGCAGTCTGAAAATAGGTCATATTTGGAGTCTAAACCACTCATCTGTCTCTAACTGAATTCCAGTCTTTCCTGAGAATTCCCCAAAAGGGAATGACTGGCTGGCTTACTGGGAGCTAAGAAGGCATGAGTGAGCTTTTCTGCTGTATTCCATATACATGAGTTACTGCAGTTAGCCCATCCTTTCCTCTGTCTAGGAAAAAGCCAGTACCATCTCTGGAGAGGGGCTTGTGCCTAAATAGATGAGACCTTTCCATGTTCTGCTCTGCCAGCAAAGAGCCTCTGAAGTTCTGTGTGACTGACATGAGCACAGCTGTCTGGAAGTCTGTGCAGGCTGGGTGCCTTTGGAGATGGGGTGTGGGCTGCAAATTGTCCTGTGATTGACCTAGTCAGGCTTGTAATCAGGAGGGGACTAATTTGCTTTGTGTCTTGCATGTTTCAGTCATTGTAGTTCTCCTCCTGCAGGTGCTGGTGGTGCTGCAGCTGTGGGCTAACACTATGGTATCATTCCTGGACACGTGGCAGGAATTCAGTCAGCATGTCTCCGCACTGACTAAAGCAATAGCAAAACGCCCATACAAGTGAGCTTGTATCGCCAAACCCCTTGCTCTGAAAACTGTCCCTGCTGGATCCCAAATACAGAATATCATAAAATCTTATGGGAGGATTTTAAAAAGGCATTAGACAAATGTTTTCTAGGAATGGTCTAGATCAGGAGTGTCAAACACGGCCAGTGGGGTGGATCTGGTCTGCAGAGCCACTGTCTCCAGCCTGCTGGGCTACTGGTGGACCACCAGAAGTTGGGGTTGTAGTTTTGGGGAAGTAGCCTGCTGTAGAATCTGCAGCTGTCAGGCCGGTGAGCAAGGGCTGATACAGCTCGAGTCAACCTATGACTTCCTCACCTCTCACCCTTCACATGGCCCCAGCTCCTTGGCTGCTGGCTCCCCTATTGCTGCTACTACTGCTGCATGACCTGAGCAGGAGCCAGAGCTGCAACTGCCATGGGAACCTCCCTATACCCTGGGCTGGATGTGGATGAGATCTTGGGGTATAAAGAAGCCCCACAGTCCAGATCTGGCCTGGGACAGAAGGTGAGTTTGCTGCCCCTGGTCTAGGTATATGTGACCCTGCCTCAGTCCAAGAGATGAACTCTTGCAGTCCTTTCCAGTGCCCCGTTCTAATGATCCTGTGACACTCCTTTGTTTGGTTTGTGACTCGACTCTGGGAGCATGGTTGGCACAGCTACTATGATGGATTCTGTTGGAAAATGTTTGCTTAGGGAAGGACTTGCATCCTGGACTCAGGTTATTAAAACAATTTTCAGGTTATCAGAAGAGAAGGCCAGTGGTGCAAAGAACAATCCTGGTCCTGCTGGAGCAGTGAGAGATGAAACAAAAGGCCCCCTTCTTTCCCTCACTGAATCTGGGGACAGGGCATGATCTGACTATGCAGCATTGGTCATTGCATGCGCCACACCTAGGCCTTGCTCTGAGGGGTCTGGCTTTCTGCAGGAAACAACGGGAGACTGAATTATTCTCCTTCTGCACTGATGGGAAGTGGTCCAGTGGTGTGCGAGTGGAGAAGGATGGGACAGGACTCCGACAGGCATGGAAGAGACAAATCCAGCAGTTTAACAGAGTCAGCCCTGCTGCGGCAGCAGCCATAGCAGAAGCATATCCCTCCCCAAGCCTGCTGCTTCAGGTCAGCTCTCAAACCACTCGGACACTGATTGAAATGCTGTTGCAGGGATAATGAAGACAGAACAGGGAAGGGAGACCTTTCTGAGAACAGGACATAGTGTACTCTCCCACCGGTGGGAGAGTTCTGTCCGACAGACAAACTGCTATTGTATGAAACAGATTTCCCCAGTTAAGTTGGTAGCTGCATCCAAGGAAGGCATGGGGTGGGCAGCTGTTTCAGTAGTTGCTCTATAAAGATCTTTTATAGCTTATCTAGTTCTCTCTGTAGCCTGGCTAGTGCAGAGTTTTCCCTTTTGTCTGTCTAGTCCCTACTTCAGCATGTCCAGCTCTGCATTTCACCTTGTACAGCACATCCAGTGACTCTGTTCAGCTCTTTTTAAATGGCTGATTTCCAAACCAGACCCCTTGCAATCAGCTGGCTCTAAAATAGTCAAAAGAATCAAGATGGGCTGCCTCTGAGAGGGGGCACAAAGAAGAGAATAGTCAGACTAATGAAAATTCTCCATTGCTTTTCACTTATATAATGCTTGGTGTGAAATTTCAGGCTGCTTCTTCTCAGTGTCTACTTAGTTATTTTTGGTGGGAGACCAACACTTATGAGCACTTTTTTCTTCATCGGGTCAGTATTAGTCATGCAGGCTTTGTCCCTTTATGCCAGCAAATAGCAGTTTTAAACTCTCAACTAACCCTTTCAGTACAGATGGACTTTGCATCCATTTCCTTGGGAACAGGATGATGACATGCATCTCCCTATGTTGGGGGTGGGAGCAGGGGTTGTGTGTGAACATGACTAGTTCTAACATTATCCTCTGAATGCTGTGTGCATGGCCAAAGACACAGCTGCTTTTCACCACAGGTGGATTTGGCTGCAATGATAACTGAGTTTTAGGGGGCTGGTATTTACACCAATGTGGCTTCCTGTTTCCTATAAGGCCTATGAAGAGTGCAGCACAGAGAATGACAGACTTCACCTGCTGAGTGACATCCAGGTAAAGCCAGAGGATGGTGGGAGAGAACGGCGGATTGGACCAGACATATCACGCCGAGTTTATCTTTTCATGGTGTCCACCAGTCCAGACCTTGTTTTGGATCTGAGTGCGTAGTGGGGCTCAGAAGGTGGGAGATGGACCAGTTATTACATCTGTGGAGACCCAGCTGTGGCGGAGGAGCTAGTGGTACAACCAGGATACTGTGAGTCCTGTGTGGGGTGGCTGCAGATTCTTGTGCGGGATGAAGACTTGCAGCTCAATAAATGTCTTGTTATAAATGCTTTCTTCAGCTTCTTGGCTTTATGTTCCCTATTAACTACTTCTCCATGTGGTGGAGCATAGCCTAAAGCAGGTGGTCTCTTAAGAGAACGGTCTTTTGAGCACAAAGCCAAGACCTGGAGGCAGAGCAATATATGAATTCTTCCCACATAACATGCAAGCCTTGTACCTCTGCCCTGCCCCCCATACCTTCCCCTTAACATGGGGCAACTCCTCTGCCATGGGGGAGGTATAGGCTTAGTCTTACAAACTTAGGGGCATAACCTTACCTTGGCTTAGCCTTTCCTTTTGCACTGGCCTGACTGCTAGCCACCTTGCTGCAGCCCCTATGTATGTTCTGCAAGGCTGCACCCACGTTTCCTCCTCCCGGCAGAAAGGGAAGGACTTTTCCCTTTATAGATTCTGGCCTTAAAGGAAATGGATACAAACACAAGGGCAAGTTCTTAAAAAATGGTCTGAGAAAATGGCAAACTGGCTACTTGCATCCGAGTTTTGGTAGGTGTAAATGCTGACAGCTCCCCTTGATACTGCTTAAAACGATCTAACTTAAGGTTGTGTATCCATGTTACATCAATAACCCCCTCTTCACTCCTGTGCATCATGTCTCAGTGTCCCAACAACACTGCTTGGTTGGAAGGAGTAAAACCAGGAAGTGACCAGCGGTATAAAGATCCTTCATTTCAGTTAATATTCCACAAAGATCCTTCATTTCAGTTAATATTCCACCTCAACATTACTGCTTAAACTGGTTTATTGGCCAGAACAAACCGGCTGTGTTATTTCTGTTGCTAGAGATATCCCTTGCTCTTGACCACAAGTGGTGTACCAATACAGCTGAACCAGGAGCAGCTTTTCTACTCTGGTTACACATCCTATTCCTAATCCTGTAATTGAAGAGGTAAATCCAGTTTCCTCCTGTAAAGATTAATTACGCTTGGCATCATAGTTACAGCATCATACCACTAAGCTTATTTAGCACTACACATGTGTGCTGCAGGAAATTTTAAATGAACATTGCTTTGTATTGCCTTCTCTCCCATTCAGATTTCTAAACAAGCATTGACACTTCCCATCCCACAGCTGTTACTAAGAGGTAAGTTGAAGAGCAATTCATGTTACTTTACTTAGTGCTGCATGACTGACCATGGAAAGCTGTATGCATCTCAGCCACCAAGCATCCATATTAGTCTTCTGCAGTTCAGTGATTGCCAGTGTAGACATAGGCTGCCAAATTATCATTCCCACTAAAAAAAATAGAGCCTTGTAGGAGGCTCGAAAGGGGCTAGAGGTGCACTGATACATCAGTCCAATATCAGATCGGCACCAATATAAAGAAAATTGACTGCACTGGAAATCAGCCTGATGTGGCCGATAATTTGGCCGATAAATGGCCTGTGCATGCGTGTAGCCACAGCACAGCACGTAGGTGGCAAGGAGCGCAGCCTGGCAGTTTGGAGAGCTGCATGCAGCTAGCAAGTCTGTTGTGGTGGAAAGGGAGAAGGGAGAGAATGAGTGTTAGGGGGTGCAGATCAAGGCCTCCGTGGTGAGGGAGGGATGGGGCTGGGGTAGGCGCTGCTGAGTGGGGTGCAGGACAGCTGAAATTCAGGGGGCAGCAGTGGGGAGGGTCTGCTTCTACTGCTGCATGCACCCCAGGAGGGCACGGGGGGTTGCCCCTGGACCTGCGTGGGGTGGTATGGGCTGGGGCAAAGTGGTCAGTAGCAGTGGGAGGGTGGACTG
>NW_005841839.1:4487796-4499575 GCF_000455745.1 Alligator sinensis | reverse complement strand
CCCCCCGGCAACCCCTGCTCCATCCCATGTCCTGCCTTGGCTGGGCAGCGCCTGCCCCAGCCCCACTCACTCCCTCACCACAGGGGCCTTGATGTGCCGCCCCACCCCACGCGCCCCTTCCCTCACGACAGACTTACCAGCTGCATGCAGCTTCTCCATGCTGCCAGACTGTGTATTGGAAATTGGATCGGTATCAGCCAATACGCCTCCTTAAAAATCAGTTATCAGTATCGGCCCCCAAAATCTCTATTGGTGTACTCCTAAATGGAACTGGAGAGGACTGACTTAGAAGTCATGTGCTAAATCAGCCCTGACTGAGGTGATATGGGAAGCAAGGAGGAGCTTTAATTGTATGTTGACATTCCATCGTGTTGGCTTCCCGTCACGTGCAGGTATGAAAGGTGAGGTGGAAGTTTACTTGCCCTAACACACAGGCCTTGTGATGCTACTTTGTCATAGGGGACTATAAATATTGGCAGTAACAGGTGCCAAGTCATCAGCATCCTATTTGAAATAGCTCAATAATCTGTACCTTGAGCCAGTAAGTCCTCCTATTATAGAAAGCTGAAGGTTTTTACTGTCTGTTACTTACTCAGTATCTGCTCCTATCACCTTGTCTAGATGTGCCAGTTATTAACAAGGTGCCTGTGGTTACAAAGTGTTGCAAACAATTAAAGAACACTTTCCCCTCTGTTTAAAATCTTAATGTAGAGTAATTTTGACCTAGAAAAAGGGTCCCTCCCTGCTTGCAGATCACCAGGAGTGATGTCAGACCACTGCCAGTTTAATCTTTGATTGATTAAAGTTGCAGCCTTTGTTCTACCCTTAGTCCAGTATACAAGAGAAATGAACATGCTATAGGCAGCAGGCACATCTCCCAAAATCATCATGTAAAATAAGAACATAGAAGCTGTACTGGGTTTTAGATTACCTCACAGGTAGGGGGGGTCATCTATCCCACAAGAATATTGAGTGAGAGCTGTGTGGAACTGCTGTTTCACTAAGAACTTCACACACTAAATATTGAGCCTTTTTTATTATGATTTTGATTCACAAGCAGAAAGAAACCCCTGCTCCCCACACCACCTTTCAAAACCAGTCTCAGTGTGGCCACATGGATCTCTCTAGTCTAGGATTTTGATTGGTAGTGGCCAGCATCACATGCTCAAAAGACACAGAAACCTTGTGCTAGGTGGATGTGGCAATAATTTATACCCCAAGATCTCATCTCAATTGGTAAAAACTCTGAGGCATGGAATTTAATAGAATTCTAAGTAATTCTAATCTATTAGTTAGAATGTCAGGATATAAACCTGATATCAAGAATACCTTCACGGGAAGTTAGAAAAATTAAGAATAGTTTATATTTTTATTACAATTTAATACAGTCTGATATAGAAGCTGCAGTAGCCAACATGCAAAGCAATTAAAGTCATCATAGAGCTCAAATGAGATCCCTTACAGCTCAATTTACAAGTACTTGCTCTCAGTTACCAATGACAATGCATGTAGATGCATTTTTAGGAGCTTCTTTCTCTAAACACTGCTGTTTTGATCAGGTCCCAACATTGCAGTGCATTTATTGCAAGTACTGGACCAGCATACAGCAGCTAGAAAGGTGGAGTGGTAACAAATTTTGTCTTTTGATGGGAATCAAGTAGGTTATTTGATTATAGTTTGCTAGAAGAGAAGTATACTTTGAAATCAGGAAGCCAGTTTGAAAACTTGTCTTGCAAACAAGTGTACTCCCCTGAGAAGAGTTAGTCACTTTGGTGGCAAGTAGATTAAGTTAGAACATTTTGCTGTGGATTATCTGGGCTGTCTGTTTCGAAGGAGTTGCTCTCTGAGTTGCTAGATATTTTCAATGCAAGTGGTTGATGCTTCTATCTTTGCAAACTTGAGTAGAAGTTTATGTCCCATAAAGAGGGAGATGCTTGGCCTGGATTGCCATGGAGAGAGTAAAACAATACCCCACCCAAAGTCCCACAAAGCAGTTTATTTGGAAATAAGTTATGTCCTCCTGCACCTCTTCCTCTGGCATGCCTCTGCATCTGAGCCACAGGAGCTATCTGAGTCGCTTCCTGATGAAGAGGAGGAAGGCTTCAATGTGCTATAGTTCATACTCAGGACCCAGCCCAGCTTGTTGTGTAGAACTTGCTTGAGTCCTGGTGGCAATGGAAGCACCTCCAGTGTATCCATGTAGTTAGGCAACAGCTGGCGGAGGCGGTAACAGCAGAGGTACTGAAGGGACGTGCAGCTGGCGCACGAGCGAATCACCTTCATGCTGCTTTTGGCTGCAGTGGAGCATACCATCGGGTAGAACTTCTTGTTCTGAAGTTTGGTAGCTGCAACTCCTGCCAGGTAACAGAAACAAAGAGTTCTGGTCTCAGTGCAATGGCAAGGGCACTGCTCCTAAGATGCTATGTCATCTTGTCTGTCATCCTCCTCTCTCTGCCTAGTTAAACAGGGTGCCTACATATTGTTAAGAGAGCGTGAAAACAGATTTTCTGATACCAGGGCTGCTGATGAATAGGGATATCCTTTGCCCCCATCTTTATACCCCTAATCCTATTTTGTCACTCAGAGAAGCAAATGGATTCTCATTCCACTTTTTCCAACAGCTACATGATACCAGGGCTTTCAAGAGCTAACAAGGCAAAGATCCTGGCCAAAAGTATCATGTTTCCATAATTCATACAACCCTCCCCTGTAAGTCCGGGCATGGGCAACTGGTACTGTCTTAGTCGGGGGTGCACGTGCACCCCCTACACATTGCCACTGAGTCCTGGTCTATCATTTTGTATCAAGATGTGCGTTTGATGGGATGAAAGGCCACTATGACCTTTGTTCTTACCTATACATTTCCTGTTTTTGAAGAAGGTGAGTGTTCCATGCCACGTATCAAGATGAACCCCAATAATGGAGCCTTGGCCAAACCGTGATGAGAAGTTTATTTTGTCTCCCTTGTGGTGGAGAAGCCCTTAAAAAGCAAACCCATATTCCATCATTCAGTCCCACCACAGTGTACAAGCACCTTGTCTATGTAGACTCAGCTGCTCAGTACAACATCCTTAGATTCTCCCCAGGATCAGTAATCATTACCCACAATGCTAAGTTAAGGACAGGATCAGAAAGCATGGTCCTTCAGCAGCTCAGGGGACAGGCAACAGAGGAATATAATCTTGCCTCTACATTGCTGGTTTGTGCAGGGGTCTGCCTATTATGTGACAGCCCAATGACATGAGTAAAGGTATTCTGAGTACACTCAAAGGTGCTGGTCTTGTTATCAGCCTCATATGGAAAATACTGGACAGCCAAAGATTGTACCACCCCTCAAGCCTCCTCCTTTATAGGTGGAGGCTTGCTGGCAGGGCTTTCCTACCTGCCAGAAACTATATTAGGGAATTATTTCATTCTATCAGACTTAATATATGGAAGCACTCCCAGTGAATATAGCAGTTACTAGTGATATGGAGGAATTCTTCACCCTGCATACATTTAATCACTGTGTGTAGGCTGGCTGCAGGCAGCAGTTCCAGCAAAGTATGTTTGCGACAAAGCAGAATCACCATCCTAGTGGCTATTTCAATTTTACTCCCACTCCACAAAGCACTGTGTTCCATAATGGGTAGAAAAAGGCTTTTGCATATTTATTAACCTCCCCAATTCAACCTCCTGCTTAGCTGTAGGGGGAGCACTCCCACTGCCCCTGCCTGCATTACCTGTGTATGAGAGTCCCCAGCTGTCCTCATCCTTGCCCAGCAGGCTACAAAATGTGTGGCGGTACTTGTCCAGGTTGACATCTGAAGTTCCGATTCCCACCATCTAGATGGAAGAAGCCCATGCCAAAGGAAAACAAGGTCAGTTTCTGCTACAGAATTACCTGGTGGTTTAAGTGCAGTGAAACACCATACATGGCTTCCATCTTGGGAACTCCCCTAATATTTTTCTTAGTGTGCCCCAAGAGACATGAGATTTGGCAGAATTAAGTCACAGGGTCTATTTAGTCCTCTGATCTAGGAGTTACCAAAGGTCTGAACAAAGTTATGCTTCACTTGGAAGAAATCAGGAAGTGATCACACAAGCAGCCAGTACTGGCTCTTCTACACTCCATTGCTATTTCCAGAATTAATTGCATGTTAACCTTAATTGCAGTGAGGAAATGATGCACCTCTCAGCAGACATATTCTGCATGCCTGAGACTGTAAGCACCTCGGGCTAGGGCCAGTCTTCTCTCTGTTCTGTCCTGTTGAGCTCACCAACAGTGATCAACAATCTAATAAAATGCACAGAAATAAAACCAGAGATCTGGGTTCTAGTCATGACTGCCACCGTCTCAGTCCATGGCCTCAAGTCAGTCATTTAAGTTTTCTTTTCATTTAAGTGATGACACCCACTCATGGAAGACTCTGAGTTTTATAAGTAAAACATGCTGTCATGTATTGTTCTATTAAAAGAATGCCCCTCTGCACCTCCTCAATTCTAAGCACTTCAGCGCAACATACCATGTCAGTGCCATAGACAGGAGAGGTCATCTTGATCTCCCAGAAGTGCTGTCCTTCTCCCAGCTCCTTGTTTCCACGGATAGCAGCAGTACCACAGCTATACTCCATGTGGAAGTTCACCTTGCGGTTGTCACAGGTCAGCAGGGTTGCTGTTGATTTGTTCAGGTCATCCCACACCCAGTCAAAGTCTGTTCAGACGGAAGATGCAGGATATCTTTAAGTGGTGGGAAATACTGCCAAACCAGAAACTTAACGGAGCTTCCATCAATTTAAAAGTCTCTTAAGATGTCTTTTTTTTTTTTTAATGCTCTAGCCTGTTGAATACCAAACTGGCTGAACTTAACAGTTAGCCTGTTACAGCCCAAAATCATCTTGCTCTAGTCTGACATAGAAGATCATCTATTAACCAAGTCTGTCACCATTAAACAATGGTCCTCATTTTAGGTTAACAAGAGATTTCAGTTATGTGAGCAGTCTTTTACGACAGCAATTACTGAACACAGTCCCATGGGTTACATGCAACTGCTGACAGCAGCAAGGCCTGTATGCAAGCCAGGTAGTGAATGAGAGGGAAAGCCTTGCCTTCAGCATTTCCAAAGGAAGCATTTGCAAAATAAGAGCAGTAGCCAAAACAGAGCCAGAGTCAGGAAGCCAGGTGCCTGGATGACTTCTACTTGTGAGAATGGTCATGCAGACCCCTCCAGAGCTGCATTGTTTTTTAGAGAACTGAATTTTTATCTCTTTTTAAACTCAGGAAGTTGCAGCCAGAACAAAATAAATGTGAGGGCATCTCAGTCCTGACCTGAAACACTCCTCCAGCCCCTCAGCTCAGCCACAAGCTCTATTTAACATTAATGAGTTACTGCAAAGCTACCCTGCATAATTGCCAACTTATGCAGATCAGAGATAACTAGATACTAGGACATAACCACAAAGCTAAAATTCACTTGTAACCTAAACTAGATTTGAAGGAGGTGTCCAGAAGTAAGATCGGATTCATTAACATATTCACACAGGACACCTGTTACCCTTATGTCTGTGGGATACAGTGCTTACATAGACCCATACTCCATGGATAAACAGCAAAGGTTAGCTTCCTTAGTAGACAGCAGTTCTTGTCTCCCTTCAAACTTAACATATAGGTGAGCACAGGGCACCCCCATTCACATAACAGGTGGAAACCCACATCATACACACAAAGACAAATCAAGACCCACTCAAACCCAAAGGCGTAGCAAGAACAGGCAGGAGCTGCTTCCTTACATTCGTCCTCTTCGCCACACTGGCAGTCCTTGACACGGTGGATGGTGTGCAGGCTGGAGCAGTACGGAGTCTCATTTTGGTTCTCACAGTTGCAGTAGGACTCTCCTGTCACAGGGATGGCGCTAGGGATGGATGGCGAGAGGGAAGGAAACTCTGGCTCTGAGTCAGAGTCACTGTGCTGCCATAAGAAAGCAGAGGGACAGTTACTGATGCCATTGGAAACTCAAAACTTGATGGGCACCCATGAATGACTCGTGCCCCCAGAGGCTGGGGGGGGCCTGGCAACTGCCTGCAGGCAGCAGCGGTGTCAGCAGTGGGGGCAAGCCAAGCGGAGAGCTCCTGCAGGCAGCTGCGGCAGTGTCAGTGGCACAGGGGGAGGGAAGCACCAACCAGAGGTCAGCAACCACACACACATGTTGTCGGCGGTGGCCAGCGGCAATCGGGGACCACCCACAGACGCTGTTGGCGGCAAGGTGGTGAGTGGTGACCGCCTGCAGGCAGCATCGGTAGCACTTTTTGCAGAGGGGGCACCACCAATCTCAGGGGGTGCATCCCCTACACATCACCAATGTGGGCACCCAATAGATGTAGATGTCCTTCCCAGAGCCAGCTTTACTTGTTTTATTGTAGTAAGGCCCAAAGACCCCAACATGCACATGAACTAAGAAGCAAAAGTCCCATGCAGATAAAAAGGGGGTGGTAGTAAGGAGAGGGGGAGAGACATAACAGTGTTCAAGCAAGGCTGAATAAGTGATAAGTATACAGCCATGCGGGTCTTTAATGTACACGTTTGTGACATTAGAGCAGTGACACTTGGACTGTGGTGCTCTGCAGACAGCACTATCAAACGCAGCATTCTGTGCCTGTAATTTAATACAGGGGTGTAAGAAAGCATTGCGTGAGTGATGCTTGGTCATTTCTTTGCAGTTGTTTAATGAGCACATTGCAGGGGCTTTTCTTATAAACTGGAGTGTGCTGGCCACAATTAACCAGGGGTGCGTATGTTGTCATGGATCTTTGATTAGCACTGCCTGTTCATGTAGCTCCTGAGCCAGTCAGGACTGTGTGGCACTTTCAGAGGTGTTGAATGATAAGAGGAGGAAACGGGACAGGAAAGTGAGGTTGGGCAGTGGAAGTGTTAGAAATGGAACAGAATGAACAGGGGGGTAGAGTGTTAATGACTAACAGGAGTAAAGCAAACAAAGGAAAAAATCCCAAGTGTGCTTTAAAAATGCACAGATGGTTGTGCTGTGATTCCTCATGCAGAGGTGACCATTCTAGCATCTCAGATGGCCTCTGTCCCATGGGAGGGAGGAATGGAAGGACCTGCCTTTAAGAGATCCTTTCATTAAAATGCACTGCTTCACTATGATGTATGGGCACCAAAGACATGAGTGACAACAGCAGCCAGGGTAGGTTACCATCTCCATCTCCAGATCAAGTTCTAATCAAATCTGAACTGCATTCTCTGATACTTTTGTGAGGGTTGGTCTAGTTTCATTTACAGCAGCTGGTGCCCATGGACTTCACTGAATTCCTGTGGATTTACCTGGTGTTAAATCAGACTGAGCTCTGAGTTTCCTGTGCTTTCCTGCTCCATTGCCCAAGTTGAATTATATACTCTGGCATTAGGAATAACATCGCCTTCAAAACAGACAGCTACAGGGGCACATGAAAGAGGTACTCCGGTTCAGTATGACTGGCTCATTTGTCTATAGCTTGCCCCTGTTGTATCACTGTCTGCGGATTAGCCTGAAGACTGGAAAACATTTAGGAAGATTTCTCTGACTCATTCCTCCAAAATAACCAACGTGAAAGATTTATAGAGAGTTACCAACATAAAAACATTAAGCCAAACTGACACAGCCAAACAAAGGCAACAGTAGGCTGTTCTTCTGGACTCACTGTACTAAACTTAAAAGCTTTTAAACTGGATAGTTGCATTGTAAGGAAGTTTAATCCATGCCCCCAAGAAGAAAGCAAGTAAAAGGACACTAGTGGCTATTTTAACTTGTCCTTTCTTGTGCTATTTTTAATAATTACTTTTCCTGCTTTGTTCCTGTCTTCCATACAACACATGATTCTTATTAAGCCATTTTCAGAAGTGATGGACAAGCTGCAGGCTGGTAAGTGGGTGCAAAGCTAAATCTAAAGTAAGTGAAGTTAGCAAAAAATACCTACAGGGGAAGAAAGTGCAATGGCATCAGCTTAGATGACCTATAAGCCTCAACTAGAGGTCTGTCTGATTTTGGTACACTGTGTGCGCTAATACCACAATGACTTAGATCTTGAACCATTAGCAATCCATATTGTGGAAAAAGAAAGGGCTCCCTCGTGCATGTTTAGAACATAGCCTCTTCTGCAGCGAGTATGAATTTTTTGAAGTGTTAATGTATCAGCATACCTGCCCGTCAGAATCGTAGCCCCAGCCATGTGTGCCAGTGGCCAAAGCTACTGCCCGGCTGTCTGTATCACGGCGTACCCCACTCAGGACAAAGTGCCAGGCTCTGCTGTTACGTGTGCGTCGTGCCATGGTATTTTGAGACAGGTATGCTGCAAAGTGCCAAGGGAAGAAAGTGAAGTTATACAGGGCATCGGTATCAATTGGGAAAGTTCTATTTGGGCACCACCTTCCTCCAGTGATAGGTTTTTATAGCTTGTTTATAGCTACCACCCAATTGCTCCCTCAGTCAGCATTGCCCACTTGTGTATAGTTTTGGGATAACTTGGGATCAAGGTCAAACATGAGCATTCACAATGGTCTTATGACGGTACATACTGTACCGAGGCTACTCTTAAGTGGCCAGGAGAGTAGGGATAGGTTTCTTTCATATCACAAGGACAGTAAGACAGGTTTCTTTTGTACCACAGTCAACACAATCATAAAAGCTTAAATCTACTGCCAGGAGCCACCCCCTCCCCCCAAATCTGTGCAGCTCTGGGATTGCCTTGATAGAAATACCAAAGTTTGTATCTATTTGAACCCAGCTGGTTGAATTGGGTTACTCAGAACATTTCTGGTAACACAGAGCAGTGTTAATGCTACCAGTGTACTGGCACACAAAGAAATAATCCTACTGTACAAATCCAAATGCTTCACCTTTGCACAAAGGGCAGAAAAGGAATCAGTAGTAACTGATGTGCAGTTCTTTGCTGGCCCAGTAACCACGCAGTGGATAACTACTTCAGTGAACTGGAGAGTTTAGCATCTGCTGCCCCAGCTCTGCTGTCACTATGCTTGAAATCCCTGAATAGGGTTTGTTCTGGCAGTAATGAGACTTGCAAAAAGACTCTGCTCTCTCCTGAGGGCTAGAGGCAAGTGACTAGTTTTTACTTTGCATAGGGACAACAGGCTTTCCTAGCTTGTCCTGACTTGCCTCCTGGCCAGTGGAGAGAAGCAAATCAGCTGCACTTATCCGAGACATAGGGAAGCAGTGGAAGTGTTAGAAATAGTCCTCAGGCACAAGGTTTGGCACGTTTATTTCCTGCTTTCCCCCAGTCCCTCTCCTCTTGTAAACAGCACATTTCTGTCATTTCTCCAGAGAAAAACTAGGCCAGGAGGCACTTCAGTCCCTCCACCACACAACAGATCCTTTTGCAATTGCCTCCCTGGCCTGTGCAACATAGAATTATAGAAAATTAGGGTCAGAAGGGACCTCAGGAGGTCATAGAGTCCAACCCCCTGCTCAAAGGAGGACCATCCCCAACTAGATCATCTCAGCCAAAGCTTTGTCAAGCCAGGCCTTAAAAACCACCAAGGATGGAAATTCCACCATCTCAGTAGAAAACCTGCTCCAATGAAACTTGTCTTTTTCCAATGAACAAAAGAGCATTCTTCTGCGCATGCCACCTGCCCTGGGACTTCATCATTCTCCATTCTGTTTCATGCAAATTCTGACAAACACTCCTCTCTTGGCTTCTTCACCTGGACAACTTACACCCAGCTTGCTGCTGTGGGTAATTCCACAAACGCAGACTGATCAGTTTTGAATGTTAAAGAAAAGCAGCTACAGGAAAATAAGTGCGTCCATCTTTATGCAGACAAGGTTCCTTGGGTGAATTTGATATCTTTTATTAGACCAACCCAAATGGTTGGAGAATAGTTATTAAGCAAGCTTTCGGGTTCAAAAACCCTTCGTCAGGCTAAGGAAGCTTCAGCAGTTGGTGTGTGCTCTATGCAGCAGTTCTCTGTGCTTCTCTACATCCCACTTCTCCAACCCCACGAAATGCCCAGAGGTAACAAAGGAGCACTGTCCGCAACATGGGAACTGAAAACTATTGCCAAACTACCTCTTCTGCAACAGATGAAGTGATCCTGTGGTCTCTTAGTGCATGTGTGAAGAGATCAAAAATGCTGATCCAAGCAGGATCTGATCCACAAGACCCTGTGGGAATGGTTATGATTTTAAAATTCCTTCCTAACCCTTACATGCCCAGTTGATTCTGATCCATCATGAAAACCTCTCATATGGAACTGGAATCTACTGTCCAGAGACGTGAACCGATGGAGGTTGATGTTTTATTATGTAGAAACACTTCAAAGTGCAAGTGTGAGTATTTGTTAACCCCTTAAACTACTGCCAAAATGTGTACATCTCAGCAGCAATTATCTGTGGAAAAGTACAGGAACGTACCGATGAGTTAATTTAGGGAAAAGAGTGCTTAAGATTAGCCTTAAGGAAGTGTTCATCCCCATGAATACTTTGTCCTTTTCAGTACATGGACGGCCTAGTTTAGACTGTTTCAGTTTCATTGGCAGTGACTAAAGATCAAATGGCTTTGCTGTTTTAGTTTTGTCAGCAGCATCTGTAAAGATAGGCAGTCAAACATGAGTCACTATTTATCTGACAACCGTAGTGGAAAACTGCTCCTTCTGAGAAGGCTCTTGTCTAGAAACCAGAAGGGTCTAATCCAGGGGTGGACAAAATAAGGCTCGTGGGCTGGATCCAGCCCGCCAAAGGATTCTAACCAGCCCATGGCAGGTCCCTCAACCAGGCCTGGCCCAGGCACAGGAGGCAGCCCAGGCCATGACACATGCGACCAGTCCCACCGTCCCAGGTGCAGAGGTGCCACCTGGTGCAGCCCACCCTATCCGTGTGCACCGCTCTCCTCTCTCTAAAAACTCTGGTCTTTGCTTTTCAGTCATGGGTGATGTAGTAGTTCCAACTCCCGCAGCATCTAGCTATGGATGGGAGACTCATGGACAGGAGAACTGACACAAATGTAAAAGGCTGTGTGACCAATAACAGTGAAATGGAGGCCGAAGGGGTCAAAGAAAACAACCAGAGAAAGTCACCTAGTACAAAACTGAACATTCGGAGAAAGTCAGCCCTTCACTTCACTGGATGCTCTCACTACACCTACAGCAGCTGATGACATAGCAAAGACCATATCTTTTTCACCGCTGTAGAGGTGCTGTGCTAGGACTAAGCAAAGCCACTGGGCAACCAAGGTTAGTGCAGAGTGAGTGCTAACGTGCTTAGCAAATGTGTCTTGCCCACAGAACCTTGTGTCCCAGCTCCAGAGGCCAGCCTGGCTCCTTCCTCGCCGAGTCCCGGGTATTTCATCCCTTCCACTTGCATTAATCCAGAAGCTGAGGCCAGACGGCCGCTCCAGCCAGCAGTGCCTGCACTTGTGATGTCTGGGCCGTAATGTTCTTACTGCAGGAGGTGGGGAATCCGCTTAAACTCGCTGCCTTAGCCTGGCAGAGGCTGCATTTGTTTGCATCCAGGGACTCTGCAGCCTCTTCTCACCCAGGATTTCCCACAGGGGAAGATTAGAGTTGGGGCTGAAGGAGAATTTTTCCTCTCACTGTCCCCCAACCCACTCCCCTGTTTAATGTGAGAGAGAAACAGCAAGGGAGGAGCCGACTGTGGCAGGCCCAGCATCAGTGCAGCTGTCAATGCAGCGCACACCTTTTTGAGAGAGGGGAAGGGCCGAGAAGAGGGGCCCAGTGCCACGTGCTCCCCGCCCCAAGACTCATGCAAGAGCCAGAGGAGGCTCCGCTCAGC
>NW_005841839.1:4486851-4487439 GCF_000455745.1 Alligator sinensis | reverse complement strand
GCCGCCGCTCGCCCGGCAGTGCCCTACTTTCCCCTCCTGAGACATAAACAATCCGCGCTGCGTACCGCCCCCTCCGCTCCCATTGGCTGCAACGCCCCGGAGGGTGCCGCCCCCACTCCGAGCCCGCGTTTGCCGTTGGGCAGCTCGCCCATCGCTCCGCGCTCGGGGGGCGGAGACTAGGCCGACACGCTCTCTTGCTATTCGCTTTCTGTCCCGTCAGTTTTCAGGGCGCGGCATCATTGGAGGAACAGCTCAAGACGCCAAACAGAGGGGCTTCGAGCGCGGTCACGTGGCAGCTGCAGCGCGCAGAGGCCTTTGGCAGAGAAACGTGCCTGTCAACAGGTCAGGTCGGGGTTGAGTTCCAACGAGCGTCTTTGATTGGCCCGTGCGAGCCGCGGCACATGCCGGGAGGGTGGAATTAAGCCTGGAGCGTGCCTTTCCATTGGCGGCCGCGCCCATCAATCTCGGTGGCCCGGGAAAGGCGGAAGTATAAGGGCGCCGGACGCAGCATGGAGGAGACGGCGGGCGGTGAGTGGTTCAGTCTCTCAGCTGCACCGGGGCCTTCATGCCGCCGCAGCGAGGTTCTCG
>NW_005841839.1:4485959-4486815 GCF_000455745.1 Alligator sinensis | reverse complement strand
CCCGCCCCCGGTGCGCTGCCACAGCCAGCGCCCGGACGAAAGGGGCCGGCAGTCGTGGGGCAGGAAACCTGCTCCCGTGACGGCCTCCCGTAAGCCCTGGAGAGAGGCCGCGGCGCTGAGCTGCGCGTTACCTTTGGTGGACATCCTGATGACTTCTCCCATGGTCAGACCAGCCTCCATGCTGAGGGGGAGTCCTCGCTGTCTGCGGCCTGGTACCTGCTGTCACAGGACCCTGTAGGCTCCTTTCCTGATTAGGGAGCTGTATGTTTCCTTGGATGCTGTTGGAAACTTCTCCTGGGAAGCTCGCAGCTTCCTCTAAGTTCAGAAGAGCTACAGATGTGTGATGGGGTACATTGCCTGCCGGAGGTTACACCTCCCTCTGATACACAAAGCTGCAGGAAATTCCTTGGTGACTCAGGTTAACTATTCCTGGCTCCTGCCTTGCCTGTTGGACTCGAGGACGGTTGTGTTTAGCACTTCCAGGATGAGTCGCCTGCCAGAGCAGTGACTGGCCGCTCGGGGATCTTACAAGTCATTAATATTCAAATAGTTCTGAGTCAAGCACAGGAATTCCCAGGTTGACAACAAACAGTAAAAATGACGCTTGCAGTTATGGGTAAAGAAAGTGTTCCCTGAGACAGGCTGGTTGTAATTAGGGCTGCAGAAGAATTTGCTGGTAGTTTTGCCAGGCTTGCACATCTGTATCTGCTTGTATGCCATTAACTTTGTTTTATGAACCCCCAAAGCATTCTTTAGTAGCAGAAATGCACAGCTGAAAGTGCTATTCATGCTGTAAAAGCAAGTCCCACCTGCTTATGCTGCTTCCTCTGCCCCTTCTCCCTTTCTTCTACCCCTC
>NW_005841839.1:4462747-4485928 GCF_000455745.1 Alligator sinensis | reverse complement strand
TCCCCCCCGCTCCCCCCCCCCCCCCCCCCCAGTCAATCTGTAAACTGCTCTTCTTTTTCTTCTTGTTATCTTCTACTTACCTGGTTGGTATTTCTCAAACAGGGATTTTGATCTTAATGACATCCACTTTATGAGAAATGGGGCCTCTCAGTCTTCAGTACCACAAAAATATTTTGGTTCTGGCATCTAGGACACTGATCCTAAAAATGGTCATGTTAATGATGATGTAACCATGGTGGCCCAGGAATCACACAAAAGGAAAGTGGTTTCTTAGGGTCATGACACTTATTGGGTCAGCTGCATAGTTGTTAGGCATGCTTTCCAATGCAAGACATTCTTCTGTAGGTCTAATATTTGGTCCTGGATGTCCAGTGGGGCTTAAATATATATATATTTTTTATTCCAGAAGTATGTTGCTGTAACCAGAGTCCTTAGATTGCCATGAGGCAGAATGGCGGTGTTCCAGCTACAGATTCCTTTGGCAGAATTTGTCTTCAGTTTCTCTTGACCCTAGGCTTGTTCTCTTCAGGTTAAGTCTGAGACACATTGGTGGCCAATCTTGCACTGCCACTGTCTGTGTTGTGACTACATTCTGGGCTCTGGGAAAAGCGCCAAAGTGTATTTTGTTCTTCTCCCATCAGTGCTGCTAAAAAAGTGGTGGGATTTTTCCTCCTCTTCCCCCCCCCCCCCCCCCCCCCCATCTCTGTTTTTATTTAATCCTTTTTCTAAGTTTGTCATTTAAAGTGGACTTTTTCTAAAAAAAACCCCGAAAGCAAACGAAGTAAAGGGAAATCTGATCTTAATACAAAATGCCAAGCCCTGACCCTCTTAAACTTCTGAAACATAAAAATAAATTTATTGAATCCATGAATCTCTATTAGAAAATTTTGAATTGTAGGTTTTGTGGGTAGTCCCAGGAGTTGAGCCTCTGAGTGGAAGGCAGTAGCAAAGTCATCCCAGGCATTGGGATCTGGCCCCTGACTCCAGGAACTACCACTATATCTCTCCTCAGGGCTTGGTTCCTTTCTAATTCAGCTGTTTAACACACACACCCCAAGTGAAAATTAATTTGGTAAAATAGCAATAGGCTGAAATATAAACTTAATGAGAATCTAAATACAATAAGTTGTATAATGGGTTTTTTTAAGTTGTAGAGTATTCTCTTAGGTAGCAAAAAGATGTACTAGTTCTATTATGAAGGATCTATTTAGCTGTAAATTTATGCATTCTAATAATTGTGTCAACCAATTGGAGAAGATGCCTGTCTTTAGAAATAACTGAAATGCAAATGCAAAAATTTGATTTAAATAATTGATTTTAAATAAAGCTGTGCTGGTTGTTTTAATGTCGATATGAAGGTATTTGTTGCCACTATGAGTTTTTCTTGCTTTTGGTGTTGTGCGGTTCTTGTCTCCTCTTGGACTCTGATCAGCAATCTCAGTTCATTATCCTGTATCTGCCAGCCCACTCCAAGGCCCTTTTGTTACCCTTTCTTTGAAGAAACTAAGAAGAATGTGTCCACAGCCTCTCCCTGTAGACTGAAAGCACATAGTGGCAGTGTCATAAATAGACTGCTTAGACCAGAGCAAACACTGTTGCCAATGCAACAAACAGACAGACTGAAGAATATTCAAGATAAGATGCTGAGATATGCAGCGGAAACAAAAAACTACATGGCACAGAAAGGAAGAAACTCCCAGGGGACTTTGCTTGAGAGACGAAGGGCCCAGGGCATTTCAGTCTAAGTGGCCATGTTGAAATTTGTCCCAGATAAATGGTGCTAATCCTCCTTAAGCATAGCAAGTCCCAATGAAGTCGGCTTAAGCTCTTTGCTCAATGGAGGCTAGCATTCTTACCATCTACAAGCTATTTGCTGGTCTGTGTGGAGTAGATCTATTGCAGTCAGTGCCTCTACCTCAGAATCCACTATTGTTTGGCCCAGTTTAACCCAGTGTTTGTTTTGTTTTTTTAAACCTCTAGAAATGCTCAGCTGACCTTCACTGTGGTAGCTGTTTGTTTGAAACCCGTGTTAATGGGGATGATTTCTGGTGGGGTCTCTAAATTAGCTGACTTACCATTCGGGCCTCCCCAGTGCAGCATGGTGCTGAGTAAAGATATCTCATTATTATGTTGCCTTCGCAGAGAAAAGTAACCTGGCTGGGGTTCGGCACATCCTTTTGGTGCTCTCAGGAAAAGGAGGTGTAGGGAAAAGCACCATCTCTACCGAGCTGGCCTTGGCTTTACGGCATGCTGGGAAGAAAGTAAGCAAAGTTCCACATGGCAGTTTGATTACTATACTGTATTTACTCAAATTAAAGATCAGGTTTTTTTTCCCCCCAGTTGTCATGGGAGGAAAAAAATGGCATGTCCTGCTGGGGGCAGTCAGCAGCTCAGCTCTGGCTTTGGCCCTGGGCTTAGGGCTGGACCCAGAGCTGAGTTGCTGTCTGTCCCAGACCAGACTGACTCATCTAGGGGAGGGGGCTCAGAGCTGCAGAGACCTGCGATGTGATGCTGAGGCCTGTAAGTCCTTTCCATGAGGTGGCCCATATCACAGAAATCAATGGAGAGTTTCCTTTTGTGTGAGGATAGAGCTGGAGCTCTGTGGCACAGTCATATGGGCTTACTAGTTTGGTACCGCCATTTGTTTGCAGGTGGGGATCCTGGATGTGGACCTGTGTGGCCCCAGCATACCTCGCATGCTTAAGGTCCAGGACAAGGATGTGCACCAATGTGATAGTGGCTGGGTGCCAGTTTTTGTGGACCAGGACAAAAGCATCTCCCTCATGTCTATTGGCTTCTTGCTGGAGAAGCCGGATGATGCTGTGGTGTGGAGAGGACCCAAGAAAAATGGTATGAAATGCTTGTGTTCTTGGTGATGACCCCACAGCCAGGGCACATCTGCTTAGGTGAAACTTGGCAAAACATGCTTCTATACTTACAACATGGCCCAGCATGTCAGACCTGGGCTAGAATGTGCAGTTCTCTGCATGTGGGTGGGTGAAAAAAGGCCGGATGGATCCTAGGGGCCTTTGATTTCTGGGTTGCTACTTCCAATCCAGCCCTGGTCAGCAGTGACTGGATGCCTCTGTGAAATGAGTTGTGGGGGAATCTGGACAGATGCCTCCCAGAAAACCCGCCGTTGGGGTTATGGGCACCTGGGATAGAATCTCCTTAGGGAAAAAGGAACCCTCACACCACTGGGAGGTGCCCCCTCCAAAGCAGGGTTCAGCCACTGCCACTGCTCATGCCCTGCATACTCTAATGATGGAGGGCTTTGATATCTGTTACTCCATCCTGTCACCTCTTCCCTTTCACAACATGGTGATCTGTGGTGTCTGATACTGTGCCACTATTGAGACACTAGGCTTTGCTTTGGCTGAAAACAAAGATTGATGCCCCATTTTATTTTTGCAGCTTTAATAAAGCAGTTTATCTCTGATGTGGCATGGGGAGGACTTGACTTCTTGATTGTGGATACGCCTCCAGGGACCTCTGATGAGCACATCTCCACGGTGGAATCCCTTCGCCCTTACCAGCCCCTTGGGGCAGTTCTGGTCACGACACCGCAGGTATGTTGCCTACAGGAACCTCTGGCGCTCTGGTGGGACAGGTGTTTCCATTCTGTGCCCTGGGAGTTGCACCAAGCTAATACTCTTGTCAATCTCACTGTGCCTTCAGAATTGTATTTTAAGGTCTGGTATGTGTTTCCATGGCTGCTAATTCTGCCCAGCCTGTCTGTCTCCAAACCCCATGTATTGGAAGTCAGGAAGACTCTGCCCTTTACTACTGACTCTATCCGTAGGCAGTGTCCGTGGGGGACGTGAGGCGAGAGCTGACTTTCTGTAAGAAGACAGGACTGCGAGTGATCGGAATCATTGAGAACATGAGTGGTTTTGTCTGTCCACATTGTTCGGTGAGTCTTTACAAAGCTGACCCAACCCTAAACACTGTGCCCAGCCCCAGGGGGATGCTAAGCACTCAGAGGCACTGGCATGCTTGGTTCCTGGGATTTGAGTTGTTTGGTGGTTCCTGGTCCCTTAGTTGGTCAGAAACCTATGCCTTGGAGGAGATACGATGGATCTTTGAAGGCAAACAGCTGCCTGTACTTGACCTCAGTGAGCCCTCCTTTCCTTTATTGGCCAGTTTGGGAGAGGCAGCTCACTTGCCTCCCTAGTTTGGACAGGAACTGAGGCATTATCACAGAGGGATATGCAGGGTGTCTCATCAGCCAGTGGAGACTAAATGAGCTTTGCTTATTGAGCTCTTGATCAACTGCTTCCTCTTAATGCCAAATGAACCCTGATAAACAGGCATGCCACCCATCTCTGCTGTGCAGGTTCCCCATAACCCAGCAAAGTTCCTTGAGACTAAACACTTTCTCCTGTGCTTCCAGGAATGTACAAACATCTTTTCCAAAGGGGGTGGTGAGGAGCTGGCCAAGCATGCCGGAGTCCCGTTCCTAGGTGAGTGCCTCTGTGAATAAACAGCCCTTCTCAGGGCCAGGACAGCTCAGTGAGGTGATGCAGCGATTGGGAGATGTGTGAGTGGGGAGAACACATTGCCAGCATGAGGGTTCGCTAGGGCCTGGAAAGCAAATGGTATACAAAGAGGGAGGAGAGCCTTTCCCTGTGAGGAACAAGAAAAGCCTGGGTGAGGAGTGGATTAAGGAGTTGGTGCCTTTCTGTGCCCAACATGAGTCTGACTGACATAGAGGCAGAGGTGTCTGGTAGCCTGGTCTGGTTCTGAGTATAGTGGCAGATCTGGAGTGACCAAATATGGGCAGCCTCATTAAAAATGAAGCAGAGAAGTGGAGCTGGCATCACTTAAATCTTCCTATTGCACCTGGAAGAAGGGCCTAGAAACTGTCTCAAAGATGTTAGGGCATGAAGAAATCTCTGCAGGAAATATCATTAAAAGTATTTAGAGGTCCTTTCCATGCCAAAAAATAAGGTTTGTGGTTGTGCTGTCTGGCAGGCACTTAAGGGGAAAAAGCTTGGAGTGGGGAGGGAACAGGCTGGAGTTGAATGATTTGGAGCCCTGTTGTCTCATACCTGCTCACTTTTCTTCTCCCCTCCTTGGGTTGGGAATGGGTGCTTTTCTGCCTCCATAAGTCTTCCTGCCTCTGTACTGCCTGATGACCTCACCGTCACTCTCCCCCTTTACCCTCCCACACAGGGTGTGTGCCCCTGGATCCCCAGCTAACCCAGAGTTTGGAGGAAGGCAGAGATTTCATCCAGGAGTTTCCCAAGAGCTCTGCCTTTCCTGCCCTTGCTAACATCGCCCAGCAGATCTTGGATGGGACGTCCCCTCAGAGCTCCTGAGCATGGTGCTAAGGCTGGACTTTGGTTGGCCCAGCATGGTCAGATGTGGACCAAGCTGGTGGGGAAGGGGGGATGTGGAAGCTCTTTAGCAAATAGCATTTCAGTAGAGTGGAGTATAGCCTTGGAACCACTGTGCAGAGATCTTGAAAAGGGAAATGATGCTCAGACTGTTCATGCTGTAGTGACCCAGCTGGAGCGTACCATTGTTGACAAAGGAGGAGTGTATGTTTACAACATCCTTTGCTTTCTGAGGGAGTGAGCATTCCCCCTGTTCCTGGAAGGGGCAGATGGTGCAGTTGATCCTAGCCACATACTTGAGGTGTCACTGCTTATAACCTCCTACTAAGTTGGTACAAGGCAAAGATGGCCACCCCCAGGATGTGGTGCTTCTGCTCACTTCCACAGTGCCTCAAAACACTGCAGTACTCTTGGCAATGGAAATTTTATGTAGCTATCAGCTAACGTGGCAGCCACTGACTGAAATGTTCCCCGATTGATTTAAATAGCCTTAGCAATCTACTCTACCCACCTCCCATCTCATGCTGCTCCCTTTCTGTCCATTGCTTTCATAGCACTACAGATGTGGTACTTTCTAGTTCAGTGACAATTGGGCTTATAACAGATCCTCAGACCCCTCCTCCTAGCCAGGTTGCCTTGCTCTGAAATATTATCTGGTATGAAATAGGCCTCTCAAGGCATGTGCAGTGTGTGATATAAAGTCTGTACGAGAGCTGATGTCTATTTACCAAGTCTGTCTCATGTCTAATTTAAGGATCGCATCTCTTGGTTCATTGAAATATGCGATGACTCAGGAATATTTTTAAAGGCTCCTTCCATTAAACAGTGTTTTCTTGTCTTGTTGCCTCATGTATGATTTCATGTTTTGTCCTCATCCCCTTACCACCACACACTGAATCTGTTTTTTTCCTTCCTTAATCCCATATCTGTACACTTTTAGCAAATAACAGTTCCTCTCTAGTGACAGCTTGATGTCTTAAGAGTAAGCAAATGCTTGTGTTAGAGCTGGCTAGGAACTGGTCGTCTTGGCCCACAAGAACTTCTGAGATTTCAGAAACTTTTCCCATCCCCAGTTGAAATCAAAATAAGGCTTGTGCTGTGGCTGCGATTGCCTTTGCCAGCCTGTTCTCCAGTGCTTATGTTGCCACCCGCCTCAGTGAACTCAAGCTTGCTATCTTTGCGGATGTGGTGGGGGAAAATCTACATGCTCCTCTGCTTTCTCACTCTGCACTTTACAGTTGAGTTGCATCCAAATTCCCCTCTCTTAAAGGATACCCAGGCTTTTCTTCCTGTCTATGTCACTGAACCTTGTCTAGGTCCTTGGCTGCAGGAATCTAAGCTGGAGACACCAGCTTCTATCTTGCTTTCCTGAGAAGCATAGCTCCCTTCAGACCATACCAAACACTGTGGCAAGGGTTATTCCCTTACCTGTTGATCTGAATACCTGTCATTGTGGCTATTTTGCTAGCTCTCCTCTCCATGAAATGCCACCTCTCATCACCACCATAAGAGCCCTGCTTAGCTCTGGCTTTCCCTGCTTATCTATCCTGGGCTCACTTAGCCTTGTTTAGAAAGGTTAGGAAAAGCAATTAGCTTTACTTTATAATGTCTCTGCATTCTGTTCTGGTGCTTTTCCTGACAACAGTCTTGTCCACATTCTAGTTCTTCTTAACAACCTGGCGCAGCTGCACTGCCTGAAAGGAACCTGGGTGATTTCCACTGACCAGTCTGCATTGCATTTGAGAACAGCTAATTACCAATAAATGTTCCCCAAACCCCACATTGGCCTTTCTGCTTACTCTGTATGTTGTACCCACCACCCCCTTTACCCTTAGTCAGAGATTTCAAATAAGAATCCAAAGCATCAAAATTATTCTGACTTGCTGTAGGCTTTCTAAGGTCTTTGCTCTAGTACTTTTCCATAGTCAAGAAATAAGTACAAGTGAAGAGTCAACATTTTCCAAAGAGTGCTTTGATTTTTAAAAAGTTGAAAGCCACTGAACTAGTCAAGTATTCTTGCATTCTTGGTTCACTGAGATGATTACAGATCTTTTATTAGTCCTTCCTGTATGCAATACAAGTCATATTTGGTCTGCCTGGAGAGCTCCATCCCAAATCAGTGCATTTCTGGAAGGGGATGGTCTTGCCTTTCTAAGGATATTTATTGCAGAATTCTTATGACGTTCAGTAGGAGCAGAATCTGACCTCTCACCTCAGCACTTAGTGTAGGACTTTCAGAAATGTTTCATTTGACTTTGGATCAAAGTACTACTGACAATCAATGGGATTTGTGCTCCAAAATCACCTGTGGAGCTTTGGAAAATCCACCTAGCAAACTTGGAAAATGAAGTTGCTAAGCAATTTTGTTAAAGGTAGGATGTGCCTGAGCAACTTAATTTCTTTCTATGACCAGGTGACACGTCACCTGGACAGCAAAGGAGAGGCTGACATCATTTACTTGGATTTCAAAAAAGCCTTTGACTTGGTTTCCCATGATGTCCTCAGGTTTCAGTTCTCAGACCAGTACTCTTTAATATATTCCTAAACAATCTGGATTTGGGTGTCAGAAGTGGACTGGCTAAGTTTGCAGACAACACCAAATTATGGGGAAGCACAATCACTCTAGAGCAGGGGTAGGCAACCCCCAGAACAGGTGCCAGAGGATGGCACGCAAAGGCATTTTGCTTGGCACATGTGCCTCAGGGTGGATGGTGGAGAAGGGGGCTCCACAACAAGGACTGGGCTCTTTGCAGCTCCCCTGCTGCCTGCCCCTGGCACTCCAACATCTTACAAGTCAAAGTTGCAGGTGTTTTTGGCACTCTGCCCAAAAATGTTGCCGAACCGAGCTCTAGAGGATAGGGCGGGGATTCAGGCCAACCTAGACAGGCTTACAAGGTGGGCAGATCAAAACCTGAAGACAGTCAACACAGAGAAATGCAAGGTGCTTTACCTTGGGAGGGGGGCGCACATCATACCTATATGCTCTACAGTGCTACACTCACTAGCACTATGACTGAAAGAGACTTGGGGGTCATGATTGACCATAAGATGAATATGAGCCACCAATGCAATGTCACAGCCAGCAAAGGAAATAAAGCCTTGGCTTGCATCTACTGATGCGTCTCAAGCAAGACCCAAGAGGTCATCCTCCTACTTTATTTGGCCTTGGTGAGGCCAAAGCTGGAGTACTGCATCCAATTCTGAGCTCCACACTTCAAAAAGGATGTGGAGAAGCTTGAGAGAGTCCAGAGGAGAGCCACGCACATGATCAGAGGTCAAGAGAGCAGGCATTATGAGGAGAGGCTGAGAGGCATAAGAGTCTTTGGCCTGGAGAAGTGTAGGCTCGGGGGATTTGGTAGCAGCCTATAAGTACATAAGTGGTGTGCATCAGGATCTGGCAGAATGTCTGTTCACCAGGGCACCCAAAGGGAAGACAAGGTCTAAAGGTCACAAACTGCTGGAGGACTGGTTTAGATTAGACATAAGAAAGAATTTCTTTACCATCCGAGTCTCCAGAGTCTGGAATAGACTCCCAGAAGTGGTGCAAGCACCTACTCTGGACACATTCAAGAAGCGTTTGGATTTTTATTTTGCTGGGTGATCTGACCCAGCTGACTTCCTGCCCTTTTATCCCGATGATCTCGTGAGGTCCCTTCCATCCCTAATGTCTATAAAACCTATGAAATTTCTCCCTACAAGGCACTTGCTTTGTGCCTGATGGATATTTGCAAGCTAGGAGGAATACAGCAGTGCCAGTGCTGCTTAGTTTTAAAGTATGCTGCTGTGCATAAGCCTATTTAGCCTTGGATAAGCTTTAAACACAAGCGACACAAGCTTTAAAAAGTGCCCTTGCAAGATGAGTTGCAATAGCTCCAAAGGTTTATTTGCCTGCTATGATTTATCAGGCAGGTGAGATGCATTTTTTTTTTTTAAACCTGCCTAAATCTGCTTCTGCAAGGAAGTAGAAGTGGGAGCAGGTCCTCTGCACGCTACACTTCCCAACCTACAGCAGGGAATCTGTTTTGTTTTGTTCTTAGGCCCTTTTCCTAAGCTTTGTAGTAAATCTGCCTCCACCCCTTAGTAGTTGTACATGAGGGTTGGCCTTTCCACCCCTGTAAATCATGGTTCCCCAGCCTCAGGTTTAGGGACACAATCATCTTCCCTTCATTACTTACTTCTGCTGCGGTTGTGCCTGCATCATGAATCAGGGTCCTACTATGCTAGACTAGCGAATAGAGCTGTGCGAAGCTTTGAGTGGTAATTCGATTCGGAGGAGATTCGGCCCAATTCGGTGGCCAAATCTCTGAATCCAGATTGAATCAGGGGACCAATTTAAAGGTCCGAATCAATTCAAAGCTCTCTGAATCTTCTGAAAAGATTGAGAGGTTTGATGATTCGGGCAGTCCCTGGTGGCTGCAGCAGGGAGGTGCAGCTGACTCTGAGCTGGTAAGTACTAGGGGCAGGGAAGGGGGGCTGGAGGAGGGGACCATGAGGAGACCCCTGTCAGCTCCCCCCTCCCCCAGCCCCATCATGGCTCCCCCTGCCCGCTCCAGCTCCCAGTACTCTAAAAAAAAAAGAACCGGGACTCACCACTCCTGCAGCAGCCTTGGGGCTTCAGAGGGCTCGTGTAGAGCCCCCCATGTGGTGTGGGGCACTGAGGATCGCCCCTACCAGCAGGACAGTGAGTCTGGGGTTTTTGTTTTCCTTAAAAGCCCCCCATGCCGTGGGGGGCAGTGTGGAACAGCGGGAATCGCCCCTCCTGCTCGGCAGCACCCGCTGAGGCCGTGCTTTTTTTTTAACGAGTGCCAGAGCAGGGGTGGGCGGGGCTGCCATTGCTGGGGTGGGGGATGGGCCTGGCCGATTCAGAGATTCGGCCGAATTGAATTGGGACAGTGATTTGAATCACCAAATCGAATCGCTGTCCCCTGAATCGGCTGAATCTGAATCCGAAGCAATTACTAGCTGCTTTGCACAGGCCTACTATCCAACTGCCCATCAGGAATGATGGGGGAGGAGCGAGGATGGAGTGCCACCACCCCATGCCGCTGCCACCGCCTCCCAGGAGCAGGGGAAGGGGGAGAGAGGCTTGCCCCGCTATCCCCTCCATCCCCCTCAGCCAGCACCCCATGCCGCTGCCTCCAGGGAGCAGGACCAAGGAGGGGAGGGCCAGGCCAGCAGCGCTGGCCTTGCTCCCCCACTCCGTGTCTGGTGTCATGGCGGCGCACCGCCACCACTGCCTCCTCTCCAGAGCACTCTTGGAGCACTCTGGTTGTTTCAGTCAGCGTTGTGATGGACTGCCGAGACAACCAGTCAGAGAGTGAATAAAGTGTTACAGATGATCAGACTAAGGCTTTATTATATTAGAAGTTTTGGGGAAAAAAGCTCAGAGCTGGGTGAAACGGGTGAGGTCTCCACACCTCTTTAGCATTGTCACAGGGGCTGCTACAGCTCAGCTAGGATGAAACCCTCCACAGCACCTTCTTGAAGTGCATAGTCACAGCTGGGTTGCTTCATGAGGGAATAGTGCTTAACTTGTCAGTCTCCTAATTTACAAGCATTGCGCTCAAACTTATTCTTCTCTCCCTCTCAAGGTCCTTGTTCCCCTGTTCCTTTTTCTCTAAACCCCCAGGGTCCTCAGAGGCTTTTCTGCTACAGTGGTTTTCCTCCATGCTGCATTGCTGGATGACAGAACCTTCACCAACTGGGAATGGTTGCTAGTCACTGCTACAAGGTGTTTCTTAGTCTGTGATGATAAACTATGCTGCCTGTATGTGGCTCCCAAATTGGGAGTGAGGACCCAATCACTGAATCTCTGTAGGTACCAGACAGCCTGGTTGGCCTCTGAATTATTGTACTAACCTTGTTTTCTAGGGTTGTTTAAAATGAACTTTAATTGTCTTTTCCAGTTCCACAATCACAAGAAAAGTCTCCCCTCCCCACTTAGCTTTGCACATCCCATTCTTCCTCTTGCTTTCCTGCACTGGACTGAGAAACACAGACTCCAAACCACAAGGCTAAATCCAAAACAACCCAAATGTAATTGCAAAGTCCAAAGAACCTGGTTACACCATTTACTTGATGCCAAAGGCTGCACATTGATTCTGTTTAAAATTGCAGTTATAAACATCTATGTTTGGTACAGCATGGAAAAAAGGAAGCTAAAGACTGCTGAGAAATCACACTCAGCTCGAGGGGCTGGTGAATGCTGGTATACCTTGGACAGTGGTCCTAGTGAGCTAAGCATGGAGGTGAGTGCAAGAAGGGAAACAGATGTCAGATAACTGCTTTCTTAGGCCCTAAAAAGATCCCAGTATGGTAGGTGCTACCTGAATATGTGGACATAGGTATTTAAAGCCGCCATCTACAGAAATCAAAAGGTCCTCCAAAATTAGGCTCACCTATTAGCAGTGAGCAAAGTGATCATCACTGATGTCCCGCAGGTCAAGTCCCATGACCTCTGGTGGGCTCAGGCAGGTGAGGTTGTTGTATGTATATATGGGTATGTGGGAATCATCCCTTTCCACAATGTACTGAACAAAACGTGGGACCACTGTGGGGTGCTGCAAGGAGAAGTCTCGCAGTTGCTTCAGTGAGCAATTACAGTGCCACTTGTTTCCTTCCAGCCATAGCTGCTCCATTACAGGTGAAGAGCCCAGAAAATCAACTGAGAAGTTTTCCAAGGAATTGTTTCTGAGGCTAAGATATCGCAGGTTTGATAAGGGGGCTGTTACACTGCTGTTCACCGTCTCCAAAAAGTTGTTGGAGAGGTCAAGCCAAGAGAGGCGCTGAAGCAAGCTGAAAGCTTCAGGGGTGATTTCCAGAAGCTGGTTGGAGGAGAGGAGGAGATATTCCAGGTTAATCAGGCCTGTGAACAACCTGGGGGAGAGACTTGTCAGCTTGTTGTGTTTAAGGTCCAGCTCCAAAAGCTCATGCAGGTCATTCAAACTGTGGTCCTCAATGGCAGAGATGCTGTTGTGTTGCAAGAAGAGCCTCCGAAGGCTGGAAAGGCTGGAGAAAGTTTGTGCCTTGATTCGGCTGAGACAGCTGTTTTCTAAATGAAGACTATGCAGCTTGATTAGTCCCTTAAAGACGTAATCTGGAAGAGCCTTGATGCAGTTACCAGACAGATTCATCACCGCTACATTGTGGAGGCCAAGGAATGCACCGACCCTGATGTCTTGGATCTGGTTATTGTTCAGTGTAAGAACCTCCAGTTGGCCCAGCCCATCAAAAGTCCTTTCTGCCAGGTTTTTGATCCTGTTATGACCCAGCTGCAGCTCTTCCAGGAACTGGAGATCTTTGAAAGTCCTTGGTCTCAGGCTGGTGATTGAATTACTAGATAAACGTAAAACATGCAGGCTCAAAAGGCCCAGGAATGTTTCTTCAAATAGTGAGACCAGACGATTGTGAGACAGGTCCAGCCACCTCAGGGCCTTCATCCCCATAAAAGCTCGAGGGGCAATAGCATTGATCTGGTTGTGATTCAGGTAGAGCTTCTGCAGCTTCTGAAGCTTGACAAAGATGTTAATTTTGACACCTTTCAGTGAGTTCCCACTCAAGTCCAGTTCCTTCAGTTCATTAAGGCTGCAGAAGAGCTGATGCTGTAGGTAGGCCAGCTTGTTTCCAGCCAGGACAAGCTCCCTCAAGTTAGGCAGGTCATGGAACACTCTGTCAGGTAAGACCACAAGCGAGTTCCAGCCCAGGTTCAGGTACCAGAGGTTGGAGAGCCCAGCAAAAAGGCCTTCCTCAATTTTGGTGAAGTGGTTGTTGTTGAGGCTCAGGGAGCCTAGATTCTGTGTGTGAAGAAAAGTATTGGGTGCCAAATACTTCAGCCTGTTGCGTTCCAGGTGCAAATGGTAGAGACTTCTTAGCCCATGGAAGGCATGCTGCTCAATGCTTACCAGCTGGCTGTTCTGCAGCTCAAGGAAATCCAAGTTGGAAAGATTCTTGAAGGCTGCAGCTGGCAGAGAAGTGAAATTGTTGCCATCCAGCCACAGTGCCCTAACATTGATGGGCACCTCTTCTGGAAGATGGGTGAGGTTCCGGGAGCTGCAGAAGACATTGAGCTCCTCACTGTAGTAGTCGTAGCTGCAAGCGCACAAGCTGGGGCATTTTAGGAGCTCTGAATCAGGCTGCTCTTTGGGCGATTCTCCTTCAGGGGACTGGGACAATCCCGCTGCCAGTGCCAAGCCCAAAAGTAATAAGAGGCCAGGGCCTTCTGAAGGATAAGATAAAACATGGGAATGGTTAGCTGACAAAGTACAGCAAGAACAGACAATGCTGTGACAATGGGATGTGATACACTTGATGGACTTATACAACCAGTAGAACCCACATGGGTTCATTCGCCCACTGCAAAGGTAACAAAACAAACAGCTGTGTGGGGCTGTTGGGGTGCTCCAGTGGGTTGGAGAAGTGACACCCTTTGAAGTAAAAGCCATAGGAAACATCTGAGTACCTTGTCCTTCATTCAGCAACTTATTCCAAATGAAGCAGGTTGTGAACCACCTGGTTACAAAACGTCTGGATGCTGCTGTACATTGACAGGCACAATGTGGAAGGCTGTAACATGGAGAACAGAGCATCTGTGGTTTGTCACTGGCTTTCTAAAATGCCTGTAATGTTTCCTGGGGGTGCTCCTGGTCTTGCTGATCCCACTGAGAACTTTGCCATTTATTTCGGTAAGCACAGGCTTAGGGTATGACGGACTTTAGATTGGCTCATTTTCATTCTTTCTATTCACATACCTGTAACTGGATATTTCTAAAGGAGCCTGTGACTTTCATCTCTGTCTACATCAGTGTCAATATCTTTTGCACCCATTCTGTACTGGTGTAAATGATGGCACAGGGCAACAGTGAATTGGATTCACTGTTTTAAACTAAGAAGTGATATTTTTTGTGTGCAAGGCAAGAAATGCAGGTTTGCAAGCATGCCCAGTCTCTCACATGCTTATCAATCTGATTGTGCATTTCCCTCCCTCTGTATCTATTTCTATTCTGTTATTGTTTGAGTGAATAGGCTCTTCAACTCGACAAGTGTGGGATTGCTGCAGTGGCTGGATGAGATTTTTTTTATGTTTGGTTAGTGTTGCTTCCTGAAGATATGGACAAGATCCTAACTCAAGAGTACCAACCCAAGATCAGACTACTTGGCTAGTTTCCTCCCCATACACAATGGGACCTTTAAACAATACAGGATTCTGCCCCAAGAGCAGTTCTTGGAGGACTGTTGATGTTAAAAAATGTAGTTAGGGCTGTACCAGCTGCTCCCAGGTGAAGGCTCAGAGAGAACAGAACATGGCTCCTCCTAGAACTTGGGCAATGCATCTGCTCTGATCAGCCAATAGAAGACTGATACTGCCAGTGGTTCTCATCCTCCACTGAGAAGATTTTGAATTCATCACCTCTCGGTATTCTGTTTCAGGTATGTCTGCCAAGGCATATTAATCGTTACTATCCCTGGACCCCCAAATGGTCCTGTCAACCCGTCTTTGTCTTGACTTGTGGTACCCTCTCTCTTACTGACCACATGACCAAATGCAGGTCTGACTAAACTTAGCTGTCTGGCAAGGGGGTGGCTGGCTGGTTCTAGTAAATTTATTATACTCGTAAAGCAGCCTGCTTTACTGCAACCCTAGGACACTGAGGGTGGCTAGTGAGCATCCCCCTCCATGGGGCAGCTCAGATTTCTTTTCTTTTGAAGGACACCTGATTTGGTAAAGAGAAACAAGATCTTTATTAATTATAGCCACTACATTTTCAGGAGGAAATGGCTGTGCCAACATGGAAGGCAGTACTCATACAAGGAAAAGGGCTCATACAAGGAAAAGGGTTAAGTTCATACCTGGTGTCAGTGGACACCCATCTACTGACATCACTTTGAGCAGTTCCACCCAAAGAATATTAACTAGCCGCTGCTGAGCATTTCATTGCAAATTCAATTTTGTGGCTTCTCTTATATGGTGCAGTTCTTGATGAAGTTGCTCACACCAGGCACATGGTTAACACTTAATTGTCCGTGAGGAAAAAATAAGTCAGTGTGGAAAGCAAAAAATAAGGGAGATTGTCCACGTTATGTTATAGCATCACAGCCACAAAGTATGAAAGTTAGGTCATTTCTTTTAGTAAGCAATCTCTTTAGAGGGACTTCACTCAGCTTTAAAATCTGGCTGTAAGTATGAACCCTGGCATTCTCATTATGAGCAGAGATGGGTGAGTGTCTTGGAGCTAGTGATTTAGAGAACAGCACAAGTTGTTTAAGTTATAACTTGCCACTTCCTCTTCACAAGGAAATTCAATAAACTATACCACTAACACATGGCAACAGTATGCTGCGTAGTAGGGTCAGTAGATACTTCCAAATGCTGTCCTGATGCTCTTCAGTAAGTAGGGTTAGAGTTAGGGAAGGAAATCTTTGCACCCTGTAGGATGTCCTCTGTAAGTAGGTAGAGAAGTAGGATAGCATTTGGATGTTGCCTTAATTAGAAATATTGTTTCTCCATCCCTTACTTTGGCAGGCACTGCTGATATTCCATTCAGGTATTCAAACCCTTGATGTTTAACTGGATTTGAAATTTGGACAAATTAGTTTGTTTAACTCTATTTCTACAGGAGGCAAGAATAGTAAAGCACGGGGTGGAGGTGTACCATTGTTTTTAAGTCCTGGGAATGCAGGACCTGGAGGAATAGTTGTGATTTCATGTGTTCTGTTGCACTCCTGTGCCAAAGTGCTCTAGTTTAAGACCAGGAAAGGCTGCTGTCTTTCTCAAGGTGCATGTCAGAACCTTTTGACTTTGTACTTTCAAACACTTTTATGCATGTAGGGAGAACCAGCCATCTACCTGTCATATCAATCCTTTGCTTTTCAATAGGTCTTTCCATAACTCAGCAGGCATGTCCTGCAATGCCACACTTCCTCTTCCCACATTCAGTTTATTTGGAGAAGGGACTAAAGCAATCTGACTGAGAAATCAGAAATAGCCATGCTATTTAGAATGGAATAGTACCTTCTCATTTTCTTACGATTTCTGTGTAGAGTGACTACAGATATCATTAATTGTTACTATTGCCACTTGCAAGCAGTGAACATTATTGTACTTCTATTAAGCTATAATAGTGCCTACCACATATAACTAACTGGCAACTGCAATTTACTTGCAAATGACCTATGACCAGCATTTTAATGGCAGCCAATGCATCTGGTCCTGCCTTCCCCGACATGACGCATGTTGGTTCTACATACTGGGGCTGATGCTTAGGTTTCACAGAAGAGTGCCAGCTATCCCTTGGACTGAGATGGGGTGGGGGAAACCAGGATCAAATCTCCAAACGTCTCGTAATGTGACAACAGAGTCTGCCTGGCGAGACTCTCTCCCCAGAATAAATTGAGTAAGTAATGGGGAGTGAAGATCAGACTCTACATGGTTTGGATTGTCCATACCTATGTCTTTCTAACATGCCCGTTGCTATAGTATTTTTCTGTCTCATATATCTAACGTATGGTGTTTCTGGTACTTACGTGTAGTGTCTATCTGCTAGGGTTAATAATACATGTTTTATGTGCCTCACCTGTATTTTTGAAAGCCTGCAATTGGGTCTTGGAGGGATATTTCTTTTTTATTCTCTCAGCTCCCACACCTTGTAACATGCAATTCCTTTTTTCAGTTTGCTCACAAGTCTTGTGTGTCTCCAACCATAACAGTCCAGTGCTCCCACATATCCAGGATCCCCTCGTCCCAGCATTTATATTTTCACTGCATAAGTCAGCAGCTTTTTTCCCTTTTTTAAAGATAGCAGCAGACACACCCTGCCCCCCTCCTCCCAGCCTCAAGAATCACTTGGATCACAAAGTGGAGAAAATCCAACACGATTATCCTTGCTTCAGTATTCAGAAGGTCTTTATGCAAAAAAATCAAACCATTCCTGCAACTATGAAGTTATTAGTTTAGCAGGGATGAGCACTGTGCAGGGAATTGAGAGAGTTCTTTCAGGTAATGCAGGGTGCATAATAAAGCCTGAACATTTTTAACAGCAGAAATGGCCAAAGGAAGTTACAGGGCAGAACAAATTGAAACGTTTTATGAGAGCTTAAAACTATTTACCTGCCCTTTCATGTGGGATTGCTTTGCTACTCGGGTGTAGATCCAAGCTGCCCCTGAGGAGACACTACTGGAGGGCTGTGGAAAGTTTCTGCCCCTTACCTTTCCTTGTGTTCATTGCGGCAGCCGCATGGGGAGGAAGCGTTCTGTGTAGCAGTCGGTTCTCTTCTCTGTATTCCCCCCACTGATAATGTAGTGATACAGCAACCACCTTGACGCCTGTCCAGCACTCTGTGCTAGATCAGTTTTAACCCTTTTGTTACTGGACAGGAGTGCAATATGCACTTTATTAGTAAGGCAAGGGGAGCTGTTTGAAGGTCTTAAACTACATTTACGTTCTCTGCATCTGTCTCTGGGGTCAGGTGTTGCTGACATGGCATTTATAAATGGAAGTAAATATAGTGAAAATGCTGGTGGAGATAAGGTGGGGATAGCTGGGGCTGCTGTCCCCATCTTTGTTTAGATCATTGTTTTTATTAATTTAGATGTCGATGTGAGGTTTATACTATTCCAGTGGACAGCAAGAAGGATTGACTGAGCACAAAGTAAACTTGGTCTTGAAGCAAAGATGGGTACTAAATGGAGACAGGGCAAGGAAGCAGTGCCTCATTTGGATTAAATGTTGAGGATTCGGGCTCAAGATCAGTCAGCTCTTGGGTTTGAATTTGGTGGTGGATCCCTGGCAAGCCTTGATGGTCATGCAACCTGCCTGCCATTTTGAATGGTACCCATTTCATGACATGTTGTTCTGCTAAGGTACCCGCCATTTTGAGCCAAATTTTTGTGAGGGGCTGCTTTTGTAACATACTGCCAGCACGTGGAGAGACCTCTCCTGAATTGGCATGGAACCAAAACCATACAGACAGCATCAGATGTTGAAGGTTTAGATTCAAGTCTTCCCTCAAATATGCAAGGGACTTAATTTGAGGTTTCAGTGCTGGTCTCTCTCTGGCTCTGCTTTCCCAGGATTTTTCAGACTTGGGCTGAGGAAACAGTAAGGAGTAAAACACTCAAGTGCTAAAGGGTTTGCCTTGTCTTGGGAACTAGGACAGAGAATGCCAAAAGCAGGTCAGGATTGAAACACATAGAAATGGGATCCAGTTAGGGAATACTGTGTGGAGAGGTATGTTCACAGAGCACACAGGCAAAGAAAAAAACCATTAAAAATATGGAGCTGTTCATTTGGACAAGTGAACTAAAATCAGCAAAAGAGATGACAAATGGGTGGTGATGAAGCCGGGTTAGATTCCATCTGGAGAACAACATACTGCATAAGTCATACAGTGCAGTGGAAAAGGGATAGTTTTAGGGCTACATTGGGAGTGTTGTCTGAGTAAGGACTGCCAGGTTTGGCCACTGCAGACCATATGTCAATATTAAAAAAAAAAAAAAAAAGGCCACTATGTCTGAGGAGTCTAAATTGCAAGGAAAAGTTAAAGAAGTTGAGCTTATTCTTTGGAAAAAAATGTGGCTATGAGCCACTTGAGGTTTTAAAATAAGCGGCATTCAAAGGATGGGGTTATGTTTTCATATTAAGCAGTTCAACACATCAATATAAGCTAAAAATAAAGGGAATATGAGCTAAGCATGCATAAGTTAAGTGATAGCCAAGTTAGAAATGTATGTAGTAATAATGGCAAACAAAAAAGTACTGGGTAGTTTACTTGGTGATCAAAGCCAATTGTGTAGGGCAAAATCTATCTAAGGTGACTCCTCAAAGAACAGGCAAATATTAGTTGCTTAATGGAACCGTCTTAATGAAGCTGATGCAGCTTTAGATATGGAGTGGTATTTACTCAGTGCTTAGTTCCATTGGAGTCATTAGAATTTCTTAGGGCATAATGTTAATATTTGGCGTGATTAAAGAGAACAGGATCTGGTCCAGTGCTTGTACAGGTCCTAATGTAGTCAAGATAATTGTTTTATGGAAGGACTTGGCTGTGGGGAAAAATGAAGGCAAGATGTACTGACTGATAAAGTTCTTTGTAGTCTATTTTATCTTACTAGTGGGCTACCAAGTTTAACAGGTGTACTACTTAGAACTTAATTTTATTAATGCGTACAAACTTTCTTGAACTTTCATGGCTCAACTATTTTGTTAATGATTTGATATACTTGTTGAACGTACCTTGAAACTTTTTAACTGGCAGAGGTCCAAAGAAGGAAGAACAATAGAACAGCACAGTCTTGGCAATGACTTCTTATGGAAGTGATCTTATAATGCTAATGCAGCACATAGATACAAAGGTTTTCGTAAAGTCTTTGCTGCATAGAATGGATAACTGTGACTTCCAAAAGGAGGGGTGCTTTTAAAGTGAAGTACAAATGTTGTTAGTTGATATAAGGAGTGTGTGCCCTTTTTTAAAGCCTTGAAGGTTTGTGTTGTGAATTTTGAATAGCCATCATTTCTTCTAAATGTTCTTTAGGGATTGCAGTTAAAAGATATTTAAAAAAAAACAGAAAAGAAGGTTTATTGTGAGCCTTTTCTCTCTCATTTGCTCAAGTTTTACTCTCATCAGAATTTTAACAGTCCTTTAGTCACTATGCAGTCTTTAGGGGCAGACAAAACTTGAATGTGTAATTTTAAAACCTATTTTTGGAGGTATAGAGAACAAACAGGTGAAATAAGGACCTATTCATACCCTTGTTCACCATGAAGGAGTGAAAAAAGTTGCAAAACTTGCAAAGGGAACAAGAGAACTCTCTTATCAATTGTTATCAGCGTCTTCCAGAGCTCTGTTGATCCCAGATGTTCTAACAGCTGCTTGACAGCTCTATCCAGAGCTGGGAAGATAGTACAGCAAGCAGGCAGATGTTCCTTATAAACTGATGTGTGACTGGAAGATCACAACCTCCTGCCAGAGTTGTTGGGCAGCTTTTCAAAATTACCGTGCAGAGCTCATGAACTTACTCTGTGTTCCAGGTCAATTCCCCACTATCCCTGTCCAACCCAGCTCATGAAGAAACTGTTACCAGTTTCCAGGAAGAAAAGGTCACTACTGTCTAGGATTGGCGAGGCTTATTGTCCAAAGGCTGTATTGGAGGGAACAGTGCTTGTCTGGGTGAGCCTTGAGGGCAATCACAGTTATATGCTTTTTCTAATTTTGTTGCAATCATGTTTCTATGTGAGGGCTGGTACTAAGAATTTCGTTGTAGAAACGTTCTTCTTAGTTACACAGGGGCTGTGTTTAATTCTTTTGTTAACCTCAAAGACCCTTCTGTGCTGAAACTCCTTTGAGATCTATATATTGGATTCTGGAATCCAGACTCAACCTTCATATTAATAGATACAACTGCACAGACTAAGTTTACCCCAGCTTTAGTTGTTCTTTGGGGGATTGTTTTTTCCTGCTAAGTGAAAAGGGACATCTTAACTATTGATAATGGAGTCTGTCTGCATACCTGACTGTTTCAGAAGGGGGTGCAAGGCAGTGCAAGTTCCAGGTGGTTCTGGGTCTAAGCGACTCAATTTTCACAGTGAGGGGCCAGGAAAGAGAGAATGTTGTGCTAAGAGTAAGGAAGTGTAATTAATGCAAGCCACTTCTGAACCTTCAGCCTGTCAGGATGAAACCTGTACAAGCTGAGACTCTTCTATAGCATATGACCTTTCCCTCCCCACCCCAAAATTGGCTCTGTACCACAATGGAGCAGAAACAGAACTAGGCTCTCAGCTAAAATGTATTTATTCGCACCCTTTCATCTGGACCCCTTTCTAGAGAGAGAATTTTCCATTAGCTCAAGTGTTTCATCTGCCTGAAATCTTATCCTACATATGTTCACACTGGCTGATGCTTTCCAGCTATAACTTGGGGCTTGCAGATTTACTAAACCCTTTGCTGAGTACATATGTTGCTTGCAGTCTCTGTGTGCTCACTCCCAGGAGATCTTCCTGCCTGTCTTCAGGGAGGCACCGTTCATAGTAAAGTGGGTATATGATCTTGTGTGCCCTGCTCCAGTGGTAACTGCCTGTGGTACTAGTATTGCTTTGAGGGCTTCCTAGCACTAGGTCCCTACTGTACCAGTCACTTGTTGGGTATTTTGCTGCTGTGCCTTCCTTTCATTCCACCAGTGAGTGCTACTTCTGCCCCTGTGTCTAATGGGAGCAAGATCACAGGACAGAGGATTGGTGGCTGTGAAAGACTGAGGGACCTGGGACTCTTCAGCCTGAAAAAGAGAAGGCTGAGAGGGGACTTCGTAGCAGCTTACCACTACATTAGGCAAATACATCAAGGGCTTGGTGAACAACTGTTCACCAGAGCACCCTTGGGGCAAACCAGGAATACTGGCCTCAAATTCCTGGAAGACCGTTTCAGACTCAACATTAGAAAAAAATTCTTCACAGCCAGGGTGTCCAGACTGTGGAGTAAGCTCCCTCCAGAGGTGGTGCAATCACCTACCCTGGAAAACTTCAAGAGGAGACTGGATGGTCACCTTGCTGGGGTCACTTGACCCCAGTTGTCTTTCCTGCCTGTTGCAGAGGGCTGGATGATCTTCTGAGGTCCCTTCTGGCCTTACAATCTATGAATCTAAGGGAGGAAGAAACTCATGGCTAAGAGAAGTTACTTCAGGAAACTCCCCACAGCTTGGCTTGTTCCCCATTCCCTGTAAAGTGACACTATCCCAAGCACTGACATATGCATTGTAGGCTCTTCTTTCAGCATCAGTGGTACAACCCCAATGCTAGTGCTCTAAGAACTCTGAAACCCCAAGGTCTGGGGACGATAAAAGCTTACCTAAGGTGATGTGGAGCTGGCGAAGCAGCTGGTCACTCTGATCTGAATGACTGTCCAGCTGCTTTCTCTTTATTCCACAAGAGTGGAATTTCTATGCTGGAACAGGGTGAAGCATCTAGCTGGATTTCACGACAGCAGTCACTGCTGGCTGCATTCGAGTAGAAACCAGAAGTCCCCAATGCTTTCAACTCTTCCAGTTGTTTGATGGGGAGGTGTTAGAGGAGCAAGATTTTCTCCTGACTTTCATGAAGCACAAGGTTCATTGACTCTGTTGATTTTTTCCCCCTTGATATAGTGAAACTTATGTTATTGTTCTTACACCTAATTGTCTAACTCCTACCATTTTGTGGAACTATTTTTAGCTTGGTAATTGCCCACATCTTCATTGAGCTTAATAATATCCTGTGTTCTGGAAACCTACTAAATCAGTGGTGCTCAACCTTTTTCCCTGGAAGTGCTGGGTCTAGCCCTGGGCTGGATCCGGCTGGAGTCCTGAGCTGACTCTTAGGTTGAGTGTGGAAGGCACCATTCGGCCTCACGGAGGTGGATGGTGGGTATTCTGGTCTGGGGATGGGAAGGGGGCATGGCCCAGTCCCAACTCAGCCTGGATCCAATCCAACTGGGGGTGGGGAAGAGAAGGCATAGCCAGCTCCAATCCAGACACCATGGGAGGGGACATGGCTCGGCTCCAACCAGCCACATGGGGCTTGAGGTTTGGAAATTTGGCATGGGGAAAGGTGGCTGTGTTAATGGCCACCACTTCCCACCCCCACCAAATTTCCTGACCCATGGGGAACCCGTGGGCCAGATGCAATGGCTCTGCAAGCTGCGTTTGGCTTGCAGGCTGGAGGTGGAGCACCTCTGTACAAAACCACTGGTAATATCCAAGAACAAGGCATTACACAAATGATTAATTTTGTATGTGGTATAGCTAAGTGTTCCCATCTCAATATATCACCTTTTCAGTAGAGATGGAGCATCCCTCTGGTGAAACGGGGCACTTCAGGGT
>NW_005841839.1:4447331-4462716 GCF_000455745.1 Alligator sinensis | reverse complement strand
TCCTGCTGATAAAAAATGTGAGTATGGAAAAAGTCTGGGCTCACAAAAACTTAAGTAGATCTATGATTTACTTAGTCTTCAAGGTGCAAATCTACCCTGGCTTCTAAGAGAAAGAACAGACAAGACTCTGATGCTTCTTTGCTCAGTAGATTCACCAGCTTTTGTGATTTCACCAGATAAGCTTTTTCCCAGTTTTTCTTTTTTTACTTCATTGATATCCCTCCTCTTATTTTAATGTTCTATTCTGGGAAATTATAGATCAGAAGGCAGAAATGAGAGAAAGAGAGACGCACACACACTAATAGGCGCTAAATACATATTGACACAAGGTGTAATCAATTTGGCAGCTAAAAAGAGCTGAATCGACAATGACCCCCATGCCAAAAAGCACAAAACCTGAAATTTAATTTAAAAAGAAACCCACCTAAATGCACAGAGAAGGTTCACCCCTTCCCACACCAAGGACCCTCTTTTTGCAAATACTGCACAGGCTGCAAAGGGAAATACCATAAGGATCTCTTTCCAGTGCAGCTGCAATAGAATTATAGATCTAAATAGATAGATCAGACTGGCTGTTAACTTCTTGCAGGTTGAAACTGTGCCTAGACAGACAAAAGGCTCTGGAGAAGCAGGATCAGCCAGAATCTCTGAGAGAAAATACAGAGTTAAGATGCAAGCCAGCCCTGCCCTGCACTCAATCCTGCTTCCTATCTGAAGCTGGCAAGTCACTGAAGCTGTACCATGTGTATACTTCAGCCAAGGCTTCAGATATAACAGGTAGCTAAGAAAATGTGTTGTTGGTTGTGGTGTATTCTCCCCTCCTAAAGTACCTTCTCTCATTCATCTGCATGTACTTCCTTCACACTGGTAGAGATAGGTAAAAGGAATGACTTGCAACTGTCACAGTTTGCTCTGAAGCATGGGGAGAGATGCATCTACAGGTATATGCAGTGAGCTCCCAAATCCCTTGTTTCCATGTGGAGTTGCACAAGCAGAGGAGCATGACAGTCTATTAATGCCCCATGGATTTATAACAGCCTGATGCTATACGGCTCAGTATGCATGTAAGTATGGATGGCATTTCACAGGGAATCTGCAGAAGAGTCCCAGACCCATAATGCCTGGGTAGTCTGAGGTGGTTTGCAATGTGTAGATGAAATGATTAAATCTAGGCTAGCCGGCTCATGCTTGCTAAGCCTGCCCCCCATGCAACTTTTGCCTTAGTGAGTAAGAAACAGGTTGACACTTTCCCCTACTGTTTTCTTGTGTGTCTTCACAGCATTCTAGATAATCTGGAAGGGGGTGTTACAGGGCATCAGGCATGGGCAGAGGCAGTACTGAAAGGTGGCAAAGTTGAGGCTGTGCACTTGGGCTGCTATGTTTGTCAGCTCTGTATTTCCAGCTTTTCAGAGGTTTGAGTTTAGATGTAGTTGGCATTCTGGAAGGTTATGAGGCCCTGCCTTTCAAACATGGCTGTACTCACAAAGTTTTGGGGCAGCAAATTTATCTTGTTTTTTAAGAAAGCAGTAGTTGGGGGATATGAATGGGGTTGCTTCTAAGGCTAGGGGCTTCCTGGAAACACCCCTGGGCCACTCAGCTATGCTTTATGCCCTCTTAGTCCAAGAAAGCTGAGACTGAGAGAAGGAAGGAAGCTGGTAGTCAGTGATTTATGAGAAGTGTATCTACCGGGTATAGGCAGTAAAAGGAAGTGAAGAAGAGTGTCAAGCACTCCTCTCAGTGTTATGGCTGGTGGAAGGGGATGGAGCAGGAGGATGACTGAGGTGTGAAGTCACCCATTCATCTCAGCAGGTGTTTCCTTCCCCTTCAAAGTCTACCCAGCCCTGTTTTCAAGACCTGCAGGTCTTAGACAATACTAAAATCTGTTCTTTCTTGTGGAAAGATCTGTAGCTGAAAAACCGGTGGAGGAAGGAGATGTAGGTAGTTTGCTATGGCTGCTTTAGGGGGCTCTGTGACTAAAAGGGTTCTGTTTTCAGACTTCAGCTTCACAAAAACTGAAATACTTGGAGGATGAGATTGATAAAGGAGATGGCTTGGCTTGTGCCACTTGGATGACTATTGTAAAAAGCTGAAATTTGTTTTGTGTTTGTTTGTTTGACTGTGTGTCCTGGCACTGCTTTAGTCAATATGGACCTTACCCCAGTAAAACCAGAACAGCTTCTAGTCTAGCTACTTGTATGGTTCCAGCTCATGCCAGTGCTTAACTAAATAATCCTATTCACCATGTATTAAACTAGACAATACTAAAAGATGGGTGAGGAGAAAGCCCCAAAACAAAAATTGTAATGATTTATCTGGTATACTTGCATACAACTGATCTCTACAGGCTGGAATAAGGAGTGCTCCCTTTTGTATCATAGTCCCTGACCTGCTATTTTGCTACTGGGAGTTTCTCTTTGAGATTAACTGGTAAGAGATTTTGGAGCAGAAGAATCGGCATTTTGTCCCATCAATTTATGTGGTCAGATGGTGGTCAGCCTACCATGAGCTGTGGAGTGTGGTTCACTTTATTTCTGCTGACTGGTCTTTAAACTTAAACTTTTAACCATATTAGGAATTGTTCTGCCGCATTAATTCGACTGAGCTGATTTTTTTTCTGTTCAGCTTTTAATTCTTCTCAGATATTTACCCTGTTGCAGTCCTCCCTAGCATTGTCACTGGTTTCCATTAACTTAGCTTATCCACACTGCCGTTTCTCCACCCAACCCACAGATTACAATTTCAGCCCTCCTAGCTAATCTCTCAGAACAAGAACAAAGTCTGTGATGTCTCAACTGGTTGCCATGGAGAGAGCTGTAATGGTATTAGGAAAAGCAGCAAAATAATAAAAAGCTCTAAAAACCTGTTTAAACAATCATAAATTGTTCCTTCTTCTTGACAGCCAATTAGCTCCCAAACTCCCTTCACACTCGCACATTTTTCAAATAAGAGTGTTGCCTTGGGCACCTCCAAGAATATCAGGGAATTCCTGAGAAGTAAGATTTCCTTCATGTGGAAGGCCTTGTTACACCAGGGGTTATGCATAAGCATTGCTAGTTCAAATCTGGCTAAGATTTGTTAGTGATTAGAAGCCACTAATAGTGGACAACTGATTGTGAAATGAGTTAGTGGACTGAATCCAATTTCCAGTGAACAGATATCCACATTACCCCCCACAGCTGGCACTAAGCAGGAGAGAAACCAAGGATGCAGAGCTAATTATTAGTGTAACATGCCTCCCTTCCATCCTAGGCCTATGAGGGATAGTGGACACAGAAGATAGTGGGGCTGACTCCCCCAGCAGAGAAATTCTCCTTCCCAGGAGTAATTCCCCATTGCCCAGCTCCAACCATTTTGTGCCACTTCATTGATGCAAAGCAGCCATGGCAGACTGCAAATCCTGGCCCTTTCTATACTAGTCAAATGATTTTGCTGACCCCTAAACTACTCATGTAAGAGAGTTTCTCTCTAGTGTTACGAGGCCATCCCTTAAGGCAGAAGATTCTGTTCACTGCATGGCATGGGACCAGGGCTCTCAAGATATCTTTGCTTTAGGCTACTTGTGACTGTTTCCACTGATCACCTCTTCATCTTAAATTTGGGGAAGTAATAACTCTTTACATTCTGTCCAAGACTCTCAAAGGAATTTGCCTGCACTGATGCTTATTCTCCTTCTGTGCCATCACTACCATTATACCTGTTCTATTAGAAAAGAAGCTGAGGCATGAACAAGAGCTATGTCTTGCCTAAGGCCATAGAATAGGCCAGTTAGAATCCAGGTTTCCTGGCACCTGGGCATATGATCAGCTCTTGTATTATGCATGGACCTGATACATGGGCTGTTTGTGTATAAACTGTCCTTGTATCACAGGGCAAGGAAGGTAGGTGAAGAAAAGCCAAAAAGAGAAAGAGTACACGGAATCCATCTCAGGCCAGTAATTGGCTCTAATTTTAATATTCCACAGACATACATGGCTCCAGCTCCATGTGATCTGGAAGGGAAAAGGAATACAGTTACAGTTAAACAGTTGTGGCCCATCCTGCAACAGCCACATCCCAGGTGCAATTCTTCTGAAACACCAGCCACTTGGTCTGAGTGAGATGTGGCAGGCTGCCTGTGTGTTCAGGTTGATCGTTTAAGTCAGACACAGTGTCAGGGACTCTGACCTACATCAGCAGAGCTGCCTGGGGGGCCTGAGTTACCACACAGAGTCCCTGCAGGCAAACAGGTATCATTCTTCACACAAATATTGCTTTTCTTCTGAGGTGCTCAAAGCTCTGGGGTCACCTTATCAAGCTTGACAGCTGACAAAAGTGGGAAAATGGTGCAGTGCCTTCTCTGTGAACTAGCTCATCACAAGCATGTCTTGCCCAAGCCCATGCACTTCATTTGGCTCCCAGGCAGCCTTTGATGCCAGTTTAAGATCTCATCACAAGTTTTAAAGGATTGAGCCACAGTTAATTAAAGGTCAGATTTTGCTCTGACAGCCAACACAAGAGCTGTGCTTCTTTGCAGAACAAAAAGTGCCTAAGGAAGCTTGTGAGATGTGGGGGCAAAGACCCAGCTAGGGAATAAAATCCCAGAGATCAGACCTGACCATCTTTAGGAAATGCTGCTAAACCTTCCCACTACCTTTAGAATAATACAGTGCTGCCCCCTCCCTCCATCCCCTGGTCAAACATTCAATTTAAAATCCATTAAAAAAGTAAATGAATACAAGTCAATAAAAGGAACCCCCAAAAGCCTACTGTAAGTGGAGTGCTCGTTCTCAAAAAGGCAGAAGTGCTAGAAAGTCCATGAAGCCAGCTACAAACTTTGCCTTACTTATATGTGCAAGTATATTTAAATACTACAGTGATGGGCAGCCATTAAACCCCTAAAGTATGTCAGTAATGAATGAGACAGAGACCAGGCATGACTTGCCCAGTAGCATCAAGAATGAATATCAAAACTGGGAATACTGACTGCTATATCTTTTAAGCAGCAGTGATCACCATAAAATGTCTGTCCTCTTTACATTCCAGACCAACTATAGCATTGTACTGGAGGCTGGTGCTGGTACCAAGCTTGTTCATAGGGACAAGATGTGTTTTCCAATCAAATTGGATAAATACAGTCCAGTTCTGAAGTCTGCGTATGTGCAAGGGTGGAGGGGCAAAGCTGTAATTGAGATTGGATGCCTTAGTAGCTGGCCAAGTTCTTGGAATATGGTTTGGGGATTAAACAAAACAGTTGCAAAGATGAGGCAGGGGCACATCTGAGGTTGTAGTGAGGTGGGAGGCACTCTGGAAGGCATGGGAACAGAGCAGCTTGTCAGGGGACAAATCTGGCTTTGAGACTGGGGTGCTATTTTCAGTGGCCCATTGTTGGGGGGTGAGGGGTAAATGGAAGAGAGAAAGCAGGAGATGCTAAGTTTGTGTGTCTACATTTCTGTGTTGGTTCCTCAGTCCTGCCTGTCTGTCTGCTCATGAGTTCTCTGGGTCCTGCAGCGGCAACAACCCTCCTGGCTCTCTGATAAATACAAGAGAAAAGCAGAGATGCTGTTACTGTCTTGCATGACTGCCCCCAAGATGGAGGTTAGTCCCCCCCTACAACAGAGGATCCAAACAGCAACACAGTTCAGGGACATTAAGGGACATTAAGTTTTCAGACCATTCTTTTTAGCAAACCAGACCCTTAGACCCAACCCACTCCTTGAATATTTAAGTAAGTTCTGATCTGGTCTGGATTCAAACGTTATGGCCTAGACCCACCTGTTATAACAACAGAGCAGACTAGGTAGGCCAGTCCTGTGTGCCTGCCATGTGCCTATACCCTGGGACTGAACCATGGGAACAGAATCCCTTCCATGGATACATGGTTTCTAAGGCCTGGCACTACAAAGCCCTGGCTGGAATTGATCTAGTTGGGGACAGTCCCACTTTGACCAGGGGGTTGGACTAGATGTGACCTCTTAAGGTCCCTTCCTAATGTTCTATGATTTTATACAGGCCTAGGTGCTCCCTGCCGTACAGCTCTGAGGGTGTTGGATCGAGTTATACTGTGGTCTGTTTCTAGAACCTACTACAATATTTCATGCCTGGAATGCCACCATTCCTTCCTCTAAAGGCTGTTACTGTAGTATTTACTGTGGTGTGCTTGTTGTTCAGCTTCTACCAGAGGCCAGTCTCTCTCAAGGCCTACTGTGCAATGCATTTAGATAGAAGGCTTGAATCTGTGCTTACAGTGCAACTAATATACTACCAGGAACTCAAAAAGTTTGGGTGAGCCATTTAAATGACCTAATGTATAGAAGCAATACTGAATTGTCACCTATGGATGCAGGCAAACAGGGCCTTCTCACTAGTATAAAAATGGAGCAGACATGAAACATATAAGCAGAAACTGGTGTGAACTTGCCCCAAGAAGAAAAGGAGTAAAAATACTGACTGTGCACAGTGATACTGGGGTGTAAAGGTTTGCTCTACAAAAACAGACTAATACCAGTTCTCCCACTATCTTGGGAGTGAGGCTTTGTCATTGTGCCAGCTGTGCAGAGTAACTGGTCATCTCTCTGCTGCAGATGCTGGTGTGCTTTTATATTCATTTGCAAAACTGGTGTCAGTTACACCAGGGTAACTGTTTGTGTGCCCAGGCTCCAAAGGACTTAAAATATTTTATTAAGCATCAGCTACTGTGAGCTGGGCAGGGACCCTACATGGCCTTAAAATGGTAAGAGATTCTTTGGGCTGATCTCTCCCAAGCTAGCCTCCTCCCCATTAATGCTGTATCCCAAGTACAATTCTCATGTTGCACAAGTGAAGCAGAATGGTGCCTACCCTCTTTTTTGAGGGGGAGGTGGCTGCTCTGAGGAAGAGCACCCTTGGTACCTGGGCAGTGGTACAGTTTCTAAGGTTGACACAGGCTGTGCTGCCCTAACTTTGCAGCTACATGGGTATGTATCCCAGCTTAAAAGAGCAATTTGCTATTCCACATGGAAAAAACATGTACTTAGTACACATTCAAATTAGATAAATCTAACAATTGTATATCTTCAGGCCAGCCCCGCTGCTTTACTATGGAAATGTTACATTTACTGAACATAGTCAAAATATGTCACGTTTCTTCTGTTATATGGTCATTATGGAAAGGATGTTAAAAAATGACTGATGATTTTATATGCCCTTTTGGATGCTGGTTTTCAAAGGATGGTTGGATCAGTGTTTTCTGAAAAACATCACTTTTAAGACATCATAAACTAGATTCCCAAAATCTTTTGTGTGTACAATGCCTTTTTCAGTGGGGCCTCAAATCTGACTGGGCAGGTTGGTTGCTACTGAAAGACAGGTGGTAAATAAGATTAATGAACTGATACTCAGTGAAAGACATGTAAACTGTCTCAAAATCCATAATAAAATGCAAAGTTGAGACTCAACTAATCATGACTCCATGGGCTTCCCCTTTCCACAGCCCTTTGATATAAGTCTTTCTGCTGCAATTTCTCATTCACAAAGGAATGTCACATAAATGGTCATCAAAAAAAAATGGCCCTAAGCTGATTGAGTTAGTCAGACTCGTGTCCCATTTCTGTGCACCTTGTTTAGCTACAAGCAAGTATCATGCAAACCTTCATTAAACGTATGTGGGGAAAGTGACAAGGGTAATTTTTTTAATTAGTTTTTGCATCTGGGCTAAAAGGTATTTATAATGAATCTTCCAAAATATTTTTTGTATCTTGAAAATAATGTCTCTGTTGTCAGGGAAACCAGAGATATTACTGCTTAAAGTGAACTGAAAAGGAAAAAAGATGTTTGTGTTTTAATACAACGTTAACATAGCGTTCCCAGCACATTTCTGTAACCTATCTAAGCTGTATTTGTGTCATTATATTTGTCTTCAATAGATCATGCATTTTTCATTGTTGCAAACTGATGCTGATGACCCTTGCTGCTTGACAGATGAGGAAAGTGAGGAGCTGAGCTTGAGCCTGCTTGCACTTAAATACAGGGACTACATTACGGGTGCAAGGGGAGGTTTCCCACTGTAGTGTGGGTGGGCAGAGCCCCGGATGCATGTGAACAAGCCCTACCCTGGTGGATCATGCTGGGCTGGATGACCACCTGCCTAGCAAAGTGAAATGCAACCAAGAGCCAGGTACCCAGAAAGGTGACTGACAGTTACGTGGTGCTCTGTATACCATTGCACTGATTTACCTCTAGAGTTTGTCAACTCCACTTCAGAGTATGGGGGTGGTAATTCTGGTGGCCCAGGATATGGAGGTGGCCAGCGTGGAAGTGGATTGAATAAACCTGTCAAAGAGAACAAACCTTTTAGCCTCTTGGATGGAAACAACAACCACAGCTTAGTTGAAGCCTCCACCCAGCCCTCTCTTGTCAGTCTGGTGCTAACTTGGTGCCTATCTTGTGTGAGCAACTGAACTGAACCTCCAGAATTAGACAGTCACTTCTCTCTCACAAATATTTTATATTACCAATTTCTGATGCACGTGGAAACTTCTTTTAGTAGCTCCCCTTTTGCCAACATTTTCTTCAGAGCTAACCAGACTCTTGAACAAACCTCACAGAAATGCTTATGGAATGCAAGTTCCTCTGACAAGGTTTCCCAAGATACGCTTTATTACTGCCTTGCTGTTCTCAAGCTCTGATTCTGTGAGGTGTGGGGCTCCTATGAGGCAACAAATGCCCTCAGATCCCCCTGGCATCTGCAGGAAGTGAGTGCTCTCTTTGCAGGACTGGGCCCCAACTGTAGTACACTGACTACAACAAATGTGACAGTTGTTAGCCAGGTTGCTTTATGAACTACTAAAAGGCACTCAGACTGCAGTGATGGCAGTGGCATAAGAACAACAGAAGAAAGAATAAAATGTGGGGTCAGCCTCTGATAACTGAGGCCAGTGGGAACTGTACAGGTGCATTTGAGGTGGTATTTAGCCCTGTCTTGAGGATTCATGTCAGGAAAGGATGGTCGCACCTTGAACAAAAACACTAACATAGCCCTTCTCATATCCAGGAAAGAATGAGCCATTCACATCAGTGGGGATATTGCTGCTGAAACATCTTAGGTGAGTAACCTGAAAGGACATGGAGACTCTTGGTCTTATCCAGTGCCCTTGAAAGGGGCTGGGCTGGCGTGAGTGCTAAGGTGCATGGTTGATAGCCCAGAGGTCACAAGTTTGGGGCCACAGCAGAAGTGCTCACGGTTTGGCCCCGTCAGATTCCAACAAATATGCAAATTCTGCTAAATACCTTGTCTCACAAGGGCACAAAGAAGGGGGAAGGAAGTGCCCTTGAAGACACTGGAGAGGATCCAGTTGACTTTTGTGAGCTTTGAATGGAGCCTTTGGTTTTTCTCTCTGTCTCCTGATGAAAGGTTGGGCACATTTCATCTAAGGATAACAATATTTCCATGCTTACAGGGAGCTCGAGGTGCTGATGGGTAGGCATAGGTGTAGATCGAGGCAGTTGGATACTCCTGGAGATTACTGGCTTCTCTTAACATATCTGTTTTAATAAATAGAAGATGAATCACATTAGTAAACGTAAACTCCTCGCATGGATCTTATGCCTTTTATCTACAAACCTCAAAGTGCTTTGCAAGAATGAATCTGGCTATTGGAGGGGTTTAGGTTGTAGCTGTGTTGGTCTAAGGACATAGGCAGACAAGGTTCCTTGGATGAATCTGATATCTTTTATTAGACCAACCCAAATGGTTGTGCTCTTCCTTCATTCCATCCAGGAAGAGCACACACCAACTGCTGAAACTTCCTTAGCCTGATGAAGGGTTTTTGAACCCGAAAGCTTGCTTAATAACTATTCTCCAACCATTTGGGTTGGTCTAATAAAAGATATCAAATTCACCCAAGGAACCTTGTCTGGCTATTGGAGGCATTGATCACCTTGATATCAAGGCAATGAACTTTTCCAGATGCAAGGAGAAGGTGCTGGACTGAGTTGGTGTGGGGCAGGATGTAGATCTGATATTTTCTAGTGGCTCCATCTGATTCTGCATAATGTAACTTGTCACTTAAAAAATAATTACATTTCTAGAGGTTCTAGTTTGGAAGACAAGCTTATGAATATGAAGCAGCCATAAGGGAAAAAAATTAAGTAGGAAGAAAAACCCCTGGGGCAGATGCAGGAGGTGGAAGTTGGAGGGAAAGTCTAGAGGCCCTGGCTGCTGCTGCTGCAGCCAGAGTGAAAGGGGGAGGGAGGCACAGCTGGGAGCTCAGGAACAACAGATATACCCCTTGTGGACCACAGGCAGCCAGTAGGCTGCCAGTTGGGCAGCACTGTGCTAAGTAATTTCCCTTTTTTTGTATTTAAACCCCTCTTGTATGTGAGAATCAAGATCTGTATATTAGATACTCAGCTAATAATTTCAATAGCTGTTAGCCAAATTCTAATTGTTTCATCCACATCTAAGATCATTATTATGTATTCAGTGTAGTATTCTATATTAATTATTGTCATGCAAATTGTTTCATGCTAAACATAAAGTTCATTCAGGGGTTTGGGAAATGCAGCCAGCGTTCCATTCATTCCTGGAAATATTAATTACCTTGATGAGTATTCAATGCAACCTGCATAAAACACTGCCCTTAAAACTCCTGTTTGACCAGTTCCACCAGCTATAGCCACAGAAGTATGAGTTTCCTGACATGTGAATTGCACCATAAACAAACCTACATAAACAAACCTAGAGCTAGAGCATCCTCATGGAAAAGGGCTGGAGGATTTCAGACAGCCTAAGCAAGTTAGACACCACTGGATCTTGGAATGAAATTCCCAATTTTGAAAAATCTTAGTTTGCGAATTCCTGAGAGATGAGGGCTCTTTCTAGCAAGCAAAGGAAAAATTACTATAAGGCAGGGGTAGGCAAAGTTTTTTGACTGGAGTGCCAAAAAAACTACAGTGTCTACCTTGGAAGGTGCTGGAGTGCTGACATGCCGGAGCCTGGAGCAGCTGTTTGCAGCCTCCCGGCTGCAGCCAGCCCACAGATCCGTCTGCTTGCAGCAGAGCTTGCAGCCTCCCAGCTTCATGGGCTCCGTGGCTGGCAGCAGCTGCTTAGAGCCCAGGCTGGCAGTGGTGTGCCGAACAAAATGGCCTTGCGTGCCGCATGCCGGGGGTCGCTGACCCCTCCTATAGGGCATGACAAGTGCCAGGCTTTGCACTGGAGTCTGTTTCTGTCAGTGGATTGGACTAGTGTCCCTGAGAAAGTGAGTTAATGCCAGGGCTGGCATATGGTTTATTAGTGCCACAATGTTCTCTCCCCACTGTGCATGATGTGGTTGTATCACACAGAGGTATGATAGGATCTGGGACTGCGAATGATGAATTCAAAAGAGAGGCTAATTGACTTGGGGTAAAATTATTCTAATTTAGTGACACTGGAGGAGTAAATTCATTTGTGTATGCAAGGGAGTCAGGCACCTTGAGAATAACCATGTAAGATCTACAAAACTAGTGCAGAGGAGCAGGCTCTCCAGCTGTAAAGACATCCAGACTGGGATGCTATAGAAGTAGCAAATATACACCCTCTGTGTGCCAGTACGCAAACACAAGAGACATAAGACTGGTGCCAAGCTGTAGTGTTTGGTATTTTATATTGCACTTCTTCCTTGTATCCTTTATCTATATTGGCTTTATAGGGCTGAACTGTAGTACTCTGGCAGTGATCTGGGGCACCTGACTCCACAAGTAGCTCTACTGGCTTCTGTGGGATTGTTCATGAATATACTTTTAAATGGGAACAAAGGTGGTAGAATTTGGCCCTTGTATTGAAAGCTCAATGCACCCAGTACTCAAGCTTCTTCAGTGCACATACACTATACTTCTGAAACTACATGGAGAAGAAAGCAGCTTGACTGTCCAGGACCTCACCTGCTGAGGATAAGTTTTTGATCATGTTCAGGCAATCACTGGCTCCATACAGAAAGATGAATTTGAAGGTGAGAACACCTTGGTTGGAAGCTAAGAGGATGAGATAGTGAGAAGTGAGTCAAGTCAGCTGACATTCCTGCACCGGATATGTTTCCTCTCTCCACACACTGCTATGTTGTATATTTCTCCTCATCTCTTTGTACCCAGTTGTTTTTCCTGCTCTTCCCTCCTGCCATACCTTTCTCCACTAGCCCACAGGCATGAATGCAACACAGAAACTACACCTGTGAAGCAATCCTTACCTTGTCCGAAAAGTAATGTTACAAAAGGGAGTGACTAGGCATTTGTATATCATATCTATTCATTGAGTGGGTCTTAGGTAATGTTCTTCTGAACTTCTCCTTCAAGGATGTAAAACCTCTTTACAGTCACTGCTTAGGTCTTATAACATGCTTGTACGGTGGGGATCATTATCCCCAGGACGGAAGTGAAGCACGAAAGAAGCTTGTCCTCTTGTGCAGGCAGTGGAACATGGGGGTTCTAGTTCCAAAGAATCTGTTGCAACTAGGTACTTAATGATTTCTCTATCATGTGTGAAAGGACACTGACACCCAGTGAGCCAGCTGCATTTTATCCTAGGCAAACATCCTGATGTATGTGTGTGTGTGTCTATTTGAGCACAAAGTGTTTTCCTTACTAACTGAAAATGATAGCTGATGGATTCAAGATTTATGGATGTCCCAATTCCTTCATCCCAGCCCTTGTTTGCCATTTATAGGAGAAGACAGCACGAATCAGATGCAATACCAGCTCAGTGTACCTGATGAGTAATTTAAATCCCCTTTCCTACAGTGGTTATTAAAACACAAATGTATGTGGCCTTCTGGTTAATACACCCACATTGAGTCCACCTGCCTCTTCTCACTTGAAGTGAATGTGAAAGTGATTTGTGGCGGTTGTAGATATAAAAATATGACACCTACTAATAGTTCCTTTGACATATTGCTGCTTGGAGCTTGCCTGTTCCCCTAGCGCGCAGTCCCCCAGAAGCTGAAGTGGAAAACGGACAGTTGTGGAGCCCTTGTCCTTGTGCTGGAATATTATCTAGGGAAACGGAGATAAGAACTGCATCAGGAAGAGGATGGCTTTGGTTGGTGGTATTTACTCAGGAAGTGGGGAACTGTAAGGGAAGAAAGAGGCTGAGGGAACACACTGCCAGTACTGGAGATGAGAAGCCAGAGAGAGTTAAACAACTCGGACCAAGGCCAACCCATCACCCCAGTTTATTGCTTGCTACACTGGTCCTCTCTAGTCAGGGGTCACATTACTCCCTGCCAAAAGTAGTTATAAGAACAACTTCGGAAATGAATGAAAATCATGCGAGTGTCAGAAAGTGCTATGGATGGGATTGCCTCACAGAATGGAAGACCATGACTCTTACCCCTAATAGGAGCAAAGGGAAGATCTACCTCTTGGTAACACCATTTCCAGGATATTGCTTGGTCTCCAGAACTAATAATCCATTCTATGGTATGGTCAGTGACAATTATGAGTGCACCATGATGTGTTTTCCCTTGACAAACAGCAATCACATATTCAGTAGGAAAGACCTTTCTTTTAAATGAAAGGAAACCAACATGGAACAAAAGAGACCATGGTGCGTGAGTCTCCTCTACAACATGCTACACCTGAACTGAATGCAAAATGGTAGCTGCCTCCTGCAGGTTTAAAGGGAAAGTGTTCCAAAAATACTAATAGTAGTTTGTTTAATGCAATGGGGGCCACAGATTAACCCTGCACTCTCCCTAAGTGCCACTCTGATCTCCTTCCCCGTGCTCTTTCTTGTCTGTCCCCACACATACAGAGGCTATCTAGCACCCTGGTTTAATGCACCATTTGCTGGGTAATAGCATGAGAGGCTTTATACTGGAAAGGTTTACTAGGCTAGTAAACCTAGGCTAGTAAACCCCTCCTTTTGCAGATGCAAATTTAGTAACCTCAAAGGGTTGCTAACCAACATAGCTTCTGTTAGTTCTCCCAGTACCTTTTGTGTTATAGCTGTATCTATGCTAGGGCTGTACTGGCAAAAAATCAGCATGACCAACCAAGTGAGGCAAACCTTTGTTGTGTAGTTTTGACCTTACGGAATTAGCTGGGTCTATATTAATCTGTTCATAGAGGTACTGTAACTGCAGTTTAGCATTCTAGCTATACAGACTGACTTCTAGACAGCATCTCCAAGCTTTTTCCTTCTGCCATCCACATTTTTCACTCCAAAAGCCATTCTGATTTATCCAGTGGTGACATAGCTACACGACACAACAAACTTTAAGTCTATGCATGTGCAGCTCATAACTTGTGTAATCTGCCAGGCTTTTAGGTATGACAGCATTGGGTACAAAGTAAGTAACAGGATAGATGGAGTCTTGGTTCTTACTTTGTACTGTGTCAAATACAGCATGCCTTTCTTTTCTCCTTGGAGCTCCTCTGGAAAGTTTGGCATCTCGTCCAGCACTAGCAACACATTACTGAAATGAGCTAGAACCCTGGAAACAAAACCCCACACACATTACCTCTAAAGAAGCAAATATGATGGGGAAATAAGATGCAAAAAGCAATTTTACTTTTGGGCTTTTTCCTTGCATGTCACCTTTAGATATATTTGCTGAGGCCCAACTGTGTAAGATGCTGAGTACTCTCCTGCAAGAGGCTGAGTGCCACTGATGCTGAAAGCTGCTCAGTATCTCATAGGATCAGGCAGTAAAGGGGAATGGAAGCACCTGGGACTGATGTACTGGTTCCCTGCTGTCTACATGTGGGGGGTTTCAGAGGATTCAGTGGGCTTCTGAAAGTGGTTAAGCTTTCATCATTCTTATGGAAAACTCCCATAAATCCTCTGGTTCCAACTAGGCTGGGATTCATATTCACTCTATCCTGGCTTCTGGTTGGAGTTTTCCCCTCCACCTGTAGAAATACAATATAAAATACCATATGGGGCCTGAACCTGCAACTTTACTCATGTGAGCAATGCACGCTCCTGCAACAAAATCAGGCAGCCCATGGACAGGTGCAGGGTCAGTCTCAAGGCCCTCCTCTGAAACCAGGTGAGATACTGCAGTTTCACCTCTTCAAAGTGCTTTATGAAAGCTAATTAGCAAGTACTGATTTGTTAACACTCCCTTAAGCAAGAGCTCCAGGACCAGACCCCACAAGCTCTCCTAAGGTCAGTGAGCTCAAAAGGAGTCTCATCATCATCACTACAGTTGTTTAATGTTGTTAAATTTCATGTTGGAATGAGCATAGATGCCAAGAGATTTTCTAGTTAAGAAGTTTTTCACTTGTTTGCAAAGTTCTGTTATCCCACAGAAAAACTGATGCTCTATAACCAAGTTGTTAGTTGCATCATGATTGTGAAAAAATGGCTCAAAATCCATGAGGCAAACTTTATTTTTAATTCAGCACTAACACTTTAGTTTAGAATTTGACTCTTACATCAGCAATTTCAGCA
>NW_005841839.1:4438731-4447262 GCF_000455745.1 Alligator sinensis | reverse complement strand
CACCATCTCCATTTTTTTTATCCTTCCTAAAATGTAGATTCCAGAACGTCAGGCTGAATTTCAGTACTGGTTTCACTAATGCTCGTGCTAAAATCACTTTTTCCTGATGGCTACTTCCTTGTTTAAACATCCAAGAATTGCATTAGATCTTTTAATCATGCTGTCTTACTAGTGAACTCTGTTGAGCTGCTTGTTCAGGGTGACCCCCAGAGCTTTCTTGGGAGTCCATTTTCCAGGGTGCAGTCCCCCACTCTACAACCTGACCTGCATGCCTTTTTCTTAGCATTGGGTATCCAGGTTGTAGCTGTATTAGTTTAGAGGAAAAGGCAATCAGGACTTGAGTAGGGATGATATCTTTTATTAGACCAAAAAGATTTTTGCAAAAAAAAAAAAAAAAAAATCTTTAATTGCAATTAAAGAATTTGTTTGCAAAAATCTTGTTGGTCTAATAAAAGATGTCATCTCTACTATGAGTTCTGATAAACTTTGCATTGGGCTGTACCAACATGCATTTTGTTTGAATGGGCTTAGCTTACCAAGTGATAAAAATTGCTTATCTGACTGCTCTGTCCTCATCATCATGTACTATTTTATCAAACTTGTTTAGTACGTTACATCTGTAGTTACTTTATCTATCAAACTTGCAATTGCTTTCAGAGGTGGAGACAATAGATGCATGCCAAAAACTTCATGAAGGCTCTTAAATATGTAAGACATCTGATGTGGATTTCAGACTCTAACTATAGGTGTCAGAATGTGACCAAATGCACTCTGAGTGTTTGCTGAAATCCCGTGTGTTCCAGGGAGCCAGCCCGGGAACAGGAATATGGACAGGTATTTGTTTTACCTTTCCTCAGAGGAGTTTGTTGTCCTGGAGAATTGGTATCTGGTCACTTCCATTCGTGTTCATGGAAAGGCACGCTCTCCCTCTTGTATTCAGTGGTGCACCCCACTCAAGGAGGGCTACCAGCAAAGTGAAGGACTCAGTGGCCAGCAGTTCTTTGTGATGTCAATAGATGAGGTAACATAACAAAGGCCTGAAAACTAGCAGGCTCCTTGAACTATACACTAGCATGGCTTTGCTTGGACTCAGGTAAGTGCTGGCATAAGCACCCAAAGCATGTGCAAAAGATTTAACTTTTACCTATGAATTTCACCTCAGTCCTGTCAGTCTCTTAGGAACATACAGTGCAGCTGTTTTTCATTTATGAATAAAGACCATTCCCTTTATTAGTCTACAAACCATGTTACATTTCTGTAAAGGGGAGAAGTGAATAATGGACACTTATAGTGCTACCCATAGGAAGGGCAAATCAATGGTCTTAGGCCTAGAGATTCTTAGGTTTTCCCTTGGGTTATGTTCCAGGTGCTGGGCCCGATCCCGCCCCGGGAGCCAGGAGCGGAGCTGCCCTGGGGCGGACGCCGGGTCTGCGCGGGACGCTGTTGCCTCAAGTCCCCGGCGGAGCCTGTGGGACGACGGAATCCGCGTCCGCCCAGCGCCGCCCGGGCACAGCTCGGTCACTGGGAAAACACGCGTCCACCTCGTGGTGTTGTTTGTCCCTCCTGCCTGTCCGTCCAACAGCCGGGGAGGCGGAGCGCAAAAGACACACTTCCTGACGCGTCCACTTCCGCTCCTCTCCCGGAACTGCCGCGCCCCGCGGTTGTCATGGAGACAGGACGCGAGTCCGGGGGAAAGCGGTGGCGGGAGAGTAGCAAAGGGCCAAGCACAGTGGCGGCCTGGTTATTCCGACAGACCCCGGCCCGCGCTCAGCTGCAGCCCTCGGCGTCAGACGCTGCCTTTGCCCAACACTTGCTACCGCCGCGCGAGGGGCCCGGGAAGCGCCGCGGTTTCCGGCCTCGCCTGCAGCAGCCTCAGCTTCCCGCTTCTCCCTCCGGCCCCAGCGTCCTCGGGATGAACGTTGATGTGGTTGGGAGGATCCGTCCGAGTCGGCCGGGGGAGCAGGAGCTCGGGCTGCACATCCCCTGGTCCGGAAAAGCTGTTTCTGTGGCCCCTGGTGGAGAAGGGATTTCATTCAGGTGCGGTGGAGCCACTGCCGCTTGCTCCTGTTTTCTCCAGTCTTCCTGTCTTTCATCGTGCCCCTTCTCCGCTGAGCGTTTGTGACTCTACCGCTCTAGAAAGGGAGGTAGAGGAAGAGCTCTTCTTAGGCCACCAGTAGAGCTGCCTTGGGGTGATCTATATGTGGAACCACTGGTATCCTTGCAAAGGGATAGAAATTACCTTTGTAGTGCATGTGGTCTCTGGTGGAAGGGAGAAGCAGATCCCCCAATTTTTGGTGCATGTTGAGGGAGAGAAAGGACAGGATCATTCTCCCATTCTGCAGTTCCTCCTCTTTTTGCCACTATTAACTGCCCTGGTGCCTTCAAGCTCCAGCGTTTGCTTTGCCCCTCAAATTCTGTCCCTGTGTCAGTAGTTGAGCTTCACAAATGGTTGTCGCCTAGTGGGTCAGTGTTGGCGCCTTAATAATCTGACTTCTCTCCCCCTAGTACTTCATTCCACTCACCATAGAAGATACCAGCATTATATATCCAGCATTCGAACTCTTGTGCTCCAAGATGTGGTTTTTTTCTTTTTCTTTCACAAATTCTTGTTGATTGACAAGTGGGTTCCCACAGCTCTAGCAACTAATTCCCCATCACTGTTTTGAATAGTTTCCCAGACAATTCCTCCAACTCCTGCTCTCTCTGCTCAGTTTTCAGGAGCTGTTTGATGGTAGAGCCACCACACAAACTGTCTTCTCCAAGGCCTTGCAGCCATTGCTGAGCATATTTGCTGAGGGGATGAATGTGAACTTCATGACCTTTGGAGAGTCTGACTCCAGGAAGTGGCACTTGCTGACGGGTGACAGAAGTGACCGCTCAGGCCTCATCCCTCTGATAATTGATAACCTATTTGGGGAGCTTTTGACTGAAAAGAGATTAACACTTGGTGAGCACCAAAAATCTCCGATCGGTTCTTCAGCTCCTCCAGAACCGAACCAAACCAATTGCCTGGGATACACTCAGTGAATATGCTTGTTAAACACAACTGAGTCCTATAGATGTCCACTAGCAACAAGAAACACTTACCTCCCTTCAGATGCAAAGGGACATGTATTGTTTTCAGAAATTCTTATCATGTGTCCACAGTGCTTGTACTAGGCCTACCGTGCTGTGCTCTAGGGTGGCTGACTGGGAGAAAGGGCTGAGTCACAAAGGCCTAGATTTCACATATTCACACTGTGGGCTGGATTTTCTGGTTCAATCTGTTATAAAAATAGGGGTTGTTTTGTAAATTTCAGATGCTCATATGGGTTGAATTTTTACCACCCACCATAGTTTAGCATTCCCACCAAAGGTTTTATTTGCAAGACTTACATGGTTTTTAAAAAGCTGTAACTGACAGCATAGTGCAGGAGAAAAAAAGCCGCAATGGAAATGGCATTTTAGATTTAGCAGATGTGAGTATGTGATTTATCAGACTCAGAGTTTATGCCCTGAGATCCAAGCACTGGCATGATAAAGCCAGTGCACTTTGTCTATCCCAACATCTGTACATGGATGTGCGAACTTGGCATTCCAGGAGGCTGTAGGTAGAAAAAGACTGGGAATAGCCGTCCCTGTTTTAATTAGCTAATGAAATGACATGGTATTTTCCATTGCTTTTGCAGGAGGATAAGATATAATTGCATGTTTCATTAGGTTCTTCATCTCACAAGTGCCAGAATGGGTCTGCCATTTGGTCCCTTTCTATGTCCATGTATGAAATACATATTGAGGTGCTGAAAGATCTTCTCCAGAAACCTGGACCTGATGCCACTAATTTAGAGCTGGCATACTCTGCTCAAGATGGAGCCTATATCAAGGTAACTATCCCTTCTTTCTTCCTCTTTTTGTTTGATCTCTGTTTTTTGGCTTTAGGCTTGACCAGACACTGAGAAGTCACTCAGACTTGTTCTCTGGAAGCAAGGATTTTTCAAGGATTATCATCACATGAGACAGTTTCTTGTCTAAACTCAAAAGACTGATAGAGAAGAGATTAGGCAAATGAACTCGTGGGTGTCAAAAAGTTGCATTTCTTTAGTTCTTCACAACTAACTAACATTTTCCAGCTTTAACCTCGTGTCCTGCAACCCACCTTTATTTATGGTCTCACATCACAGCCTCCATTTCCCTCACTAAAGTTTCATATATGCTTGGGGATATACGCCAGCCTAGTCATTGCTGACTGGCAGTTGGTGTAGCTGCACCATGTGTACAAAGACAGACTAGATTTGGTATTGAGTTAATTGGGGATTATCCAGTTTATAACCAATTAGATCCATTGGGACAAACTTCTCCATGCTTATACTTAGACAAAGTGCAACTACCCCAATGGGAGTTGGAACTGTTGCTGGGTGTAGATAAATGTAACGGGACCTTCTTGGGGCTGATTTAACTGTGGCCCATCCACCTGTTTCTGGGCTAACTGCCCGCCTTCTCGCCTGCCACACCTTGTTAATTATTTAATAGATGTTAATCAAGTGGGAGGCTGCCCATTTCCTGCCCCAATGCCAGGGGGCACTATCTGCAGCTTCTTTCCTCCCCTACACTGCAGCCCAAACCTCACAAATGGCATCTCGATGTTATCATCCTGGGCCCCACACTGGGCCCCAGAATCCTCCTGATTGAACCCCGCTTGGATTCCTCTCAGGCGGTCTCATCCACCTTCATACTGGGCAGCATAGCTCCCTGAACCGCTTCCCCTCTGGGTGTGGTCCCCCTCCCAGGACCTTCAGCTCACTAGCCCTGGCCCACCTCCAGGCCAGCCGGAAGCCCAGGCCCTCAGCTCTTGGGCATCCCTTGCAGTGGGCCCCCGCCCCTTTGACCCTTCCGGTCCTGGCCCCAGCATGGACCAGTCGGGGGAAGTTCCGACAGGCCTGAGTCTATGGCCTTTCTCTCTCTCCAGGGATCCACCCTCCAGGTCCTCCAAACAAGGGGTAACCCACCCAATCGTGGGGGCTAGGGGTTAAGGCGTCCCAACCACCAGGGTGGTAACTGGCCTGGCATTTCCTGGGCGCTCCTGCACCACTGAGAGCCCCACCAGGCCACCCACTCCCGGCAGGGTGCAGTTTTAGGTCATACCCAGGACCAGGAGCCTCCTGATGACACCAGGAGCCCTCCGGCCAGATGATGTTGTTGCCTGGCCTCCAGCAGCAGAACTGCTCTGTTTATATGGGCAGCCCCAGATTCAAAATGGCTGCCCTCATCAGGCACCTGGCAGTTGCCAGCTCCAGGCCCTTGAAGTGGCAGGCACAACTAGCGCCCTGCCACAATAAGGCTTAGAAGAACTTGGCAAAGCCCTCTTTGAAGCTCACTGGTGCCATTCCAGTGGCCATTAGACAATGCAGGACACGCCCTAACACCTTTGGGGACATTAGTGAATTTGAGCAAACAGATGGCCCTTGGAAGAACTAACTTTAAAATGTGTTTTGCTTCTGAATTTGCCTTTCTTTCCATACAACAGATCCTTTAGAAGAAGAGAGTTTGGGGAAGGTCACTCCTCATCCCCTGGAACTTGGCCAAAGTTCAAGTAGCTTACCCTTCTGTTGGATCCTGTGTTGTTTCCATTCCCTGAAGGGACAGGAAAGACTTTAGAGATCAAAAACACAAATTGTCCTTTATTATTTGTTATCTGTGCTGTGTTATCTGGGGTTTGATGAATGACACGTGAGCCTGAGCTATGAAATTTAGTCTAGATCCAGATATAAATTTACACCAATGTATACAGCAGGATTGGGCACAATATGACTGTGGGCCAAATTTTGTCCACCGAAAGATTTTGTCCAGCCTGCGGCAGGTCCCTTGGTCCTGCTCAGCCCAAGCATGAGAGGCAGCCCGGGACACGGTACCTGTGACTGGTCCTGCTCCCCCAGGCATGCAGTGGGGCAGGGGTAATGCGGTGGCTAGGCTTGATGCCCAGCTGCCCCTGCAGCAGTGGCTTCTGGCCACTGCCAGACCTGGCCCCATGGCACAGGCACCCTGGCCTGTCTGCCCTGCACCCACTGCTGGGGTTGGTACCCACGTGGACAGGATGTATGACTGGGCAGATGGAATGGAGCCACAGGAGGACTGGGAGTGGTGTTTGGGAGCAAAACGGTGGGCAAGGTTGGGATCACAGGGTGGTGATAGCACAGGGCTGGGGCCAGAGCAGAGCTGCGATCTGCTGGCCGCACAGCCTTGCGATAGTTGTGGGTGCTATGAGCAGGTATGTGTAGGGAGCAGACCGTGGCTCTGTCCCAGGCCCTGGCCCCATGCTGTCATCACCTCAAGATACCAGACCCGGTGTTGGATGCAGCTCCCCACTCACCCACAGCCTCATCCTGTCCACATGGCTGTGTGTCCTACCTGTGCAGGTCCTGCCCAGTCTCCAAGGAGACTCTAGGATTGTGGGATGGTGACAGGGAAGGGCTGGCGACTGGGGCAGAGCTGCCACCTGCTCCCTGCATGCCCCTCCCCACAGAACTGGTGCCTGCCACAGGGGGGTGTGGGCAGTGGGTCACAGCTGTGGCCTGGCCCCTGGCCCCATGCTGTCACCACCCTGCATTCCCACCCCTGATCCCGTCTTCCTGTCCTGCTCCTGGATGGTGTTCTCCACCTGACTGCAGCCCCATACCAGCTGCCCAGCTGAGAGCAGAGCCGGTTAGGGAGTTTTGGTGAGCTGTTGCTCAGGGGAGCAGGGGAGGGCGGTGGTGCTGACCCAGCCTGTGACAACTCACCAAAACTTTGTATGTGGCCCATGGGCCTGAATAGTTGCCCACTCCTGGTATACAGCTTACTAGAGAGATGGAGGTTATCACTAAAGCATGGGTTTGGGTTTAAGATAAATGGAGCAATACTTAAGTGGCAAAAAGTACTGTATCAAGTTACGGGAAACCTCGTTGCTAATGGACTTGCTTAATGTAATAAATGATGGTAGATGTTAGTGCTAGAGGCAGGGGAGCAGGTCTTAAGGTCTGGCGTGGTGTTTCATGGGGTGCTGGACTGGGGAATGAAGAATTTGGTTGTCTTCTCCTGAATTTATGGTCTGTATGTCCCTGCCCAGGAGGGAAGAGCAATCATTACATGTAAACAAACATATACAAAAAACAGCAGACAGGCTGTCATGTCCTGGGCTGGGCAGGAGTGAGGGCAGTGTGGGGAGAGAAGAACTCTGTTACCGAGGATCCTGCTACATAATTTGGTCAGATGTGATACACAGGACATGAGGGTTATGATTCTATCCCTCTTGGTTCTCAGGCCTCAAAGCCCAACTGTCAGCTAGGCACACACTTTCATTTCTTAGGGGCTGTCCCTGGTGAGTGTGTCCTCAGCAGCAGAAGCCACTACAGTGTTTCGCCAGGGCTGGGCACGCAGAACTGGGGCTGTGAGTGACTACGGACCAACTTCAAATCATTCCAGCATCATCACTCATTTCAACCTGCAGGTGGTAAGTTGTTGCGTAGTGTGTCAATACTGAGTTGTTTGTATGTGTTTCTAAATGTTTTGTTTCTTATGTTTATTTCTTTTGTCCCCTATAATATGTGCAGGTGCATTTAGCTTACCATTGCTAAGTGTTAATGAAAGAAATGCCAGGAGTAGACATAAAGTTTCTGTGGTGAACAGGTTTTCTCTGATTTTAAAAAATCCCCAATTTTCAGTTAAAAGAAAGTAACCCCAAATCCACATTTTTCTGGAGAGAGCTGTAGATTTGGGGTTACTTTTTCTTGACTGAAAGTTGGGGATTTTCTTAAATCGGAGAAAACCAGGATCCCTGGATGAATCAGACCAATGTTCCATCTAATCCAGTGTCTCATCTCTGATGGTGGCTAGACCCAGCTGCTTAAGTAAAGGATGTGAGAGACACATCTATTTGAAAGCTTCATGCCTTTTCATTTCCTCTGTCTATCAAGCCTCCCTTTTAGTTGATTTCCTAAAAACTCCTTGGAGGAGACTCGAGTGACTCAACTCTTGGTAGCAATCTGCCTGACTCTAGAGACTCAACAGTCCTGGCACTACTAGCTGCCTTGGGTTCTGACTGACTGTTCCTGTGTCTCTTGTAGCATCTTCCTAATGAGCCCTACCCAGTTAGGTCCTGGCTGAAAATTGTGGATCTCCCTGGAGCAGAGAACCTTACTGAGAACCTGTTGGCTGGGGGTGTAAGAGAAAAGCCTTTGCTGAACAAATCTATGCTGGCGTTCTACCAGGTTGTGAATGAGCTGGCAGGCTCCCCATATCCTGATCGAGTTATCAATTACAGGTGAATGTTGTCATAGTAACCATTTGTCTGCCCTGGTGATGTTTGGGGCCTGAGTACAATCTTAGTTATACCTATGGAAATGCAGGCCAACACCAGTCAGTGGATTCACATTGAATTCACACTTGTGTAACTGAGTTTAGAATCCAGCTCACATTGTACAAGTTGGGCAGAACAGACTGTTTCCAGTGGGCCTGCATTAATCTAAAGGTCAGATAGGCAAGGCCTGGATAGTGCAAGGGATGTGTAGTACCTAAAT
>NW_005841839.1:4437337-4438700 GCF_000455745.1 Alligator sinensis | reverse complement strand
TTCCGATTAGTTAATAAATTTAATTTTGCTAACGTAGAAACATTTTGATTTTGACCTGTTTGTTGTTATAGTTAGATTTTTAAACAAAATTTTGTTCTGAACCCAAGACACTTTATTTAGACAATGCTGAAATAGGATATTTTGCCAATTCCAAAACTTATCTTCCCATTCCAAAACTTATCTTCCATATATTTTCAAATTGGCATGTTAGTCAAAACCGATCCTTATTTGCTGAAAGTTTTGGTTTCAAGAGATCATTATGTTTTCAATAGAGAAACTTTTTATGCAAAAAATTCCTGACTAGCTCTGCTTGGTAACAAGGTCCTTTTGAATATCAGTGGGATTTAGATACCTCAGTCCCTTAGTCTTTTCTTTGAAAATCCTAGCCCTAGTCACTATCCAGATTGTGTGATACTCTTTTACCACACACCCATGCTGGAAGCAGTGACATGAAGGATTTCTTATGTTCTGTTGTCTGGTGATGTCTGTTCCCTGCATCTTTCCCAAGGCACAGGGAAAAACTTTACGTGATTTTCACAAGTGAAATGAGTGCTCACAGTCTGAAAACTGGAGACAAAAGAGTTTCTTGTCATGTGGCACTATGGAAAGAACTTCTAGTTCATTTCAGGACTGGTAGAAAATAGATTCCAATGATAGTTTTATTTTAATTTCCTCACAGTGATTCCAGATTGACTCAATTGCTGGAAGAAGCCCTGGGTGGAAACAGCAAGACCAGAGTTATTTGTTGTCTGTCTCCCTCCCTAGATTCCTGGCATCTAGCCACCATGCTGAAAATGTGCATAGCTCTCTCACAAGTCAAGAACTTCCCTGTTGTAAATAGCTATTGTATGGAGGTATGGTATGGTTTCCTTTGGCCTTCCTGTTGCCTTTTCTTGAGAGAAATCAAAACTTTCAATAGGGTTGGGTTTAAACTCTACCACCAAGGTTCAAAGCATAATGTTCTCTGGGTGGCTAATGGAGATTAAAACTGGAGTTGACTTAAGGCAGGGGTGGGCAATTATTTCAGCTGGAGGGCCGCTTAATGACTTCTGATGAGCTGTCCAAGGCTGCAAGGGTAGACCCACTGCTTGACAGCTACCCCACCCCCTGATCGCCATCTTGAGACCAGAAGTCCCGCCCCTTAACCCCTGACCCTTGCCACCAGAAGTGCACCTTTTGGGAGTGGGGTTTGCTATCTTGGAACTGGAAAAAAACCCCAAAACTTATTAAAAATCAAATATCTACTATAACATATTATAATTTTATTTAAAAAAAATGTTTTTGTCCTGATTTAGGTGTATTTGCATAGTGTATATAGAGATGATTGCATAATAGCTCAAAATAAAGTCTTACTCTTGTATAT
>NW_005841839.1:4424163-4437318 GCF_000455745.1 Alligator sinensis | reverse complement strand
AGGTGTGGTTGGGGGGGTGGGGGATGGGGCCTGTGTGTGTGGTTTTTGAAGGTGTGTCGGGGAGTGTGGGTGGGTGTGGGGCTTGTGGGGGGTTTGGGTATGCGTGTGTGGGGGTTGTGGGTGGGTGTGAGGGTATGTGTGGGTGGGTGTGGGCTCCCCACTACACATCTCTGTCACTGTAGGAAGGTGGTCATTCCTACCGTGCCCCCTTTGAGCTTTATCTAGCGTGTTTTCCCCTTGGTCCGGTGAAATACAGAAGCAAAGTGGGCATTCAGGAGTTCATTTTTTTCCTGAGCATCGGTTACCAGCTGTCCTGAAGTATTAAGCAGAGACCCCACGCTTCCATTTGTTTTCCTTCTGCTCCCTACATACCTAAAGAAAGATTTCTTACTATCCTTGATCCCATTGCTAACTTAAATTCAGTTGCCACCTTAGCTTTCCTAATCTTCTCCCCTACATGTGCGGACTGCTGTTGTATAATTGTTTTTTGGAGGGGCCCTGTGGGCCTGATAGAATGGCCTGGAGGGCTGGATCCGGTCTGTGGGCCATATTTTGTCTGTCCCTGACTTTAGGACTTGCCAGAATATGCAAATCTGTCCTTACACAGCAAGTTTTATGTTGGTCAAATTAAAATCACAGTTGAACATTTGAGCTTCGCTGTGGTTTGAGATGACAATATTTAGTGTTTGCTGAACTTAGCAAATGGAGAAATAAGGAAAAACCCAACCCTGATCTCAGCCCTTTTCAGTGTTGTTCAGTCTTAGAATTCTCAGACCAGTGGGGCTTGTGAACATTGGAGGTGATGTTCCTCAGAAACAGTAGAAAGAGATGTTGCCTTTCTAAATTTTATAATGGCACAAAGACCAAATGAAGATATCTCAACCTCTTGTCACATCACAAATGCCCCAAATTTGTGACCAAAACATAGGGGTATCAATTCATGCCACTTTATCATGGCAGACATCTTAGGTTTATGACAGGAGAGAGGGATCATCATGGAGTGTCCTGTGTTCTCCAATCACTCTGGATGTCCTACCACACTTTTAGCTTCTTTCATTTCTTGCAGTCTCAGAACAGCAGAGACTCCCCATGACTGAAGAAGGGTGACTGCGCCCAAAAGCTTGCCAAGAAAATGTTATCCAGTTACTCAGTTGGTCTAATAAAATGTATCACATCTACTCAAATAACCTTGCTTAGCTCTGTAAGTGGGGAATGCATCACCTGTTGTCCCACCCATTGATCTTGTAGAACAGTGAGCAATGTGTATTTTGCCCAGTGAAATGAATCGACTCTGCTAGAACACATCCCAGCACAGCTGTTCTTCTTTACTTGGCAAAATTTATTGCTGGCTTAAGTGTAGAGACTGTTACTTGCAAAGCTGTATCCCATCTCCTAATGGTAAGTGGTGGAATAGCATTTAAGTCTCAGCAGTGTTTTTCCACTTTAGCGGGGTGGAGGGAGAATGGTACCTTTTGGAATGTGTAAAAATCCTTATTTGTATCCTCACATTAAAAAATTCTGCCTCATTTCTTTGAGTGTAATACAAGTCTCATGTGCATGTGCCCAAGAGCCAGAAAGGGTCAAGTCAGCAGATGAAATGGTATTCTGCAGTCTCGGGGTGTGTGGGTTTGTTTTAAGATGACCCTTATTTTTCCAGTTTAAGGATACTTCATTACAGGGTAACCTGTTTTGAATTCTCCTAGTTTAGAAAAGATGTAAGGAATTCTTTCTCCTCTAACAAAATTTATCCTGGGCTTTTAAGTTTCAGATATGGCATGCTTCTGTGATCTGCCACTGAATGAAACCGCAGTTAAAACCTCTTACTTGAAATTGAGATGTGAGGGGGGTCACATTGCATCTGAATACCTATAAATAGTGTTTCTGGTTGTAGTCTCCTGCCCAGGAACAGAAGGGTTAAATTGATCTGGCAAAGGACACAATCATTTTAATAATGATCAAATAGGAAGAACATGAAAAAGTTATAATAAAGATAGCAGTGAGCTGTTTAGCACCATTCATGTAAGAAACTCCTTTCAAGAGCCTTGTTAAATGTCCAATATATGCCATTGCCAGAATTGGGACAGCAGACTAGATGTGTTACTGCTCACTTTCCCTTTTGCAAGTGTTTTCCCCTTTGAGCAAGTGCAGTCACTTGTTCCACCTTAAGCAAGGTGAACACCACACCCTCTAGCAACCTGAGTTGATAGCAACCCTGTCTGTGCTGCATATGGGAGAAAGCTGTCAGTGGATGCAGACTTCTGCCACAAAGGTCTCCCATTCTGATTCTTTGTTCCTCAGTCCTTGCTTACTCAGTACCGTGCAAAGCTTCTCTCTCTCAAACACCGACCCTATGAACACATGGATCCTAGAAGTGGTGTGGAGAGCGAAAGCATGAGTGCTCTTCAGGAGCAGGTTCAGTGCCTCACTCATGAAAACGTAAGTGTGAAAGATGTTGATCCCATCCCTGGATACTGACCCATGTGTTTTAGATAGGAAATCTTAATCAGAGGATGCTAGAGGTAACAGGTAATCCCATTTTGCACCCTGTTAAAGCCACTGTTTGCACTGTGTTTTTTGTCATGTGAGCTGTACCTTCTTCCCTTCTGCCAGTTCCCATATTCTGCAGTACTGTGAATAGAACAGGAGGGAGAAGGCCTTGTCTCTGCTTATTCTAGTCAGTTGCAGGAGCTGATTTATGTTCCCAGGTGCAACTGCAGGATAGGAACGAGAGACTGTATGCAAAGCTTGGAGAACTGCAGGAAAAGATGGGGAAGCTGGCAGGTTCCAAAACAGATTTGTCATCCAGACTGGTTTTCAATGAAGAGGAGAAACTTAAGGTAATGCAGACCCCGTGGGAGCTGGAGAGACTTGAACTCTGGAGCCTGAAGTAGTGGTATGTAGAATCCCATGGTTATTTCCCTATAAGCTCACACAGATGTGCGTTCCTGACAGCCTGTGCTCTATGTTCCTTAAAGTACCTTGACTGAGAAGGACTAGAAATGACATCTCTGTAGCCAGTATCCCAGACCTCTTCCTTTTGGAGGAGGCTGAGACCTCTCTAAATGGGTATCACATAACCTTTATACTCTTTGTCTTTGGGAATTCAGTCCTGACCTCCTCACACTTCTCAGTCAACATATGTCAGGGCCTGAACACTTTCATGCTTAACTGTAAGAATCAGCTCAGCCTCGGTATGTACTTATGGTCAATGTCTCCATCACAAACTGGGGCTCATATCAAAAGGGGCATATCTGGCTGTGGGCTGTGCTACGTGTGTTTCTTTGTTGTCTAATGTTGAAATAATATATTTTACCAATTTCAGAACTTATCTTCCAAATACTGGTATGACCAGTAACACTGGCCTCCATAGCAGTCCTTGGACTTTAGCTGAGCTTCCAGATCATTACAGCAGGCTGACCTGGTTTCTCTTAGCCAAACCCTGTGGGTCTCTTACCTGAGTGAGGACTGAATAAATGCACAGGATTTGGTCCACAGGTTGGAAGCTGGGATATGACAGCTTCCTTTTCGCTGTCTGGCACTACCTTGGCAAACTGGTGTGAACACAGCATACTGTCATTATAACAAACCCTATTTATAAGAGTTTTCCTGCTTTTAAGTATCTCAGCAACAGGAATCCACTTCATTATTGTGTTACAGCAAATTGAATAATCTTATACCATTTTAATGAACTTTTTCTCTGTGTCCCATGGGGTTTGGTTACAATAAGGCTGTACTGTGTATACTATTTTTCAGAGTACCGGGGAAGTCAAGCAATCACAAGGATGCTACCTACCAAGCTAAATCTCTCATTTTAAACATAATTTTTTAGATAGTATCACTTGTGTCTCCCTTATGTTCTGGATCCCATCATTTCAGGATTAATGTTAGGAAACTGACATTTCCTACTGCAGATTTATGCATCCAAGGTTACATTACAATCTCATTTCTCTCTTCCCTAGATTTCCAAGGACCTCATTGATCTCCAGATTGAGACAAACAAAATGAGGGAGCAGTATGAGGCAGAGAATTTTGAACTGAAAAATATGGTATGTGCTACTTCTTATAGCCCATTTCTGTTCCTTATTATACTCTTCCTCTGCCAGTTATGCTGACACCATGGCTACACATAAGGTATCTGCCTGTCTTTGCTTGACTTACTACACACAATTTTTCCCTGGCTCTGGCTGGAGCTGTTAATCTCGTATCACTTGCGTGTGCCCCAAAACTCACCCCCAATGTCTCTTGTGCCCAAGCATGGCTAAGAGCCTGTTTAGCTAGCCAAGCTCACTTCCCATGGTGCTGCCTAGTTACACTTCCCATGCAATGCAGATTCTGACTCTGGAGAACCATATTCTGGAGTTGGAGCTCCATGATGAGAAGGTCACTGGGGAACGCGATGCCCTACAGGAGCGCCTGCTGGCTATGGAGACCAATCGCAAGGAGCTGGCTGATGAGTACATCATTCTGAAAAGCAATTATCTGGCCCTGGGCAAAGAGCATGAAAAGGAGGTGAGCCAACTCTGCTAAGGTTTCATCAGAATAAGTGCTTGCTATTACTGCTGCCTTTCCAGTTCCTGATCTACATCTACTCTGAATGCCCCTGTCACAGCTCCTGCTTCATTTAAAGCAGGCTTCATTTCCCTTTGTTTGCGTGATTTTTCAGAGGCTCCGTACAAACTTATCTGGCTTCTCTCTCTGCATTTCTTCTGATGGTGGGAATGATCTTAAAGGGACATCATCGATCCAATATTTTGCAAACTGACCAGTTAAAATAAAATCAGATGTCTAATAAAATAATTTTAAAACAATCCTTAAAAACTGTTACCAAGGGCTTTTCTGGTGATATTTAAAAGGTCTTTTGGGACAAAGAGCACTAAAGGCCCTCTACACATACTGTTCTCTATGAATCTGCCTGCATGCTCCCTTTTCAGCTCTTTTGTTCCTGGTAAACATTGTTCAGTACAGCCTAAGGAAGAGCAGGGATGTGAGCTCTGCACAGGGCAATGTCTAAGAGTGATGTTATTATGTTGATCCACAGATTAGAACATGTGACTGTTCCCAGTCCAGCAAAGCAGGCAAGGCAGGAAGCATTGTCAAATGCACAAAGTAAAAGAACTGAATAAATGGAAAGGGATTTTTCTTTTAACTGTTTTCTTGTTCTTGTCCCAGAGCTGATGAACATTTTTAAGCAATATGTGATTTAATTGCTATTTTAATATTAAAGCAATATAGTCAATTCCTGTTTGCACAAGCAACAGCTTATAAACAACATTTGCCCTGAGAGCACCTTCCTTTCCACAATTCAGTCTATGCTCCAGGTAACAACAACAGACACTTAAGATCAACGAAGAATCATGGCACCCAGGTTGCAGCTAACCGGCATCAACTCTAATAGTTTGTATCATTCATTTCACAATCTAAAATCTCTTTAGAAAGTTAGGTAAATGCTGGCGATCTTGCTTTGTGGATGGGGAAGCTCAGTCATTTTATGAATTGCCCAGTCATGCAGCTACTTGGTGGCAAAGCCAGTATTGGAAACCTGGCAGGGTGAAATCTAGCTTTGTTGTAGTCAGTGAAGCCAGGATTTCATCTGTGGTCTCTGGGAGCCTTGTTGCCAGCTCCAGCCATGGGACATTGCTGCCTTTAGCAAAGGAGATTTTGAATTAGCAGATTGAGCATAGTCACAGTGTGTGCCTTTTGCTTGCAATTTTCTTAGCAAAGATTTTCCCAAAGGAAACTGCAAAAGGAGCCAAAGGTATTCTCCTCAGGGGACAATGAACCTTTTACACATTTTCAATTACCAGCTCTCCTTGTGACCTTGCCAACATGTTGTCATGGCTGTGTGGCCCAAAAAGAGATCCGTGAGCTCATTCCTGATCACCTATAAAATAATAGTGTGAGCCTCTGAATAGTAAAATGTACAGTCTTTTTTTTAATTCATAAATTGTTCCATATCCAACCAAGGCCAGGAAGATCAGCTGGGTTTGTCTTTTCAGTCAGAGGGCTCTTTTTAGGGAAATTCTTCCCCTTAGGAAGTCAGTCAGTCAGTCGGTCATTTACTTTGTGGCTGTTTCCAAACTTATTGTAAATCCTGCCCTTTCAAGTCTGTTACTCTGTGACCTGCACTCAACTTCCCCTTCCCTTCAACCCTTTTTTATATATGGATCTGGATGACAGGCACCAAATGGGACCAGTCACCCCAAGGGTGGTCAGGACTGCTGCTTAAGGGAGACAGGGAGGGCCTTCTGTTGATCCACATGAGGGTGCTATAAGGTTGACTAAGAATAGGGTGGATTGATGCAGCCTCTCTGAAACAGCTCCATGCAGTGCTGATCCTGTCTCTTTCTCTTACTGGCCAAGTCAAGCAGGGTCTCTGTACTCCTGTAGCTCTTTGGCTCAGATTGTCAAAATGGACAGAGATGCAGATAGATCATTTGAATCAGAGAACAAGAAGCCTGTCCCTTGGCAGTTCCTGTCAGCTGTCATAGCTGTATCTCTCTTTGTTGTTCTCTCTTTTCTCCTCCAGTTGCTGCCTAAGCCCACCCTGTGTTATCTTTTGTTCACCCATTATCTAAATGGATGACTAAAGTTACCACAGAGTCACATCCTCCAGGATTCACAGTGCAGTGATAACAATTACTCAAGCTTGTCCCTAGTCATAAACCCCATCAAAGTCTTGTTATCTCCTCCGAAAGCTTCCCTTGAGATGTGAATTCCCTTAGTATTCATTCCAGATCACCTGTAACTGAGCTGGTCTTGCAAAGATATGCTTTATCTTTGTGAAATGTGTTACTTCACACACCAGCACTTTGTTGAATCTCAGTGGCTAAGTGGTGCTGTGGGTTAATCTACCTGTATCGACCTTGATAAAGAACAAAAATGAAATGAGTTGGGTGGTATTGGCCTGGTTCCTAGGGGATATCTGTCCCTTCTTACATCTTGTAAACTGACACGTTGTGAGGTGACTAGAAGTGTTTGTTCAGGAAAATGTTATCACTGCAGTAGCAGATGGGGCTGCAAGACAGGGTTGAGGTCCACTGACAAAGCTGTGGGGGGCATTTGGAACTTGTCCTGCGGGGCAGGACTGAGGTATATTGGCAGAGCTGTGCTTGCAGGGTTAAAATTATGTAGCAATCCCTCTACTCTCTCTGGCTGGTCCAAGTGCTTGTACCTGTCCTGCATTTTCAAGAGAATTAAAATTTCACCAGTTCATTGAGACAGGAGAGGGGAAAAAACACTGCTGTCTAAAGAGAGTCAAGTTCAAGCTGCTGTACATAAAGTACTGTGTGAACATGCTGAATAATTCACACCCAAAGATGGAGAGATTAAAGCTTAAACAAAATTGTTCCTTTCCTCTTGTGTTTGATAGGTTGCTAAGAATGAGACGCTGAGTCTAGAGCTGTTGAACCTGGCCAGTGCCAGGAACAACCTTCCCCAGCCACAGAATAACTACTCCTCGAGCCGAGCCACAGCCCATGAAACCTCTGCTGAGCTGGAGAGAGTACGTGCAATGGTTCATCACCTCTCTGCCCGTAAAGTGAAGGTATGGAGTTGTCTGCTTTCGTTGCTACCCTGGCTTTCCCATGAAAAACTGGGGAACACCCCTGAGGGTCATTAATCAGTGGTCTGTCCTGTTTCATTGAAATCAGCCAGAAGATGTAGTTGCCTCTGAATATGAACGTCGAAAGCTAGAGAGAAACGTGAGTATTCACTGTAGTGCATGTCTGTTCTTTGTCCTGTGATGCTGTATATCCTGTGGCTAATCCTACCTGCTGCCCAACACCAGTTTTCCTCCTCTTTGAAACAGGATCTTTACTTGCCTGCAGTGTTGTAGGCAGAGGTTCAGGCAGGCCTCTATTGAGCAAATAGAATTAAGAGTTTTAAAAGAGGTATCTCTGCTTTCTTTCAAAGGTGGGTAGCCAAGTGGATAGTGCTCTGCACTGCTGTGCAGGAGACTTGGGTTTGATCTTCTGTCCCATTTGCTTTTCCTATAGGCTGGAAGAATGGCAAAATCAATCCAGGTAATATTCCCAATGGGGAAAAAAAGAAAAGTCAACACAGCTTGTGCTTGCCTAGGTCTGTAGTATATTTGGTTGAAGGCCACAAGTTGCTCAGTAGTAACCTTTCTGGCTGGTTAAAGCATCGTTAACACTCATTCCTTGGCTGCCAAGATTGTAGAAATGTCAGTGATAAAGAAGACTCAGGGTGCTGGGCTGGAGAAATTTCTACCTTCATTTGCCTCATAGTTTGCACACTCCAGACCAGGACCTCAGCCCCCACAGCTTTTCTTGTGACACTATAATCTTCTTGCCCACATCTCACTGCAGTCAGCATTTAGTGTGATGATACCCATTAAGCTTGGTGGCACCAACACTTATTCAAGCAGAATGGATTTGAAATCCACTTCCTGTTGTATCAGGTGTCTTGTAGTGTATTGTCTGCAGCCATTAAGTCTTCCTTTTTCCTTCATTTCCCATGGAGGAAAAGGGAATCATAGTTAGCATATTTCCTTCCAGTGAGCCTCCAAGCCAACAGAAACCCAGTAATTTTTTTATTTTTTTCAATGAGCTATGCCTGGAATTCAGCTGTTCTATTTTCAGGCCACTTCATCTTTCCATTCATTCATGCCTTGCAGTTGCTTGGAAACCAGGATCACATAAAAGCTGAGATTGAAAAGATGAAGAAAACATATGACTCGCAGCAGCAGAAGTTGGAAGACAGAGTGTGAGTGTGACATCCCTCCAGCTAGTTACTGCTCTCTCTCCAGGTGCTGGCCTCTTTCCTGGGGTATCTAAACCTCATAAGGATGAATGAGCTTATCCTTCATTTGGCAGAATAGGAAATGAATATTCCTCTTCTTTTGACTGATGGAGAAGTGAGTCCCAGAAATAAAAGGTGGGATTTTAAAAGGGACTTTAGAGATTCTATTGAAAGCCAATGGGATTTAGGCTTCTTTGAAGATCACAGCCTAAGTGACTCCTTCAGGGTCACATAATGAATCTGTGGCAAAGCCAGAAATTAAACCCAGGTTTCTGGAATCCCTCTGCCTTAACCACATAGTCAGTCTTTTCCTTCTCAACAGGTAGAGATGGCGGGAGTTGGTTAATGTTCTGAAAGAGGCTGTGAAGGGGTGAGGCAGAGACCCTTTAAGTCACAGCATCATCGGGTGAAATCTGTCGTTGTTTATAAGTCCCCTGATTTTGGTAGTCTCTGCCTAGCATCTCGTGGACTGTGGCTTCCAGTTGCTGCTAGAAGAGCCTCACACTGAGACACTAGGTTCAATGAGACACGATGGCCAAGTTGTAGGGAGGTGTGGAGTAGGAGCCTTGCACAACTCAGGCCTGTACTTTGGCTTTGGTCTATACTATTGATTCCTCACCTCCTCAAGTACCACTTACCCTACACCAAATGGCACAGTTTGTATTCTGGGCCCATGGATCAGCCATTAATGAAAGGCAACACTAGATTTAAAACTATCATAGCCTTCACTTTTTACATGCAGGATTGCAATGGGGAAGGAGCTGCAGGAGGCCAAGAAAGCAATTCGCAACACCCAGCACAAACTGGCAGAGCAGTCAGCGGTAAGAGCAGCATTGCTTCTAACCCCTAATTCCCATCTTAGGATGTCAGCATCTCCTTCAGTTGTACAATACTATGCCCTAAGTGTCATTAGCTGGGCTAGTAGTGAGATAAATGAGGCTCTTTTCTGGAAAGCCTTCCCTCCATAAAGGCTTGTCAATATATACAATTTGGAGCGGGGTGCAGTTGATGAATCCCAACTCCTGTTTCCCAAAGCAAGGTCCCTGTTTGAAGGAGAAGCTCCTGGATTCAGCCATTTTGTATGTCAATGATATGCTGCATACCAGTGTCAGGTGATCCACCATCACTGAGTCAATCTTGTGCTCCTCCCTCTTGGTAGCCAGAAACAATGCTTCCCTGGATAAATGATCCTGCTTAGTACCTGGACCTGGGAAGATTTAGCAATTTCAGTATTAGGGGCCATGTGGTATGAATACCTGATATTAGTGCAGCCCCTCTTCTCTGGATAGCTCTGTGTGTTAGTCCATAGGCATCAACTTTTATTTATTGCTGGGGAGGGGGCCTAAAATGATGGACACGTGAAAAATTTTCTGCATTTCAGGTGATAGCTGAGGAAACCCAGGGCCCTTGGGCTCCATGTACTTGGCACTTCTGCTTCAGTCAGTACCCTTGCTTGTAAAATGGAGACAATAGTAACGCTTCCTTCACAGGGCTCTTGCAAGGTTCCATTCACTACTGCTCATGAGATCACCAGAGGGGAAGTACTCATGAAATGCTCAAAGGGTAGAGATTCTTGTGGGGGCAGGCAGCAGTGGAACATAGATTCATAGATGTAGGGTCGGAAGGGACCTTGTAGATCTTCTAGTCTGACCCCCTGCCCTGGGCAGGAGAGAAAACTGGGCTCAGATGACCCCAGCCAGGTAAACGTCGAGCCTCCTCTTAAAGACCCCCAGGGTAGGAGCCATCACCACTTCCCTTGCAAATTGGTTCCAGATCCTAGCTGCCCTGACAGTGAAGTAGTGCCTTCGGATGTCTAGTCTAAACCTACTCTCTAGCAACTTATGACCGTTATTCCTTGTCCAAGTCGCTAATAAAGAAATTGAACAATTGAACAATGCGGGCCCAAGGACCGAGCCCTGGGGGACTCCACTGCCCACTTCCCTCCAGGTCAAAAATGACCCATCTACCACCACGACCCCTCAGCCAATTAGCAATCCATCTGACTGTGTAGGCATCAATGCCACAGTCACCTAGCTTTTTAATGAGAACAGGGTGGGAGACACTGTCAAAGGCCTTCCTGAAGTCCAGAAACACTACATCCACCGCGACACCTGCATCCAATGCTTTTGTGACCTGACTGTAGAAGGCAATCAGGTTGGTCTGACAGGACCTGCCCCTAATGAAACCATACTGGTTGCCCTTAAGCATCATCCCCACTGCTGGCCCATCACAGATGTGCTCCTTGATAATCTTCTCAAAGAGCTTCCTCAGGATTGAAGTAAGACTAATGGGCCTATAGTTGCCCGGGTCCTCCCTTTTCCCTTTTTTAAAGATGGGGACCACATTGGTCCTCTTCCAGTCATCCAGCACCTGGCCAGAGCACCACAAGTGCTCGTAAAGCTGTGCCAGGGGCCCCACGATAACCCCTGCCAATTCCCTCACCACCCTGGGGTGGAGAGCATCTGGACCTGCTGATATGAACACGTCCAGCCCCTCTAGAAGTTCTCTAACCTGATCCTCCCTGACCCTAGGCTTGGTGGAGTTTCTCCCGAGTCCATCCTGAATCTTGGTAGGGGAGTCCCGGTCCCTGCACAAGAAAATAGAGGCGAAGAAATTGTGAAAGAGGTCTGCTTTCTCCTCTGGTGCAACCAGCAGATTGCCAAGCATATCCTTCAGGGACCCCACATTACCCAGGGCCTTCTTCAATCTCCCTATGTATTTAAAAAAGGACTTTTTGTTATCCTTGATGCTAGCCCTAGTTCCGTATCTGCCTTAGCTTTCCTAACAGCCCCCCTACAGACCCGAGCGGTGGAGGTATACTCGTCTTTGGTGATAGCCCCTCTCTTCTACTGGGTGTATGCCTCCTTTTTGGCAATCAGGCATTCCCGAATGCCCTTGGTGAGCTAGGGGGGCTTTTGGGCACTCTTGCCCCCTTTGCTTCTTGTTGGGATTGTCACCCCTTGGCCTCTGAGTATCGTCTCCTTAAGGAACGACCACTCATCTTGGGCACCCAATTCCCCTGCTCTCCAGGACCCTAGTGCCTCTCCCACTAATTTCCTCAGCTCGTTGAAGTTGGCCCTCTTAAAGTCTAAGGCTACTGCCTTGCTGCAGGCCCTTGACACCCTGCGCTGGGTGGTGAATTCCAGCAAGCAATGATAGCTATCACCCAGGTGGTCAAGGACCTGGAGTCCCCTCACCAGGTCATCACCTGTGGCCAGGACCAGGTCCAGTAGGGCATTCCCCCGGTAGGACTGTGCACCTCCTGGGTTGAGTGGAGGTCCTGTATCTCGGCCAGGAACCTCTGTGAGCGGTCAGACCTGGCTGACTGCTCCTCCCAGCAGATGTCCAGGTAATTTAGATCACCCATAACAACTATATTCCTTGCCTTAAGTGCCTCTGCAAGCTGACCCAAGAATTCGTGGTCCAGCTTTTCCCCTTGGTTGGGAGGATTGTAGTAGACTCCCACTGTTAAGTCCCTTTCCCCACGACCCCCCTGTATCCTGACCCAGAACACTTTAGCCTGCCCCTCCTCTGACCCCATCCTGCTGGTTGAGGATGTGTATTGCTCTTTGACGTAGAGCGCCACACCGCCGCCTTTCCTCCCCGTTCTATCCCGCCTGTATAGCCTATAGCCCCTAATGTTGACCGCCCAGTCGTGGGATGAATCCCACCAGGTTTCTGTGAGCCCTACTATGTCCAGGTTTGAACTAGCTATCCAGAGGGTAAGTTCCTCCTGCTTATTCCCCATACTGTGAGCATTGGTGTAGAGGCATTTATTGAATTGGTGCGTATGCCACCCCCTGATTCCCCGGACTATCTGGACCCCACTGCTTACCTGGGTACTCCTTGTGTATGTCACCTGTCTTGGTTGGGAGGTGTCCTCAAGTCCTCCTGTGGTCCCATCCCCCAGCGAAGCTAGTTTAAAGCACAACACATGAGATCAGCCAACCTGGAAGAGAAGACACATTTGCCTTTAGGAGAGAGGTGTAGCCCATCCCACCCAAGCAAGTCCCCTGCATGAAAGTATGGGTCGTTATCCAGGAACCCAAGGGCTGCCTCATGGCACCAACACACAGTAAGCATTTCCTGGGGTGTCTTTGGGTGACAGGAGAATCTTCTCTCCCTTTCTGCCGGCTGTCCTCAGTAGCTATGTTTGATTGTGTTGACTATGGGAGAGTACTCCTTTCTTTTCCTGGTGAGTACGCTACTCATAGAAGCTCAGCCAGTTGGCAGGAGGTGCCATTCCCCACTGATAATCCTCTTCTTCCTGTGCCATAGGTTCTGCTCACCTCTCAGAGTCAGCTTCAGGAGGTGGAGGCAGAGAATTCCCGACTGCAGCTGCAACTGAAAGAGCTGAATGAGGAGTATCGCTCCCGTCTCACTCAGTACATCAAG
>NW_005841839.1:4416317-4424153 GCF_000455745.1 Alligator sinensis | reverse complement strand
CCTTTCCTTTCTCTCTCTGAACTACTGGTTGGTGGAATGTGTTGTTGTATCTGAATTACTCTGGGTCTGTTGGTTGTAGCAGGTACTGAGAATGCTCTCTTCTCTAGGTTTATGGCGGCCTAACCATGCCCCCAGTGTGGCCTAACTGGTGTCCATTAGTAATCGTATTGGGGTTTTTTATTTATTGTGAGTACTTCTGATTGGCTACTAATCCCAGTGCCCTAGAAGCCAGTCTCAGCAGGCCAGACTGTTAGGGACTCAGTGTGGTGACTGTATTGTCTCTGGTGATTAAATCTCTATTTGTTCTTTCAAGAAGAAACATTGACATGTTTCATCATCCATGACCCTTGCACATCTCCTGCTGTACCACAGACTCTTGTAATGTGAATGACTGGAGAGTACTTTAGGAATACATTCAGCAGATCTACAGAGGCATGTAGACATGTCATGTCAGTAGGTCTCCAGAGGATTACTGAAGACTCAGAAGTGTCAGGTGTGGTTCCAGGGTGTAGGACCTGCATTGAATGCTGGTTACATTCAGTGGAAGAGCTCATTAAGGAAGACAATCAATAGTTTGGAAGAAATCTATCCTGGCTTAATTACAGGTAGTAGCTGAGAGCCTTTGCCAACTGAGCTACTGGTGCAAAGAGGTGGTCAGTACAGAGAATACAAAATGGGGGTGGATCAGGAAAATAATCAAAGGAGTGCTTTGCCAGTATGAGTAGTTTGGTTTAATTAAAAAAAAGGCAATAACAGTGTAGCCTGATGGAGTGAGCACAGGACTAGAAGCCAGCAGCACTGAGATCTACTTCTGGCTCGCTGTGTTTCCACAGGCAAATCATTTAATGTCTCCTTGCCTCAGTTTTCCTGTCTCTAAAGAAGAGACAATAACTCCTCTGTCTCAGAAGGACATAATGGAGCCCAGTTTGTGTACACTACACTTAAAATGTAGTGTAGCTCTAAATGCTACGTGGTAAATATGGAGGTATGAATTCTTCTATGTGCCTGTACGCAGAAGAAAAAGTGACTATCCTAACACATCAGTTATATGTCCTTGGGAGTCACTGTCTGGTGTCTCATCAATCTCTTTGTCCTGGTTTTTTTCTCTGTGTGTTTAAAGGAATATGTGGACAGCAAATCAAAGGCTTCCAAGGGGCCTGGCAAAGCACCAGCTGATCGTGCCCATATGAAGCCGTTTGTGGACAGCATGCTCAAGGACATTCGGGCCTCCCATAAATCCCGGGAGGAGCAGCTGGCTGGAGCTGCCCGTGGGTACAAGAAGCGCATGCAGAACTTGGTCAAGAAGCACGAAAACCTCTTGATTGCTTACAGGTAGGGCAGAACTAGGTGCAAAAGGGTCCTTCTTGTAGTCTTTCAAGGCTGTCCTTCCTCAAAAGCACCCTGGTAAGAGAATACTGGGCAGAATAGCCTGTGCTCTTTACGTTTGATGTAACAAGAGCACCAAACAGCTAGGGGCTAGTGGTTAGATTAGAGAGTTTGGAGGCTAGAGACTGGTTTCTCTTTGTTGGGTACCTTTTTCTACTTTACAAAGGGAAGGGAGCTGCTGCTCAGGAGCATGCCTCAGCTGTTTTGCTGTGGCTAAAGTCTCCTGAAACAATCCTGTAGTGATACAAGTTAATTACATCAGCCTAACCCTGTCCCTGAGTGAAACGGGTTGGAGCAGTTTTGCTATAGAATCATGCAGCTGGGTAACATATTTCATATCCACCCAGGGCATACATCTGTCTGTGCCCTGTCACTTAGCACTCTTGGGTGAGGTGTCTCCAGTGATGCATCTAAAATGCAGACACTGCTGAAAATTGTAGGCCTTTGCATCTTTGTGCCTTGGTGTCTTCATAAGTGAAATCTGAGCTAAAGACTTGCTACACTTTCTAAACTTCTTGGGGTTCTGCAACCAGAGGGTGCAATGTAAATACAATGTTAACTTATGCTACATGTTCCTTCCTTCTAACACCCCTAGCCACACTCTATGGGCTTTGCCAGCCCTAGTGATGGTGCTGAAGGGAGTAGCCAAGGTCCACTGGCTGTTGTGGATCTATAACTCTAGTATTAGCTTCCAGCAGAACCACTCCAATGACTATTATGAGTGCTGTTGGACCAGTCCTGGGCATCTCAGTAGTTGGGTTGGCTCCTTGGGATGTCTGTGTTAGCTGTGAAATCAAAAGTCCTGTTAGCACAGTACTGTCTGCAAGCTAGTAAGCTCTACCAAGGACATGGTTTTTGAGTCCAGAGCTGTTGTGCATGGAGTTAGCCTTGAGGCATTTCTGCATGGTGCTGCCTTGCTTTGCCTATGCATACCTTCATTGGCACTGAGTGTGTAGATATCTGTGGACAGTAATTTACGGAGCTGTTACCTCCCCATCACTGTTATTACTAGATGTTGTTACTTACTGGTATCCATCATGTGATGTGCCAGTGACTACTCTGCTGGTTTGTTTAGGATGCAGCGTGAGCAGATCCAGTCCCTTGGCAGCCGTGAGCTAGATCCTGGCCCCCCCGAGTTCCATTTCATCATCACAGACACAGAACTGCTGACAGGCACAATGCAGGAATTAAATAGGCTGCGAGAGGACAAAGAAAAACTGGAGATACAGCTGCATGAACTGCAGGAGAAGGTATGCTCTGCTTTCACTGCTGTGCCTCTGTACTTCTGGGGAGATTTTGCTTGAACAGGCAGGTTTGGTTTGATCTCTTGCTTTTCCTACTTGTACCTGTACTTCCTATTGGAATCCAGGATGCTGTACTAGAACATGGCATTACCTGAAGCTTTTTGCATCTCTGTGTAATAGATAGGATGTCCAAGCAGTGCTGTCATGTCCAGCATGGTGGTATCTGGCAGACTATGGTCATTAGCAACTCTGAGAGGTGTCCAGTGTTGGTACCTGAAGAGAAACAGGGACTTTCAAGATTCCATTGAGGCAATGCTCACAAAAACATTCTCCTTTTGTCTGCAGAAAAGACTGAGTGAAACATCTGGCCTAGGGCTATCTCCTCAGCAGTAAGTACTGTCTGTTTACTGCTATTCCCCCAGTATTTCTAATACAAGTCTGAGGCACTGCCCCACACCCTTTATTACCCTCTAGGTTCAGCATTTTCTTCAGCTATAGTGGGATCAGGTTGTACATAGGGCCAGGGCAGGCAGAGCTGATTGAAAAACATTCAAGTTCAATAGAACATGAAAGAAAGAGGATACAGCATAAAATGAATTAATCATTTATTCCTTGATTCAACAAACCTCTTATCTATGAGTTTAGTTTTAATCATGTCAGTCGCAATAACTTCAAGGGTGCTTAAAGTTCAGCTCAAGTGCCCAAGTGCTTTGAGAGAGCAAGGCTTTAGATGGGTAAGTTAAACAAGACAGAGGTAGGATGTTCTTGATACATTAACCCCATTGATAGGTGAGCATGCTTGCAGGCTTAGAGAGGATCATGGAGTTGGGCTATTTAGCCCCTGCTGTGACAGGTACCTCCCCTGCTTGTCTTCCTGGCACTTATTTAATAATACGAGTCAGTCCTTACTCTTCTCTGACTGCTAAATTATTCTATTACTAGAGGTCACAGAAAAAGAGAGAACAAACAAATGCTCGTCCAAATCGGTGAGGACTGAGAATACATTGACTTTAAAACATAAGCTAAAATCCCCTTTCTATAGAGTCTACTGTAGGTGTGGGACAGGCAGAGCCCCATGTCCTGAGCACTGAAAGAAGACACTGCCCCCACTTCATTTCACTCAGTCTTTTACACTCAACAGAAAGCGGATGTCAGACACCTCTTTGGTAGCATCTGTTCTCTTGGAACAGGTGCAAACAAAGGCAATCGGGGTGTGCAGTGGGGACTCTCTTACTCTCCAGTGCTAACATTTTTTCCCTGCAAGTGTTATTCCTGGTGTCCTACATATTAGTTGCAGACAAACTAGGCCTTCTTAGATCAAGCTGCTTGGGACGTATGAACAGACAAAACAAAGTTAGAATCATTTTTGTCAAGAGACAGGTTTCCATATCTTCAGTATCTTGTCTTCAAGCTCTACTATGGCCAACAGTCCACTGCCCCAAATAGTTCTATTCCTTAAGAGGAAGTGGTTACATGTGGCAGATGTTAGCCACATTACTATTGCTCATGCAGAAGGTCCCCAGACATTACAGAGATAAGGGTGGCACAAGAACCTGTACAGAACAGATACTTAACAATGACTTGTCCAATTAACTGGACTTCACATGAACGATGATGTGAGGAGCAGTTATTTTTCAGGAAATCGGGCTGGGGATGAATGACAGAATGCAGTATTATAATTTAAAATTATCTAAAAAACTTAAGTAGGGAGTCAGGAGTGTGATGGATTTCAAATGAGACTTCAGGTTTTATGGAGATCCAGATCTGTAATTCTTTTGAATTAAAGTCACATGCTCAACTGGTAGGCTCCAGTGTGAGACAAATGAGAGATTCCTGCCAGACTCTATTTTCCCCCCATGCTGGGTGCCCTAACCCCTGAGTAGAACTCTCTTTTCACTGGAACTCTTTGAGGTATAAGGTATAAAATAACCCAGTCTTCATCTTTATGATGGGTTCGGCTAAGTATCTTGTAGATGCCTAGGAATGTATACAACCACAAAGAATGGATGTCTTTATATCTTGATGCTGTTACCCTTGCTATTGCTGCTTATGGATTCATAGTTTGTTAGGGGCTGAAAGGGGCCTCGCAAGACCATCAGGTCCAGCCTTCCTGCACTAGGCAGGAAAGACAACTGGGGTCAGGTGACCCCAGTGATGTGACCATCCAGTCTCCTCTTGAAGATTTCCAGGGTAGGTGATTACACCATCTATGGAGGGAGCTTATTCCACAGTCTGGACACCCTAACTATGAAGAAGTTTTTCCTAGTGTTAAGCCTGAAACGGTCTTCCATGAGTTTGTGGCCATTACACCTGGTTTTCCCCAATGGTGCCCAGTTGTTCATCAAGCCCTTGATGTATTCCCCTGATATAGCAGTAAGCTGCTACCAAGTCCCCACTCAGCCTTCTCTTTTTTAGGCTGAAGAGACCCAAGTCCCGCAGTCTTTTCTCATATGGCTTGCCTTGCAAGTCTCTGATCACATGAGTGGCTCTTCTCTGGACTCTCTCAAGCTTTTCCACATCCTTGTTGAAGTGTGGTGCCCAGAACTGGATGCAGAGCTGGATGCAGCTGCAGTCTCACCAATGCTGAATAAAGTGGAAGAATCATTTCTTTGGTTTTGCCTGAGATGCATCGGTTGATGCATGCCAGAGTATTGTTTGCCCTGCTGGCTACAGCATCACACTGATGGCTCATGTTCATGCTATGGTCTGTTATTACCCCTAGGTCCCTTTTCGGTTGTGGTTCTAGTCAGTTTGACACCACTGAGCCTGTAAGTATGTTGTGGACTGTTCATCCCCAGATGGAGCACTTTACACTTCTCAGTGTTGAACTTCATCTGGTTCTGTTCTGCCTAACTTGTCAGCCTGTCTAGGTCTGCCTATTTTCAAGCATGACGATGCTCCCCCATAACTTGGTGTTGTCTGTGAACTTGGCCAGTCAGCTCTTCACCCCTACATCCAAATCATTGATAAAGATGTTGAAAAGCACTGGACCAAGCACAGATCCCTGAGGGAAACCACTGGACACTTCTCGCCAGGACGATGCAGATCTGTTCATTAGAAATCTCTCGGTCCTACCCTGCAGCCAGCTTCCTACCCACGTGACTGTTGAGCAGTTAAGCCCACAATCCTCCAATTTTCCTGTGAGAATGTCATGGGATACCAGATCAAAGGCCTTTTCGAAGTCTAGGTATACAATGTCAACCTCCTCTCTCTTATCCAGGTTGCGAGTTACCTGGTCATAAAAGGAGATGAGATTGGTAAGACAAGACCTGCCCATGATGAAGCCATGCCGGCTGTTGTTCATAATCCTACCTTCTCTAAGCATATCACACATAGACTCCTTGATGAATTTTTTCAGGGTTTTCCCTGAGATAGAAGTTAGGCTAACTGGCCTCTAGTTGCTTGGGTCCTCTCTCTTCCCCTTCTTGAAGATGGGCACAACATTGGCCCTCTGTCAGTCTTCAGGAACCTCCCCCAAGTGCCACAAGTTTTGGAAGAGTTTTGCCAGAGATCCTGAAATAACTTTGGCTAGCTCCTTCAGCACTCTCGGATGAAGTTTATACAGTCCTGCTGATTTATAAATGTCTAACTTTTCTAACTGATCACACACCAGCTCAACGTCAACAGTAGGAATACGGTCATGCCCACCATGCTCATTCTGAACCTTATCTAGTATGACTTTCCCCTTAGTCCGGTGAAATACTGAAGCAAAATAGTCATTCAGGAGTTCAGTTTTCTTCTGAGTGTCAGTAACCAGCTGTCCTGAGTTGTTAAGCAATGGCCCCATGCTTTCATTTGTTTTCCTCCTGTTCCCTACATACCTAAAGAAGGACTTCTTATAGTCCTTGTTTCTGTTGCTAATTTAAATTCAGTCACCGCTAGACTAACAATGAATGGTATTAAACCAGAACTGTTTCAATGAAAGCCATTGCTGTATAAATCCATTTACTGTTGGTCAGTTATATTTTGCTGTTAAGTAATTTCTGGTTTCATTTAATTTACTTAACATGAAAGTACCGTCCCTCTCTTCTACCAATAGACATCTCCTAGTTGCTAAAATAGCCACCAGAGGGAGCTCTTAATAACCCAGTGAAGACCATATGGGCCACACAGTTTGAACACAATGCATTCCTCAGTTCATACCATTCTCTCTATACAATCGGAATTCCCTGATCATCAGATGTGACCTATATTTTGCTTATTCAGTCCAAGACAAAATAGGAAGAATTTTCCCACGGTTTGGCTGTACATTTTGCCACAAATAGCCTATCTTAACACTGCTTTTTTTTTTTTTTTTATACTTCACATTAGAAAGAGGATTTGTGCACAACTATAGAGAATAAAGTGCTTGTGTTTAGCATTTATTTTTCCCTTGGCCTCTGTTTCCTATAAAGTTCAACCCTGCAGTGTTAGGATAATGATCATTTCGCCACAAAATCCCTTCCACTATATGTACATTAATACTGACCTGTGGTAAATCCAGCTACTTCAGTGGAGATCCAAGGTTAGTAGAAGACTATGGTTCTCTTTACCCAGGCAGGTGATATGACACAGAGATGGGGAATTAGACTGGAAGAGGATCTGAGCTCTATGCTCTCTGAGCTGATGGGAATACAGTAGTGGCAGCCATTGCATCTTACAGATGGTCTGGTTTCTGCATCTGGGGGAAGTAGTAAGCCATGTTCATCTGAAGTCAAGCTAACTGAAGTTTAGTTAGTCTGTGAGGTGTAAATCTACCCTGCCTTCTTACCGTGCCTGGTCATAATTACAATCCACTGTTCTCTCTTAGCAAGCTAGATGAGGAGGGCTGGGCAGAGATCAGGAAGCAACTCCGGGAGTTCACACACACTACCCAGGTAAGATGCAAGGCAGGCTGAAAATGGGGTTACCCCCAGAAAGACCTTCTGTAGGTCACTGCCACTGTTGGCAGCTATGGTTGCTCCCAGTGCAGATGGTCTTCTACACCTAATGTGTTCTGGGCCAGTTCCCATTTTGGCAGAAGCTGTAGTGAAGCTCCATCAGGAGATAAAACCTGAGGAGTGCCAATGTAGACCAGCCCACTCAGGGCCAGCAGCATTGCTACCTCCATATTACCCAGACTTACCTTGGGCAGGTTGTTGGTATAGTGGTTAATACACCAGTGTTTGGTCTGAACCAGTGGTGAGAAATGCTAGGGAAGGAGGGCTGGGGGAGATACCTGAACACT
>NW_005841839.1:4395560-4416286 GCF_000455745.1 Alligator sinensis | reverse complement strand
TTCCAAAATGTTGTTGCCTGGTTAATGCAGACTCTTTGATCACTGCCACTTGTGGTTAAGGGGAGCCCCTGCTAAATGAATTTTCATTAATGGTTTAAGTTGCCTTGTGTAAATTAGACACACCAAATCTCAACAACATGCTTTGTGGCTGTGTTTTTTTTTCTTCCTATCCCAGTCAGGAGAGATCTCACTGTAACAGACTATGGTCACATGTTTAGTTAACTATTCAGTATAGTCAAGGCCTGAAGCATGGGGGCAGGGGCAGTGTTCCCTGTTGGATGGAGCACTGGATTGGTTTGTCCCCTGGTTTGCTGGGTGACCCTTAGGTAAGTCCTGATACCTCAGTTTCCCTTTCTGTGAAATGGGGATGGAGACCTCTTTTGTAGGGTGTTTTGAGATCAGCCGTGGAAAATTGGTGCATGAGAGCTAGGGATTGTCATCATCGAAAAGGAAAGATCTCTCTAGAAACTGCAACCTTTGTTGCAAGGGGAGGGTGTGACATCTGGCTATGTACATTCCAGTGCTCTGATTCTGGAAACCACACTATCATTTGCCCCACTTCTCTCCTGGGAAGAGTAGGTTGTGGGTCAGGGGTGTACATGATAGGACACACTCACTTGGGTGCATATGACACAAAACACAGCCCCACCATGTATTCTGAGGCTGTTTATCCAAAGAGAAGGTTTTGTTTTCAGTGTCTTCCCTCTTTGGCTATCTCAGTGCAGCTGAGGGTCTCCAGGCTAGCTGCACCAGCAGGAAGTCCCAGTTTTCCTTAGCTCTGGGTTCATGTGATTTGATTTTTTTTTATTTGGGTGTGTGGATGTTGTTCTGCCCTACAGTGAAAGTGGGCAGCTTACTTAGGTTAAGGCTAAGAAGTTTTCAGCCTGGGGGATAAATGCATGAGAGATTGAGTAGCCCTTGCTATCATGATCATGGGGAAGTGCATGAACCCCAGGCCAGTGCTTTCCCCACTGCACCCCTTGATCACTGCCCCGCACACACACACACACACACACACACACACACGTTTTCTCCCTGTTATTTCTGCCTGCCCAGGAAGAACTGGAGAAAGAGAGAAGCCAGCTGCTTACTCGGGCAATTGTGGCGGAAGAACAGGTGCTGGAACTTCAGGAGTATGTGGATAAGCATCTTGCAAGGTGAGGTGGAGGGATCTGTTCATGTGCCCTTGTTTCCTATATGTGGTTTATCTTCAGGGCTAAAAAACCGAGAGCACCATGGTACCCACTGCTGTGAGATGCCTGACCTAACTGCTGCCTCCCACAGTGTAGCCCAGCTCAGCTAATGTTGGAGAGAGAATCCAGCTGTGCAAGCATCTGGCTCTATCAGTAGCTCAGCATGATGAGGCAGTTGGCATCTGTCCCTTCCAGGGATGTGATATTTCCTTTCCCTGTATAGTGCATCCTACCCTGGTGATGAGGAAGGCTGTGCAGATGAAGGAGGGGGTGAGTCAGCCAAGCATCCAGAAGCGTTCCCTGCTTGCACAGGATCATATATGTTATCTAGCACCCACTGACTCATTACCCCAAGGGGGTGTTTTCACAAGCATTGACAATTAAAAATGCAGGACCTGATTCAGACAAGTCATCCTGCCTTGCATGTGGCCCAGACATCAGGTCTTGTTGCTGATGGAACTGCTTCATTGTTTGAAAGCATCAGTTCATGTGAAGGGTTGGGTCAAATCTAGAATTGCCACATGTCCTGAGCTGTTTCCTCTCCTTGGTTACTGCTTGGGAACTTGAGGGTGTCTCACGTTGGCTTTAAAATCCACTGGTCCCCAGTAGGGCTGTGCCCAGAGCTGAGCTGGAATTGATGGCACTTTTTCTTTGCCCCCATTGCAGGTACAAGCAGGAGATTCTGAGGTTAAGGAAACTCCTGGGGAATGATGCACCACGAGCATTCAGTGCTGGGGCTTCTGATGTTCCTTTAATGCAGAGACCCCAAAAGACCATCAGCCATGAACTGTAGCTGTTTGCTGGGGCTCTGCAAGACAGGGGCCATTAGGTTTTCACAGGCGAGACAAGGATTTTAAACAGTGCCTTTCTGTTGGTCTTGTTTGTGGGGCTACATCCAGAGGTAATGTGCTTGGACTTATGGTCTTCCTTGTGGGGACCTCTTGGGTAGGGCTAGGATTTGCTGAGAAGGAAACTGAATTGAGACGACTAAAATCATATTGAAGCTCTATGTGTTTACTCCCTCCGTGCTTCGTTCTGTCCCACTTCTCTCCCTTTACCAACCCACAAGCATTAGCTACTTGTGGGAGTGCTGAGCACCAGAAAAGCACTGGTGCTGTTCCTTTGGACTGGGGCAGAAGATAGGGCTGAAAAGCAAACCCTTCATTCTGCCCTGGAGTTAGAGGTTTGCTTTCCCTTGCTTTAGCAATGCAGCAGGGTGCTGTCACACACACACACACACACACACACACACACACACACACACACACACACACACACACACACACACACACACACACACACACACACACACGTTTTCTCCCTGTTATTTCTGCCTGCCCAGGAAGAACTGGAGAAAGAGAGAAGCCAGCTGCTTACTCGGGCAATTGTGGCGGAAGAACAGGTGCTGGAACTTCAGGAGTATGTGGATAAGCATCTTGCAAGGTGAGGTGGAGGGATCTGTTCATGTGCCCTTGTTTCCTATATGTGGTTTATCTTCAGGGCTAAAAAACCGAGAGCACCATGGTACCCACTGCTGTGAGATGCCTGACCTAACTGCTGCCTCCCACAGTGTAGCCCAGCTCAGCTAATGTTGGAGAGAGAATCCAGCTGTGCAAGCATCTGGCTCTATCAGTAGCTCAGCATGATGAGGCAGTTGGCATCTGTCCCTTCCAGGGATGTGATATTTCCTTTCCCTGTATAGTGCATCCTACCCTGGTGATGAGGAAGGCTGTGCAGATGAAGGAGGGGGTGAGTCAGCCAAGCATCCAGAAGCGTTCCCTGCTTGCACAGGATCATATATGTTATCTAGCACCCACTGACTCATTACCCCAAGGGGGTGTTTTCACAAGCATTGACAATTAAAAATGCAGGACCTGATTCAGACAAGTCATCCTGCCTTGCATGTGGCCCAGACATCAGGTCTTGTTGCTGATGGAACTGCTTCATTGTTTGAAAGCATCAGTTCATGTGAAGGGTTGGGTCAAATCTAGAATTGCCACATGTCCTGAGCTGTTTCCTCTCCTTGGTTACTGCTTGGGAACTTGAGGGTGTCTCACGTTGGCTTTAAAATCCACTGGTCCCCAGTAGGGCTGTGCCCAGAGCTGAGCTGGAATTGATGGCACTTTTTCTTTGCCCCCATTGCAGGTACAAGCAGGAGATTCTGAGGTTAAGGAAACTCCTGGGGAATGATGCACCACGAGCATTCAGTGCTGGGGCTTCTGATGTTCCTTTAATGCAGAGACCCCAAAAGACCATCAGCCATGAACTGTAGCTGTTTGCTGGGGCTCTGCAAGACAGGGGCCATTAGGTTTTCACAGGCGAGACAAGGATTTTAAACAGTGCCTTTCTGTTGGTCTTGTTTGTGGGGCTACATCCAGAGGTAATGTGCTTGGACTTATGGTCTTCCTTGTGGGGACCTCTTGGGTAGGGCTAGGATTTGCTGAGAAGGAAACTGAATTGAGACGACTAAAATCATATTGAAGCTCTATGTGTTTACTCCCTCCGTGCTTCGTTCTGTCCCACTTCTCTCCCTTTACCAACCCACAAGCATTAGCTACTTGTGGGAGTGCTGAGCACCAGAAAAGCACTGGTGCTGTTCCTTTGGACTGGGGCAGAAGATAGGGCTGAAAAGCAAACCCTTCATTCTGCCCTGGAGTTAGAGGTTTGCTTTCCCTTGCTTTAGCAATGCAGCAGGGTGCTGTAATACTACTCCATTCCTCTGAGACCCCACTGATACAGGGACCTTTTCTCAACTTGAGGGAAAGGCAGGATTCTTACTAGATTTTGGGCTTAGAAGGGTTAGACTCAGCCAAGGAGCTCAGATTTTTTTGTGCAGTGAGGAGACTGAATTCCTTTGCATTCATGCATGGTGGCCCCTGTGGAGAGTGACTGGTCTATAGTGGTGATTAGCATGAGAAGAACCTAGAGGGAATCCATTATCAGAAGAAGAGCCAGAGCTGGAAGAACTGCATCCTTGAGCCTCACCCAAAGGGAATTCCCAGTACAGCCTGAGGCAGGAGCGGAGACCGCCTTGCTGGGAACTGCTCTGATTGTGGTGTGGATGAAGCAGCCTCCAGCAGAAGTCAGAATGGAGGTGACAGAGCAAGTGGCACCAGGACTTTTATTGTTACAAAGCAAATTACAAATAAAATAACAAAACAAATTAGTTATTCAAACCAGAAATCAAACAATGATCACCATGGATCCTGTGACAGTTCTTCAGGGATTTCCAGACTGAGTCTCACGATTCTGGTAAGAGGGAAAGCAGTCCCCCACTCCCTGGTTAGTGTGTGACAAATTCCTATGTGCACACATGGCCCTATTCAGCATATATCCATCACAGGGCTTCCGTGAGACAGTAGTACCAGCAGGCCAAAGTAGCACTTTCACTCCTACAGCCTCCTGATCCTTTGTTCTATGGCATCCAGGCTCTGCATTAGCTCTGGTTCTTATGCTTGGCTCCCTCAGGGTTGTTCTGCTGTGCCTGCCGCACACTCTTCATGTCATAAGCCCAAATTCTGTTCAGCCCCTCCCCAACAATGCTGGTTGGTGTCCAGGCAGCAAAGGGGAAGCGTCCAGCCACCACACAGGCCTCGTCTGGGAGTTCTGCAAGCAGCTTGGTTGCGAGGATTGGTTGCTGGTGGGGAGGGAGAGGTGCATCACTCACAGTAGCAGAGAGCCAGGGTAGTTCAGAAAGAAATAGCACCTGTTTTCCCCCATGCAGAGGAATGTGTAGAAACTGGCCCTTAGTTAGGGTAGCCCCCACTGAGTACAGTGGCAGCAGATTGTCACAATTATGTGTTCACAGTAGCCTTGCTATGGTTGACACCCATTACAGCTTGGTGTTTTAGGCTGAAATGTACATAATCCAGTGGTATTTTGGTTACTGATCTGTTATTTTAAAGGGCCTTTGCTTTTTATCAGCCTCAAGATTGTCTCTGCTCAGAAGTATCCTCCCTCACTGGTTTGCCCAACCAAGCAAGAAAATGGGAGCCATTTTGCCTGTCAGTAAGCCTCTTACAGCAGCCCAGGAGTAAGCTTAGACTTACCACACTGGGAGCCAGGAACACTGTCACATTGTAGCAGTCAGACAGGTTCACCTTCAAACAAACAAAGTCAGCATGAGAGGAGAAACATGAAAGGGACAGTGTGTTGAAGTGGGATCTAGTGGGCTTTTAGCTCTGTGTGTAAAAGGGGGTAGATCTTTGCTAGTCCATGTACAGGATGTTAAGCCCCAAGAGATTATTAATGGTAACAAAAATCAGAACTGGGGACAGGATATGTGTGGGCAGTGGAAAGGCTGACAAAACTCTGTTGCTGGGCAAGACGGGGTAATGTAATGTGTAACTAGTAACAATCTTAGGCCCCCCAGAGTTTAGTAATGAGTGACCCAACTAGCTTATCCCTACCATCCAGGCTAGTCCTAGATATCCACAGAGGTTCAGCTTTGTTAATAGTTCTTTGAGAGGCTCAGTGCATGTCCAGAGCAGCAGTTAGATCAGTAATAAAGGAACCTCTACGGGCTGGGCCTTGTGTGGCCCTGACAAAGAATATGTGAAGGATGGAGGACATAGTTGTGCAAGACACTTTGTAGTAGTGGAAAACTTTCTTTGCCCTTTGTCAGGCTTCCTGTGGGATTTAATGAAGGGCTTCACACCTCAGTTTTTCAGCAACATCTCAGCTATGAGTTAAGAAAGGTTATGAGAAGGAGGAAGACATGGATAATCTCAGCCATAAACACTGAGGAACCTGGAGAAGTAATTTAACATTAGTCATGGAAGAGGATGGCTAATGTGGCTTTCCTCCTTGTTTAAAGTGCTTGCAGCCATGAATGACTGGTGCCTCCCACAATTGGGGGACACTATGGTGGCAAGTGGGGAATGCCTGCAGCTGCCACTGGCAGTGTTGGCAGCAAGGGGGGGCATGGTGGGCAGCAGGGACTGCCTACAGCCATCGGTGGCTGCGTTGGCAGTGAGGCGGGGGCAGCAACCACCTGCAGAATCCAGCGACGGCCACCAATCTCAGAGGGGGCACGTGCCCCCCCCCCAAGTCTCACCTATGCTTGCAGCTACTTAAGGAACTGAGGAGAGTGTCTAGCATGTGAGGAAATACTGGATGATGAAATTAGTACTTGATCCATAAGGAGCAGGTCTAATTGGGAAAAGAATGCAGCCCCTTCCTTCAGTTTGTGTTTGAAGGAAAATGTTGAATTTTTTGCTCCAGCCAGGTCATCTTGGAGCCAATGCATTTTGTGTCACGTTGAGAAAGCAGAAGTCTTGCCTGTGTCCCAGAATACGTTACCTTCCATAGATCTTCCCGTTGGTAGGAAACCTTCCCGTAATACCCAGCCCTCCAGGCCCGATACTTGGATAGTCCCAATAGCCAGGGGTTGAGTTCATAACCGACAGCTGGTTGGAAACCTTGTTTATAGGCCTCTAGTACCTGGAGAAAGGAATTGCAACCAAAATAAACCTCAGTGTTTGATTTTGGCTGTGGTGGATAATGGTGAATGGAATTAGAGTTGCACTGATATATCAGTCCAATACTGGATCAGCACTGATATAAAGAAAATTGACTAAATTGGAAATCGGCCTGATGTGGCCAATAATTTGGCTGATAAATGCCCATGTGTGCATGTAGCTGCAGTGCAGCACTTAGGCAGCGAGGAGCATAGCCTGGTAGCTTGGAGAGCTGTGTGCAGCTGGTAAGTTTGTTGTGGTGAAAGTGGAGCGGGGAGAGAAGGGGCGTGGGGGGGGCAGATCAATGTGCCTCACGGTGAGGGAGGGAGTGGGGCTGGGGCAGGCGCTGCCCAGCCGGGTGGGAGCAGGTGCAGGACGGAGCCACAGCTTGTCCGGGGGCGTGGGGGGGGGGGGGGGAGTTGTAGCTGTGGGCTGGGTCCAGGGGCTGTGTTGGGCGGGAGGGTTACTAGTGGGGGGGGCTGCAGCCGCCCCAGATTTTGCTGTAGCCCCCTCCCAGCACTGCTGCCACCTACCCTGAGTGCAGCACAGTCCCCAGCTCCAGCCTGCCTCATGCAGATCCAGGGCACATGCCTCCTTGTGCCCTGGACGAGTGGCAGGAGCCGCCCGATAAGCCACCAGACAACAGCTCCTGGATGAACGGTGTGCAGCGGCTGGAGCTGTCCACATCCCCTGGACGAGCTGCAGCTCCGTCCTGCACCTGCCTCTCCCAGCTGGGCAGCGCCTGCCTCAGCCCCAGCCCCACTCCCTCCCTCATCATGTGGGGGTTGTTGATCTGCACCCTCATACCCCTTCCCTCCCCCCTCCCCTTTCACCACAGCAGACTTACCAGCTGCACGCAGCTATATCAGAAATTGGATCGGTATTGGCCAATATGCCTCCTCAAAAATTGGCTATCAGTATTGGCCCCCAAAATCTCTTATCAGTGCACCCCTAAATGGGATGATAGGGCTGGCCATAGAGAACAAGTCTACCTTTGAAAGGAAAAAGAAAAGAAGGTAACAGGTAGTTAATCAGCAGATGTCAGTGCAAGAGGTATAAGGTCTAGGTAGGAAGGCAGGAGACAGTGGAAAGAGAAACAAGCTTGTGTTTTTGAAGAGATGAGTTTTAAACTTCACTGATTGGAGTGACAGAGGAGCATACTCTGAGCCTCACAGGAGTCAGCACCTTGTAGACTTCAGCAGAGGACAAAAAGCCAGGAGTACTCTGGTTGGGAATACAAGTCTGAGGCCGACTGGCACGCCCAGTCAACATGCAAGGGACTGCCCTGCTCTGGTTGTCAGGGAGATGTGGGGCTCCAGACCACCCACCCGTCTTAGGAGTCCTAGGCAACAGCACACGAGCAACAACCCTGGGGCTTCACTATTCCGGTCCCAGATTCCATCAGTCCAGGGAAGAGGTAGGTAAAGCTCCTTGTTGAGCAACGCCCAGCTGTTCTGCAGCCCTGGGGAGTCTTTGTAGATAATGGGCCATAGCAGTAGCCCTGAAGGAACCAGTCGGACGGGTAACACTTGCTCTGTTACACTGGGATAAACTAGTGCAATTCAACTGCAGTTACTCTACCTACACTTCCATAACAGAAATCAGGATCCGGTCCCAAAGACTATGTGTAGGGGATGCTAGGCCATGCTGGATCCACCTAACCAGTATCAGCTCTCTGTTCACAGCTGACAGCTTTGACTACCCCAGAGAAGGAATTTTTCCTCTCTTACAAGTCGGCCGTCGCCGGACCCTAGATCCACCATCTTTCCGGAGCGTCCTTTCAGCAGTGACATCGTATTGGCAACTTGCTGGGCACTTGATGGCAAATATGGCACCTAGTTCAGAGAAATGAGAAATGAGTCCAATTCAGACATGAGTTTCCCTGCTGGATTTCAGTGGTGGTGAACACCACAGGAGTCAGTAAAGCATCTTATAGAGCATGATGTCCTAAGACATCTAGTTCCACATGTCTGTAGGCTGCACGTCCATTACAAACCTAGCCCCGGCCCTATATCTGTACAGGTACACCAATGTGTCTGTATAGAGCCCAACTGACTTCGCTAGCTTTCCACACAGGCACAGTGACCTGCCCATGTGGATTTGACTGCAGGTCAGGACCATAAGGGGAAGTCAAGGAGGGCCACAAGCTGCATTTCTGTTACCTTCATGATCATTCTGCCTGAATGTGAGAACACAGCACAAGATCAGAGACTAAGATCCAGAGATGCTGGTCAATTTACAGCTGTTGTTTCAAGTCCCTTAGCTACTAAACTAAGAAATTAGAGACCAGATCCTCAGCTGGTGTAAATGATGGAGCTGTGGAGCTTTGATGAAACCCCTGATCTTCAGCCTTTGTTTAAGCCAAAGTAGACAATAAGCTTCCCTGGAAGGTCAGAGTATTCCCCACCTCCTCCTAGCTGAGCTGTTCATCTGTGGCTGAGGCACAATTTATCTGGCCAACAGCACACAAGGAAGTAATATGGCCAGCACTACTTCCAGCCACCTTTGACTCCCCAGCCCAAGTATATAGCCATTTACAGCTGAGTTGATTGGGAGGTAGTCTTTGGCACGAGTCCAGAGTGGGGTTCACACTCATGCCTCAGAAGCCTGGAATGCACAACATGCAGCCCACTTATAGATTCATAGATGTTAGGGTTGGAAGGGACCTCAATAGATCATCGAGTCCGACCCCCTGCATAGGCAGGAAAGAGGGCTGGGTCTAGATGACCCCAGCTAGATGCCTATCCAACCTCCTCTTGAAGACCCCCCAGGGTAGGGGAGAGCACCACCTCCCTTGGGAGCCCGTTCCAGACCTTGGCCACTCTAACTGTGAAGAAGTTCTTCCTAATGTCCAGTCTAAATCTGCTCTCTGCTAGCTTGTGGCCATTATTTCTTGTAAAAATTAATATTAGTGGCCTGATGTGCAGACAAGACTGTAGTAAGCTGGTGGTCCTCCACTGGAAAATGCAACTTGGAAGTGGCCCTTAATAAGGTCTGAGTCATGCACCCATGCTCTGAAGCCATAGTAAAACATCTTGACTACTATGCCACCTCACCCAACTCCATGGCAGGTAATACTTCCATCTAATAAATGGTGTGTAGCAGAACAGAGGCTAAGTGACTCACTGCAGTCTGTGAGAGCTGTCATAAGTTAACTAAGGCTAGGAACAGATGTTGCATTTGTCCCTGGACAAGGTGTGCCTGTGTCTGTCCTGGAGCAGAAATATGCTGGGATTGGCATGCACATGCATCACCCTTCTAATCAGGTTTTAGTGAGCGACTGAAGGCATTAATGCTTTTCTGACAAGGATCTTTGGGTAAATCTGATATCTTTTATTAGACCAACTCAAATAGTTGGAAAAAATTCTTTGCAAGTTTTGGTACAAATACCCTTAGGCTCAGGAATCATCTTCAGTTGGTCTATTCAGGAAGAGCACAGACCAAGTTTTCCATCTAGGAAGAGCACAGACCAACTGAAGACTATTCCTCAGCCTGACTAAGGGTATTTATACCCAAAAGCTTGCAAAGAAGATTTTTTTTCAACTACTTGAGTTGGCCTAATAAAAGATATTAGATTTACCCAAAGAACCTTGTCTGCCCATGTCCTTAGACCAACATGGATACAACCTATACCCTGGATGCTTTTCTGACATTAAATGATGCATAATTGTGAGAGAACTGTTCAGATGTATTTTGAGATGTTCTGGGATAACATGTTGCTACTTATCTCATGAACCTTTTTAGGATTTATCCCAGGACAATGGACATAGGTGTCAAAACAACTGCATTTTGTCCTGGGATAAAATGCTTTACCTGGGGACAAATGTGATATCTGTTTGTAGCCTAAGAGTCAAATGAAGGAAGGTCCTGCATTTAGACTGTTAAATCATTCCCCACCATGAAACCCATCTATTTTCAAGAGAGACTGTTTGGAAGCCCGTAGTGATATATATTCAAACATTTCCTCCCAAAAAATCTATGCCAAAGCAACTTGCTTATGCAAGTATTCCTTGCTGTTGTCCTATTAAGTAGATAGATGTTTTACACCAGTCACTGAGCAGAGCAAAATACCACAGTGTTTGCTCTAGATGTTAGTACTTGGTCAGATAACTGCCTCAGGAGGAGACAGAGAATTTAATTTACGAGGATGAAAATCTCATCAGGCAGGACACAGCCTTCAGGAGAGAAATTGAGCACCAAGTCTTAAGAACAGTTCAATTAGGTATTGCCTCAGCTCCCACTGACTTTCATGGAAGTTGGGATCCCTCAATAAAATTGGGCCCCAAGACCTTACAGAAGATTAAAGATCTCACAGCCTGTTTGACAGCAGTAAGGATTTACACCTCCGTCCTTAGCCTGAGTTCCTCCCCTTTCTCAGTCTCTTGTGCAGGTTGTTGGTTGTTTTCTTTCACCCCAAAGGCAGCTGCACTTCAGGAATGTGGGGTACATCCCATGTGAATGCCAGGATTAATAACACAAGACCTCTCTCTTCCCTGCCCCTTCCTGCAATTCCAGCATAGTTTATTTTCTACAGCATATGCTTTCCATATCTGTGCTAGGAGGCCACAGCTCATGAACAGCCCTGTAATAAATCAGCACATGTGCATGTAACAGAAGGGAAACACTGCAGTAGGAATGGGTTTGTTCAGCTTCCAAGGAACGCTGGCACGCTGCACTGGGGACAAGAAGCACATCACAGAACAAGCCAAGTCCTTCTTCCCTCCTCCCAGGACATCATTTGCTGCCTCCTCTGCAAGGCCAAGTCAAACCCATCTGAGAAGCCTTGGCGAACTCTCTACCTGTAGCTTTAAAGGAACCTTGCGGAAGCCGGGCATGAGGACTCCTGCCCACATAACATAGGCAGCAAAGCCTGTGCCGGCTGCGAGCTGCACCAGGCCCCAGCCACCAACAGGCCTTCCTTGCAGCACCGCTGCTTGCTCCTCCAGGTCATCAAGGTCCATGTCTGCAGAAACACAGGATGGGAAATATACATGAGGCTACTGCTTCCCCAGCGCTGTGCGTGAGCCACACCTGGGACATGCAAAGCGTGGCCCAAAGGGGCGCGGGGCCCGGCATGTGGACCCCATCGGAGATGCCCCACTTGGTAGAGAGGGAAACTGAGGCATGAGGCAGTCAGTGACTGAGTCCAGATTGCCCAGGGCAGAGCTGCATCTCTACCCACCAGGCCTCCTCCCCCATGCATCTGAGGGTCTGTCTAGGGTCCGGGCGCCCTCCCCACGCCTACGCCCCGCAGGGAGCAGCCGGCCCCGCCACAAGGCCCCAACCCTTCCCGGCGCGGCCCCTTTAACTCAGGCCTCCCCTCCCGCCCGAAAACAACCGCCCAGCCAGACAAAGGCACCTGCCTGGGTCCCACAATGCTCCGCGCCGCTCTCTGCAGCAGCCGCAATGACGCTGCGAGGGGCGGGCGGGACAAGGCTCCGGCCGGGCCCGGCGCGTAATGGGGTCCGCGGAGAACCCGTGCCGGGAACGTTGGTTCCGCTGCCGGGGGCGGAGGCCGGCTCGGGGGCCTTGCGCTACGGGCTCCTGCAGCCCGCGCATCACACCCGAGCCCTGCCCCAGGCCTGAAGCTGCGGACCTGGCTCTGGGCAGAGCCGGTGGGTGTCCTGCTGGGACGGGGGAGTGGGGGGAAGCCAGGTTATCTATCCTGAGGGTCTTGTAGGAAGTGGGGTCCTGGCGCCCCTTGCCTGTAGCAGCCCCCCAGGGTGTTAGGGCTCTGCCCAGCTGGGGCCACAGCCTTGTCAAGCCCCAGAGGCTCAGAGAGCCACAGCCCGCGGCTGGCAGGGTGCTGCAGCCCAGGCATCAGACGTGCCCATGTGGCTGCAGGCGGGACCTCGGGCCTGGAAGGAATGTGCCTTTCTGCCCCAAAGCTGGTGATTGCCTAAATCTCAGGTGTGTGAGCGAGACCCTCCAGCCAGGCACCCAACAGGCAGGAGAGCCAGCACTGCTGGGAGCACTGGTGCACCCTGCTGACCCATTTCCCTTCTCTAGCTGTGGCCCATCTCGAAGGCTTCACAGGAAAGTGAATAAAATGTTTGTATCGGGGGGGGATGCTGTCACCATCAGGGAGGGTTACTGCTTGCCAAGCAATCGCTGACCCCTGGGTATAGAGACCAGTACCCACCAGGCCCCAGGAATCTCAAGTCCCTCTACAACAGCCCTGGTGCAGGTGGTAGATGTCATTGCTGTGTGAACTGTGTAAAGTCCCTGTTAGGAGCATACAGTGGGACTCTTTCTTAAACATGTTGGCTCAGTCACATGTGTCCAGCAAGAGGGCAGCACTTTCGTATGCCTTCACTAGGAAACAGGTACTTTTTGAACTCACGTTAGCAATCACACATGAACAAAGCACATTTCTTCCTTTCTCAGCCATTGCCAAACTGTCAGCGTTTTGAAGGGGCTCTGGAATACAATACTGGCAAAAGGGGACACTTGAAAATGATGTGCAGAAGAAATAGGAAGGTACCAGAGCTCCATGACTGTCAGGTAAGGGTTTATCTTAATCCCAGGATTTCGGCACAAAGCTTGAGGTTTTTATCCCTTCCAGAATTATTGGTTTGCATTGACAGTTATAGCTCTGGATAATTTTGCTTATATTGGAGTCCAAGCCCTTTTTGAATGACATCAGTGACACTCTTTGGAAAGGAGCGCCACTGGCTGTGTTGCATGAACAACTCTACTTTTGTTGGGGCTGGATTTGCTGCCTTTCGCTTGTGTTAAGTGCCCTTTTGTTCTTGGATTGTGAGATTGGGAACGCTCTTCACCCCACTAATTGTTTATGTACTTTTGCCACATCCCATGCTCTTCATTTCTTCTGAGTTAAATAGCGTTACTCTTTCTAGTTGCTTTTCATAAGAGAATCTTCTAGAACCCTTCTCATTCTTGATTCTTTTCTCTGACTTTTCTCCACTTCTCATTATCAGCTTTGTGATGAGGTGACCAGTGCTAGTTTATGTAGCTCTGAATTAGTTAGTCTATAAGGTGCAACTCTGCTCTGCCTTCTGTGAATACTACTTAGAGTTGCATAAAATATTTCTGAAAATGCACTAATTGTGGGGTTCCCTTAAACAAGGAGAAATTATATTTCTGGCCAGAAATCCAAGCCTGATGAAGAAAAGCTCAATCTCTCTGAGAGCAGCCAGCCAAACTGTCTCAGGTTTAATGCTGCCTGTGCTGCCGCAGTGCCCTGCATAGTTAATCCAACTCCTCTTTTCTTTCTTTTCTCAGGCTTCTGTTTCCTTTACCCCTCCCAATTGAATAGTGTCTGCACTGTGCTATCAACAGCTCAGTTATCCTGTCCCCTCTCGTCTTCTCTCAGAGCCACTTTTTATCATGTATTTTCAGAGGTGGTGCCTTTCAGCTGGACGTATGTTTAGACTTGGGGCAGAGGTTCTGGGAGGTTTTTGTAGCTCCAAACAAGGCTCTGTAGTCTTCAGTCCAATATTTCTGTGAGATGCACTGTGGCTTATAGGTGTGCAAGAATGTGTCTGCCTGTTGTCCTTGTCCCCTTCACCCCCCTACACAACATAGCTGAGGTGTTTTCCTCGTAGCAGTGAGTCTCTCTGGGCCCATTTGGGAAGCTGGCAGTTTGAGGAGAATGGCTGGAGGAAGCTGTGGTGTGGAGAGGGCTGGAGAGAGAGTGGTACTGGCTAAGATGCAGTGCACTTCTGATATTTCCTTCTGTAAGGTGTCATATAGGCATATCGTATAGGGATGTGGGGAGAGCCACTTGAGAGTAGGTCAGAGGCCCTCTTAGTTTAGTTTGTCTCTAGGGGTGTGTGTCAGTGAGGGGGTAGGACTAACTCAGACGCTGTTTCAGACTGGCCTGAAACTTGTCCCCAGGTAACTGTAAGACCACCTTCAGCCATATCACTGTCTCATTTGTCATTGGCCCAATGGGCCACCTAAACCCAGATGGACCATGCCTCACTGTCCTTATGGATAGACTTTGGCTAATAACATTTGGGCCAACAGCACACAGATCCTCTAAGTGCTGTACAGACACTGGGAGGAGAAGCTACGCAGATTGGATTCCCCAGCCCCTGGACATGGATTCTAGCCTTGATTCCTGCCTTAACCATGGAGCTTTCACTCTGCTTCAACATGTCAGAGCCCAGAGCTTCTTGGCTTTCCCGTCCGCACTACCTTCATTGACCTCTGATGCCTGACTAGGCTGGGATTTAAACAGTCAGCTTCAGATTACGGTATATACAGCAAAAGCTGAGTAGGGAGATTAGACATGAGACAATGAAAGAACAGGGGCTCAGGCAATGAAGCTTGTATAAACATGAGTGTTAGGCCCACTGCCTTTGCTGTTAAAATCCCAGTGCTGTCTCCTGTGGTATGGAAATGCAAGACTGATGGACTGATAACTACAGAGGAGAGGGATCCATCATTGTGACATGTTACTAGAAAAACTGGCTCAGCATGAAGCCTGTTGCTCATCTCCTTAAACAAATAGACTTCTAACAGCCAAACATGTTGCAGGACAGGGAGATTTGAGAGGAGGGACTCCAGTCAGGTCTCCAAATGATAGTTCCAGTTTAGATTTTCCTTGGGTAGTTATACTAAGTTGACCTCTCCTGAATGTCTCTCCCTTTGAAAGTGAGTAGGTAATGTTAAAGGCCATATCTTAGCTTTAGCTTCTGTTCAAGGATCTGGCTCTGAGGAGGCTTTTACAAGGTATCCAGCTGTCTGATCAGAAAGGAAGGTCCCAGTTAAACAGAATAACTGAGCAAATGTAGGGGATTGTGTATGAGATCCTTAAAGGGGAAATGGCTGGTAACTATTGTGTGACCATAGAGGGGCCATGTTAGAAGTAATTTTTCTCTGACACTGAACAAGGAATAAGGAAAGCTGTACTACCCCTGAAGTTCCTTTGTATAAATCTCTGCCTAGAAACTTCCTAAGCTCACCCTACCTTTTTGGCTTCTTGCTACAGATTCAAAGAAACAAAGAGTACATTTACCTGTGTGTATGGCTAAGTGCAATATATATACCTACAGATAATGTGTGTATGTGCAGAATGATATCATTTACTGTCTATGTTATGTACCTGTACAAATAAAGGAATTTCTGTGGTGGCTGCATGGACCACTTGGGAAACATCCTGTTTGTGTTTCAGATTGACTGACTGCTTGTGGAGCATTATGCACCACACAGGAAGTGAGAATAAATATTGCACTGATGTGAAGGAAGAAATGGAATTTAGGCAGGATAGAATATAATTGGCCATGTCAGCTTGGCACTCTATTTTGGTGGAATGGACCAGGGGAACTTAAACAACCATGTGTCCTAGGACCTGTCATTTGCCTCCTATCATTTACCCTTCCAGCAGCACAGTGCATGGTGCTGGAGCATTATGGCTGACTTGGAGGGAAGAGCACTATTTTACGTGTGCTGTCCGGTCTTGTGATTTTGTTGCAGTTGTGGTGCTGTTTGGTGATGTCCATGAAGCTCTCCAGGTTCAGGAGTCATATGATGGCTTGAGCATGTCAGCTCCGTTTAAAAAAAACAAACAAAAAACGCTTCTAAAGCCTGTGCTTATAGAGAAAAGCTAGAAAACATGACCCTAAAGGCTTAAAAAAACAGCTGGGAATTAAAAAACCCAAAGGTTTATTTATTAATATTAAATCTTACACTGTTTAAACCAGTCTCCTACTTTCTGGATGCTGTGGGTTGGCAGAATCATGAAACCCTGTGTTGTGGGTTTCCTTTTGAGGCCTCAGGCCAGTGAGTAGAGGTGCTAATGGCTGTTGTCCACTTTATTATTCACTTCTTGTCTTATGGCTGTAGTCCCTTTGTGCTAAGCAATGTACAGACATAATGAGGAAGAGTCTGTGCCCCAGGACACTTGCAGTCTAAATAGACTAATGAGTCATGGGATGGCTGGGAAGGAGTATTTTATCTCCATTTTAGAGGTGGGGATGCTGAAGCATGCAGAGGTCTATGTGGCCACCATGTTCGTTTCATGAGCTCTTCTGTGGTGCAGTCCCCATCTGCTCTCTTCTGCTCCACACATGCCAGTTCCTGGAAATGAAGCTACCTTTGAGGGGCTCAGAGCACCTGTTCAGTACTGCTCTAGGCTCTCTGCCTCAGGCCTGCTTCCTGGCATATGTTCAGAGGTGTTCTGAGATGTCTCAAGTGTCATTTTGAGAATGCTGCATGGTGGGGCTCCCAGACACAGCCCTGCTGCTGCGTAGATGTGCTCAAAGTGACCAAGCCAAAGCAAAACAGGAAGCTTGTAGCAGAGCTGGGAGTTGGACATTATCCCCAGGGTCTTGGCTCAGTACCTTAACCACAGCCTGTCCTCACTGCAGAACAGCTCCAACGTTTGGAATGTCTGGCAGTGTCCTTGGGAATTTAATAGCAGGATGGAGATGTGTCTAGTGGGGTGTGGGGAAAGCATGCACTTCCTTGCCCGTCTTACCAGGGGCTCTACTCAGCCATCCTTCCACTCCAGATTAAATGGATACAGCCCCTGTTGACTTCAGAGGGATTGGCCTGGTTTCCAGCCCTGTCCAATTTGACATGATTCAATTTACTGTTATCTAATCACCTACCACCTGTGTTCAGTTTCAGTGGTAGAATCCTTGTCTGCCATGTGTGAGACCCAGGTTTGATTTCTGGACATGCATATAACTGCAGCCACTGAGGCACTGAATGTTGGGACTCAGTCTGGCCTTCAGATACTGTCTCAATGGCATAAAGGGGGATGGAAAGTCAGAGCAGCCTCCACTCCTCCATGCTTTTGCCTAGGCATACATGTCAAAGGTACTGGTGCCCTCTCATGCATACACCATAATCCAGAAGGATTGACAGCTGCCTACTGTTATCATTACCATGGAGCAGGCATGTGTTACTGCTGATTTGCCCAGAGATTTTAAAGGAATGTTCTTTTTAAAGAATAGCAGTGAGGGGTTTAAAATGGTTTAAATGCAGTAGTTTACATTAGTTCCAAGAACTGCAAAATTGCCACAGGTGAAGTAGTTTCTTCTTTTGACTTACTTGATTTTCATCCTTAATCTTTTATTGTTCTTTGTGGTTTTGTATGCTGGCTTCTGTTATGGTCAAAGTTAAGACAACCCATGTAGATGTTGAGCTGTTGGTTGTTGGGGCTGTGTTGTACTGATGTGTTATCTCTGCCCTCTACTGGACAGAGTCAGACTGACCAAATCATGTGTGTGAGCCTCCCTACCGCTCACAGGGCAAAGAAATCCTTTGGCTCAAGTGTCAAGTGCTTATGCTGTCAGCCCTGAGTTCCTGTCCCTTCAGCTGCTGTGAAGTGCCATCTGTGAGAGAGCTGGCTAGAGATGTGCCCCAGCGTGTGGGTGGGACAGGAGTGTGTGGGTTTGTTTTCTTTCCTTTGCGTCTGTAATTGGGTGATTTCTTTAAAAGAATGAAGTGGAAGAGAAGCTGGCCTCAGAGCTCTATGGCTGGCTGGAGGCATTTGCTCATTCAGAGTCTGACTGTAAATGGGAAGAAAATCACCAGAGAGAGGGCCCATCAGGAGCAGAGTGCAGCAGCCTTGCTCTTCCACAATATCTGTTACACCTCTGTGATGGAAACCAGCTGCTGAGATTAGCCACAGTGTAACTCCCATCCCGGGGGGGGGGAGGGTTTGCGTAGAGCGCCAGTGGAACCCCCCCCCGGGGGGGGGGGGGGGGGAGGGGCCCTCACTAGGGCCATAGGCAGCACAGCCTGTTTCCCTCCATCCCCTTCCCCTCCCACACACAGCATAGCAAGGAGTGATGCGGAGAGCTCCAGTAAGAGAATGCAGGGATGTTATAGTATTGTCAGTGCTTTGCTGGGGTTACCACTTGTCTCATAGGACATGGGGCTTATCCTAAAGCCCCTGTTCCAGGAGTCCTGGGAATGGGTGAAAATCGTTGCTTTTGGTTTTAAAGCTGGGATTTTAGTGCTTCTGTTCACAGAGGACAGCTTAAAATGGTTCAGGGAAATCATGGGACCCTGCTGTTTGCTTTATTAATCTTACGATTTTCAAACCTTCGAAAGCTCTTGAAGCACCTGACTCCCCATGTTTGAGGCTGACAGTCTTGAATGCAGCCTTGTCCTATGCATTGCTGCTACTGGGAGGTTTTGAGGATGACCCAGGGAAGAAGGTGTTCAAGTCTGCTTTGGTGTCAGACTGTGCTATCAGCAGCGCGGAGACTGGGCATTCAGGGAGCCAGTCATGGGGCAGCAGGACCATGTGACCATGCTAAGGCTGGGTCTTGGGGGAGCACAGGCTCACAGAAGCTGGGGTGTGGGGCCGTGTGGAGGTTGGGTGCCCAAGAGTGTTAGTGCTTTACTCTTGGGAGCTGCTCTTGCAAAATTTCAGCTCCAAGCAGCTTCATACCCTTACCCTGCCTGCTGACCCCAGACCCTGACAATGTGCTGTCACCACCCAAGCACTGTGGTGGTGTGTTCAGATAGAAAATACCTCTGCGGGTGGTGGCCCCTAGAAGGGCTAAAGCTGCCTCTCTGGGATGGGCAGGTTGAATAAAATGTGCCTGGTACTGAGCTTGATTCACCCCAGTGCTTAACTGTGGACAGATTCTCGTGCTGTCTTAGTCTTGTTTAGCTTCACTGGTCTGCATGGGGTGGCAGTTAGCATAGGACTGGGGTTTTTTTCCCCCTTACAAATCACAGCACAATCCTGATCCAACAGGATGTTGCTTTGCTGGAACTGGGCACATTAAAGGCTTGATTCAAAGCCCCTGGATTCCATTAAAGGATTCCCCCTGACTTAGAGGACTGAGGAACAGGTTCCAGTTTGAACTCCCTTCCCCCTTCTCTGCCACTGTAGCCCTTAAATATCCATCCATCCCCTAACTCCCTTACTCCATCCCTCCTCTCCTGGGCTGTTGTGTAAGTGGAAGAGGCCATGACAACAGGGTGCTCTTTGCTTTTGGCAGGAAGGGATTTCCTCAGAAATACTATTCTGTGGATAAATGAGGACTTGAATCCCTGAGATGGAGAAGTCAGCACTGCTCCATTGAAGGCAGTGGAGCTTTGCTGCTTTATGCCAGTGAAGAGTCTGGCTCCAGGGAGGGAGCTTCTGGGCTGGGAGAAATTCTTGGCTTCCTGGCAGATCTCTCTAAAGCCAAAAAACTTGTGTGTGGTGGATGTGGCTGGGGTTACAGAAATTGGAGCTGCCCCATATTAACATTCCTCCATTTCTTTTAAATGTATTTATTTATTTATTATTAAAAAAGTCTTGTGTCTGCAGGAAACCTCACCCTACAGAGAGGGAGCTTGGCTTAAAGAGTTCCTCCTCACTGTGGTACTGTTCTTCTTGGGGTAAGTGTTGTACTGGATAGCTGGATTTTCTCTCTCATTAGTACCAGATTCAGACCAAGCTGGCTTCTCATTTCACTTTCTACTCCTGTGGAATGTGTTTTCAGGCTTATTGTGATCAAGACTTTCCCCCCAGTTAGTGGGGGCAGGGCAGTGCTCAGAGGGGATTCAAACATGGCCATCTTCTGTGTTAGCAGAGCAGTGATTTCCACCAGCTGGGTAAGTGAACCCATGCTTTGCCCACTTTTTGAGGAGGCAACAGGTGCATTTCAGGGCATTTTCCACTATGTTTATTTGTGAAGATGGATTGTCTGCACTGGTTGGGCTCAAAAAAAAGTATGTGAGCAGCATGTGGAACCAGATGTAAGGCTAACCATTGTCAATTCAACTTGACAGTCATGTCTTGTTTCCATTGATTTGACAACAGTCATTTCATTAACCAGACTTAATGAAAGAGTACTTAAGAGTTTTACTTTTTAAGCTTAGAAGTGTATTTTCATTTACATCTCCTGCTTAGCATATTCAGTTAAAACTGTGAAGATTAGAATGCAAGTGATTTGCTGGAAATGTTGAGACCTTACAGTCGTTTACCACTGATTTAAAGGATGAAAGTGGCATTGGTGGTGGCCATGTCTCAGGACAGCGCCATTACCAGCACCACCTTCATTGACTAGTTGCGAGCTTCATTGGAAGTTTCCCCCTGGGGATGAGCATGTACCACAGATGGGTACTGGCCTGCAATTGGAGTTCCAGATGG
>NW_005841839.1:4373578-4395529 GCF_000455745.1 Alligator sinensis | reverse complement strand
AGGACTCTTCCCTCTTGTGTCTGTGCAGGATGGCAATGGACCTGTGCTGAGAGAAAGGAGTCAGCACCCTGCTGAGCATGTACCCACCTTAGGATTTAGTTCCAAACAGCCTGTTTACATTTATTTCCTCTCCTTAAACTGGGAGATATTTTTGAGCCATGAGAGACAAATACAAGAGTCCTTGGTGGGGCAGGCTGCTGGATGCTCTGTTGCTAACAATTTGCCCTGACTTTTCTCTGCTCTCCAGACCATCTGCCATCATGTAGAGTCAGAGGCACCTGTGCACTGGGGCAGATTAAAGCAAGATCTGAGGGGTGGGGCTTTTGCACTCAGAGAGCACCCAGTTGGAGAAGTCAGAATCCAGGCAGCAGGTGCCAGCTCAGGCCACAGCTGACTGCTGCCAGCTGGCTGCTGACTAGTGTGGACTGAGCTGATTGACTTGGGAGGAGGATCAAGTGCTTGGGAACGGGAGTGAGATTAATTCACCTTGGGGGATCGGTGGGAGCTGGGCTACAGATGGAAGAGTCTGTCTTGGACAGGGGAGGGTAGAAGTGGTGGTTCTCCACTTACTCCTAGTTCATCTCCGTACATCTCCACTCCTCCCTTCCTCCTGCAGCCCTTGGATTTCCAACCACCCATTGCTCAGGAGGGTTTTGACATGGTGCTTTGGTTTGGCCTGTACTGGAATTAGGATTTGTCTCCAACATTTAGGTCTGGATCTTTGTTCAAACTGACCTTCTGCTCCCCTTCCAGGTTCTCGTGTCTGGACCAAAAGGCCTAAGACCCATCCCTGGGGCTGGCCCTTGCAAGGCCGAAAGGTCTCTTTGACCTTTCCTGGAAACATACTGGGGTAGCTGGAAATCTTAATAGCCCCTTGTGTAGGTACAGGCCATAGCCCTTGTCTGGCTGCCTGGGAGGGCACAGGCCTGGTGGGTGGTAGAGAAGATGTAGTCAAAAAGCATCCTAGCTTGTCCTTCTGTAGGAGGGACATAGCCAGTGGGCGTGAGATGGGGAAATGCCACAAGCCCTGAAACCCATCAGCCCTGAGCCTACAGAGCAGGGCTCTGTTGGTGCAGTAATCTTGCAGAATTGTGATCCTGGACAGAAGCCTTATTTTTTTTGTTTGTCTTGTAGAGCTCCCAGTGCATTTTGGGAAAATAGTGACTCACAAGGGTGAGTCTTAATTATGCCATCTCTCAAGGCCACAGCTGTCTTGCTTTCTGTTCAGGAGCTAGTCACCTATTGCAAAGAATTGTCCCAGGAGAAGCAGTGTGGGCTAGTGGATGGAGCACCAGATTGAGACTCAAGAGCTGCTTCTCCTGGTTCTGCTGGTTGACCTTTAGCAATTCACTTCTCCATTCTGTGCCTCAGTTTTCCTTTTCTATGAGCTAGGAATAATGATACCGACCTGCTCTGTGAGGTGTTTTGAGCTCTACCACTGAAAAGTGCTGTATGCTTTCAATTACCACTGCTGGTCAAGGTTGTAGCTATTAGCTTTGGTGGTATTGGCCCCGTGCTGTGGGTCCTGCATTCAAACCCATTTAAAGTAATAACGATCACTGTTACTCCCTGCCCTGAGTATCTCAAAGCATGTAACTGAATGACTTGTCTGTAAAGGGGGGAAGGGGAAAGAACATTACTGGCTTGGAAACTGGGTTGCAACAAAGGGGAATGATTTATTCAGGGTTCCTGACAGAACCCGGGAAAGACCCCAAATGTCTGTTTTCCTGCTACTAACATCTTGGCCAGTCCCACTCCCCATAACATGCTCTGCAACTTTTCTTTTTAGAGTCTCTCTTTAATTGAAGCTGTTCCCCAATCCAAGGAAAGGCCTGAAATGGATATGTCGAGCTGGTGTTGGACTCTATCTGGCCATCACCTTATCAGGCCAGAGAGATATCCTCAGCTTTGAGTTTCTTAGTGTTGGTTGGTTTAGCATTATGACATAAAACCCTGTTGGTATTTTATCATTGAGGATCCCCCCTCTGCCCTCCATTTTAAAGGGATCTTTCTAACTATAACAGCATCTGTGCAGTTCAGCGGACTGTAAATCCAGTCTTCTAACGGATCAGCTTCAACACTGGGGTCTCCTGTATGGTGAGGGCCACTGGGCACAAATTGGACTCAATCTTTTCTTCCTTGGATTTAGATTTGGTAACGTTGTTGCTTTTGACGTGTGTGTGTGTGTGTGTGTGTGTGTGTGTGTGTGTGTGCAATGGGGCTGACTTTGACCTATTTCTTCTCCTTATGAAGAGGGAAGAAAAGGGAATTTTGCCTGCGTCTTTCCCTGCACAGATCTGTGTGTGTGTATGTGTGTGCATGCATACGTGCGTGCCTGTGTGTCTTTCTTTCTCTCCACTGGATTTGAAAATCACACCACCTGTTGTGGCTGTCCACGCAGTGTTACATTCAGAACGGAGCTTAGAATTTCCTCTTAATGAAAACAGGCTTGAGAATGAGGCTAAGACTGTGGGAAAATTCCAGCGTATGGGAAGACAGTGGGGAGCCGGACGGGGTGGTGGGGAAGGAGGTTGTATGTGCAGTGGGGGAGGGAGAGTGGAATCCAGTCTTCTCATTTAGGAGACAAAGTGCCCACCCACAATTAAAAAAAACAACAAAAAACAAAACAGGAAAGCTGGAACAAGAATGAGTTAGAGGAGATGGCACCCAGGCTGCATCTCCCTGCTTTTTGTGGACAGTTGCCGACACCTCATTTCTCTGGTTTATTACATTTGGCTTCCCTCTTCTCTCTTTGTACCCATATTTATAGACCCTCCCTGTAGCATTCCTGTCGCAGTTCCTCATAGCAGAGGCTGAAAAGGGCTGTGAACCCCAGTCCCCACCACCCTCAGGCCGGTCAGCACACACAGACATTGTTCTCCTTAGGAGGAATGTAGCTGCAATCGTAGCATCTTGCAGCCTTCCCTGACTCCTGCTGCGATTAATGGAGCTGTGAGTAGTCCCTCCGCCTCTGCTTTTATGCTTTTATCAAGTGTGCAGGGGGCACCTGGACCCTGACATTGTTGAAAGCTCTCTTATATCTCACTCCCTTCCCCACAGTCACTGGGAGAAGCTAGTTGCCCTAGAGTGCCTGATGACCCTTCATCTACCTTAGTTGCTGTCCTTTAATCTCTAAATTTGGGCTTCTCTAGTTGTCCCAGGGGGTGGTGGGAAGAGCAAGGGGATTCTCACAGTCTGTCAAAGCTTTCTAGAACACACTAGTGACTGTCAGAGCCTGGTTTGGCAGTCAGTTTGGATGGGTTCTGTCAGTAAATTTACCTGCTTGGCAGCTGTTCAGGAAATGGGAGCAACAGGATTTCTCTGGGTATTTGTAGTCATGGAGGAAACAGTCTAGGATATGAACAATTCCAAAGACAGCTAAAAATGAGCCCCTGAGACAGCTGAGCAGAGGGGATGGGATGGCAGGGGAGATTGTGGCTATGTTGACTCCCATACTCTTTCTGCACATGCAGGCTCATCTGCACCTGTTAGAGGAAGAGAATATCTGATTCAAGCTCCACTGAGTAGCTCCGAGAGGCGAGTTTTGCCCTTACTCTGTGCGACAGGGTGTATTGCCATAGGTGTAAAGGACGGGGAAGGACATCAAGGGTTCTGCAGTCCAACCCGCTGTGGGATTTATTTATTTTTTTAATATATAATTTGTATCTGAGGCCAAATTAGCCAAAACTAATTCCAAATCCAAGAGTCCATAACCATAAGTGGCCCCACTACCAGCAAACATCGTCCACCCACACCTGGGACTTCAGATGTTTCCAAAGCCTTTGTTGGGCATCCTACTTGCAGGCCCAAGCCTGGAGGCTTGGGGGTCAGATGCCCCCAAGTTTTGCTTGCTTTCAGCCATAAGGCCCTCGGAGCAAGCAAGGGAGGAGACTCCCATTTCCATAAACTGGGCTTAAAGCCGCTGTACCTCAACGGGTACTGAACCACTATTAAACAGTCCTGGACAGATGCCTCCACTGAAGGAGATGTCACATCTTCCCTAGGCAGCTTTCCTATCTGTCCAGCTAGGAGAATTCAGGTAGGGCAGTTTTCAGGGCAGCCCAGAGAGTTCTACCTGTGTCATTGCCATTAACATCAATGAGGCTCATAGGGCTAAGATCCCTGCCTCTTCTCCCAATTCCCAGGAATTGGTATGGGTATCAAGTGCATGGTTTTGGTCATCTCTGTGAGCCTGGACTACTCAGTCTGCTTTTGTGACTCTCGTAGCCCACAGCTCTGTCAACACCACGCAAAAAGCATCCATGTCAAACCACTGTGGAGTATTGGGGCCTGGTAGTGTCTCATGTCCTCATACAACAGCTCTTCCAGGTGTCTGACAGATGGCTTTCACCTGACTGGTTGCACTGCTTGGGGATGAGGCCTTCAGTTCATATCCCACTGTCAGTACAAGATGCAGCCTTCTTCCTAGGGGACCAAAAGTATTCAGTGTCACTGGCTCCTGTGACCCATTCCACAATTCAGTGCCTTACACAATTCATCCTTAGCACCCAACAAAATGGAAGAGATGCTTCCAGAGCCCCACTGCACACAGACAAGCCTCTAATGTACAGTTGCTGCAGTGTCCCTTTCTCTAGTATAAGAATATGGAAGGTTGTGATGTTTTCAGCAACTGAACCGTTATCAAAGCGTAACCCTGGACATACCACAGATGTTGTATTGGACTTGACATTAGGTCTGTGTGTGCTTAAAACCAAGGCAACCCTGTGAGCTGAACTGAAAAGTGTGGAAGCAGGATTTCCACCTCCCTCTGAAACACTGTGATGTTTAGTGTTCCCAGACAGCTTCTTGAGTTAGGAGCACAGTTTGCAGCCAGAGAAGTTGTCAAAGCAGAGTGTGTTTTTCTTCTGATCTCTGGCTTATTTGTGGGAACAAAATATTCTGTGTTTTCTTGGAATGAAGACATACATGCAAAACAATCAGTAACCTAAATGCAGACAATTGCACAATGAGGGTCCTAGGCTCCAGTGACCGAAGCCCTAATTTGATCAAGGGGGAGGGGTGGAGAGGAAACTAAATTTTAAACAAAGCTAATAAACCAGCTCATGTAACCTCTCCCTGGATCCCTCTCTGGGCCAGGGCTCTGCCTTGATTATTTATAAATTCTATTGCTATATTAAGAAAGGGAAATATGCAACAACTGTCAAATAGGATCATAGGTTTGGGAGGGTTCCTGAGGGTCATCCAGTTCAGCCCTTTGCACAAAAGATGGCTCTGCTGCTCCTAAACCATCCCACAGAGATGCCCTCTTCTTGAAAACCCCCAAGGAAGGATATTCTACAGCTTCCCTAAGCAAGAAACTAGAGCTTGAACCCAGTAGTTATGTGAACTCAGTGGAAAGTATGTGCTGTCTTGGGCACTATGTGAATGGGTACAGCAGGGACAGATTTTGTATAGATTTATCACCTGAGGAATTGCCATGGGATTTGTTATCTTTGCCATGGGGAGGGGTGGCAGAATAGTGAAGGTATGTGCCTCACTGTATCCCTAATAGTAAGAGTCTGAGTCCTGCTCTGTCAAAGACTGCGCTGAGGTGACCAAGATATAAATGGATGCCTGATTATTCAGGGTGGGGAATCACAGGTAACTGGATGTGATGTGGACCACGTGACTGCTGCCAGCTACAGAAACTGGGGAGCCTGATGGGCTGCTAGGCTCAGAAGGGCCTTAGCTCTTTGTTTGTTCTCTGCCTGCCCAGCAGTGTAATCTGTACTTTGAGGTCTGCTGTAGGAAGACGGCCATCCATGGATGAGCAGGTAAGACCTGCAGGGAGAACTCCCTTGGCCATCCTATCTTGGCTTTCCCTGATAGGTACTGACTAAGGGAATGTGCAGTTGTACTGCTCTGTATTGCCAGATGGTACAGTGGATAAAAGTCTTATTTTGCAGGTGCTCCTTTACCATAGGTGTTGGAGACCTGTGTTTCTGCAGCCCTGGGCACTGATATACATGTAGAATCTGGTTATTAAACCTGTACCAGTAGGAATCCATTTGGGATGATGTCACTTGTAGCGGAGGACAAAACACCAGTGAATATCCACTAAAAGAAAAAATGTCTATGCAACTTTCCATTGAGAGTAATTACTCTCAGTGGAAAGTTGCATAAACATTTTTTCTTTTCTAGAAAAACTACTGATAAGTGCCTCTCCCACGTTGGATGTCTCAGCTTTATATCTTCTTGATCCAATTCACTCCTGTGATAACACAGAAATAAATACCAGAAACTCTAAATATAGTGAGACATTCAGCCTTGAATCATACTCCTGCAGTAGCACCAAGGGGCACCAGCCTTGGTTAGGACCCAATGTGCCAGTCACTCTGCTAACATCTGGACCTTGGTTACCCACAAAAAAAGAGCGCTAATTTCACTAGATTGTTTTTTAAATCCATATATTCAAACCTTCCTATGTGGACACTGTTGAATTGCTTTGAATCAGCTGATATAACTTTTTCTGAATTCAGTTTGCAAGGGCTATGAGGAGCAAGGATCCTGTGTTAGAAGGGCTTACAAGGTAACCAGACAAGACAGGGGTAGGAGGGGAGATGGGCAGGGAGGTGAATTGGCTTGGCTATGAGCACACTACGAGTTAGAGGCAGGGCTGGGACTAGAGTCAAGATCTTTTGAGTCCCAGTTTAGTGCCATATCTCCTAGGCTGTGCAGATTCTGAAACAGTGGCTGTTTGCAGGCAATATACTTACTTGGCAGGGGAAACACCATGTATATGGGTCCAAGAAGGCAGTTTTCCTTAAGTCTTCTCTGGGATAACTGTTCTTCTGGTGTGGTTTAGTACCTGCTGAGATGTTGGGGCTTGAAGCCCATTTTATGGAAATAGGAGGCTCCTCCCTAGCTTGCTCTTACGGCCATATGGCTGAGGGCAGGTAAAACTTGGGGGTATCCAAACCCCAAAGCCTCCAGGCTTGGACCTGCACGTAGGATGCCCGCCAAAAGACGCTGGAAACATCTGAAGCCCCTGGTGGGTATGGAAAATGTTTGCCGGTTGTAGGACCATGTATGGTTTTGGATGGACGTGTGGATTTGGAATGGTTTGGCTGATTTGGCTTGGAACACGAAAAATTTCTTTAAAAAAAAAAAAGAAAAAGAAAAAAACCCCCTGCTTGCCAGCAATAAGGGCCCAATCCCTGTGACCGTTGTTGGTTGTGGGCAATAAAAATCTAGATTTAAAGTACAGTAGAACTTAGCTTTATTATTAGCGTCCAGTGCATTTACCACTGAGCCCATGGAGCTGAAGAGTATAGTGGCTCTTAATGTTGCTTAGTGACTTAGGAAGTACCACGGCATACAGGATGTCAAAGAAATAGGGGTCTGGGTATCAAATGGGATAGGCCAAATGGTCTCCTTTGAGTTCTCAAATAACCAAGATGCTGTAATGCCCATTAGACAGTCTCAATCTTGCATACATCCCCAAGGAATCCCTCTGAGCATGGTGGGAATCCAGCCCAAATCCAGCCCCACTTCTGCCTCTGGCTTACGCAGGACCTACTCGTGATACTATGTTGTTATTAATTAGTCAATATTGCAGTGGTGCCCAGAGACTCTAGTCAGGGCTCCATCAGGGGCCAGCTGTGTCAGACATGGTCTGCATTCACCCAGCCTCTTGTCTCTGAGTTTATCCCCTCTTGGCGTAGTCCCTTGTTCATTCTGGGCTGGGAGTGGCAGCAATAGCTATGCTGAGCTAAACAGTCTGAGAGCGGGCCATGTCCAAATCAGCCGGCCATGGCGACTTCTCCAATTTTATGGTCCTCGCTGGCAGGTGGAGCCAATTAGGCTGATAGCAAGCAGAAAATCAGGGAAAAATAGAAGCTGGGAAGGGGGTGGGGAGGGAAGGAGACAGAACAGCAGAAGGGAAGGTAAGAGAGAATGAAAGTGGGACATGAAAAGGAATGAGAGAAAAGTGAGACGGAAGAGAACAGGGGAGGCGGGGAGCAGGAAGAGCAAACCAAATTGGTGTCATTGAGCTCTGTCCTAGAGCTCAGTGCTCCCTTAGTTCTGCAGAGACAATGAATTAGCCAAAGCTGTCTGGGTGTGAGTTCACCAAAGTCAGTAGAGCTCTACCAGGGATGAGTTTGGTCTGTTACTTGATTGATTAGTTAAGCAGTTGATTAATTCATTCTGGTTCAGATTAAAGGTTATTTACCTTCAGGCTGAATTGCTCTTGCAGCAGGCCAGAGGGAGAAAATGTTGGTGCTGGCTGGGGCTGTGAACACTGATCTCCCTTCTCCAAAATGCACGAAGGGCAGCAGATGAGTAAGGGTGAGGAGAGGTGACTACCTGTTCCACCTCTCTGGACACTCATTGAAAGACATTGTCATGTCAAAGGGGGCTGGATCTGGCTTATAGTCATGGGGTGGGGTGTTTGATAAGACAGGTGAGTCTGGAAGAAGCAGGTGGCCAGTGAGAATGTTGGAGAAGTTCTGTAATAGGGAAAATCTTTTCAACCCACACCCATTGAATAAGAGCTTGCTCTCCCCCTCCCTTGCTCAGAGACTGTAAAGTAGCAGTGAATTTAAGGAATTTGTCACTATGCACTGGGAAAGCTCTCCTTTCTCCAGCTGTCAGGAGCTCTGCCGATGGAAGCTTAGAGAGAACATCCAAATAGATAGAAAGGGAGAAAAAAATGGAGACAGGTTAAAAGAAACAGCAAGGCAGGTCTGCTGGGTACCCAGCATATCCCAGGGCCTGCTTAGTTCCCACTGGAGTCTGTGAGATTTTTGCTGTTAAGTTCAGTGTAAGCAGCGTTGTGACCTGAGTGACTGAGACGAGACAGGTGAAGCCCCAACTTAGTGAGAGCAAACATAGGTGTATACCGTGGATACCACCACTGCCATCAGCTCTCCCTGCTGGCAGCTCCTCTCTTTGCCAGCCTAAATATTCTTTCTCCCACCTTATCACACTTCCCTGCATCATTTGTCCCATAGCAACCCCCATCCACCCAAAAGATGCTTCTTACCCATCTGCTCATTTCATTCCCTGAAATACATACCCACCTCTGGAGGTTCCCTGGCAGTGATCCAGAGGTGTACTGATGCCAGAGATGGAAACCTCAGTCCTCCGGAGCATGCACTCCTAGCCATGCCCCACAATACACACAAGGTTTTCTGCTCCCTACTCCTGCCCTGCTAGTAGCATGCCTCTCTTCAACTAGCAGCCACTAGCTGCATCACTGGCTGAGGCTGCAGCAGTGGAGCTAATCAGGGGTGCTCCTTGCAGCTTCTCCTTGTTAGCCCCTTTGTGCCTGTGGTGGATTTAAAACTCCAAGTATATCCAAGGTAGCAAGGCCACGACCAGTGTTTGGATCAGAAACTCCTGCAGCCATGGAGGTGCCCAGGACCTGTGTGATCAGTCCCAGCCTCTGCTCTGGGAATGGACTCTCTCCAGTGCTGACCTATGCTGAAGTGTCTGTCAATGAGCAAGGCATTGCTGGTTTAGCTGCCTTCTCCACCCTCAGCTATTTTTTAGCAAGCTGTCACTCAGCTGCTGTGTATTACACATACCTCTCTACACTGTCTTTGGCTAAGGGCACAAAGAGAAACGCTTGTCCTTCTCCTGGCCCCTGCCAGCTGCAGCCCTGCCTTCCATTGTGCCATCATTACCTGGTTCTCAAACATGCCTCCTGCCCACCTACCTGTCATTGAAGCCTTGTTCCATTACAGCTTCCGCTATAGCTTCGTTCCTAGCCACAGGGACTGTATCCCTGAACCCCCAATTACAGACCCCAAGCCCCTTTTTCTACCTGTCACTGACCTGCTTGCATCACAGACCTTAGTTCCCTTTTGCTCCCAACCTGCTGCTATCCTGCCCTTTATTATACCCCCCACCCCAACATGCTGCTCCCCCCACTCCAGTGCGTCCTCCTATCCCCATCAGATCCCAGTTTCTGCCCCCCATGCCACCCCACCCAGATGCTATCCTGCCTACTATCATACCTGTTGTCAGTCATTTCCATGTAGCAACAATGCGTGGTCTAGGATCGCAGAGGTCAGGCTCTGAGACTGTTCACAGGCAGGGGGATCTCAGGGACGCCTGCACTTCTCAAAGCTGGCTGTGCCCTGGCTGTGTGAGACGACCCTTAGGAAATCCCCCAGCTGCTGTTTTATTTATGATAAGTCCCTCGCTGGGGCCTGAAACCCAGCAGTGGTGTCACAATACACCTCCTTCCCCCCTAGCTGCTCCCCCCAGACCTTGTACCTCCACAATAGGAGGCAAGAGGAAATCATCTGCTCTGCCAAAGGCTTTTCTTCAGCCACTAGGCCTAGCTCCTTTCACAGCCGGGGAAGGGAGGCAGCATCAAGAGCTCGGCTCTCGTAGCCTTTGTGATTCCCTTCTTTGTAACCAAGTGATTCACAAATTCAGCCTTTTATCTCACTGAAAAGGGGAAGAAGGAAGGAAAAGGAGGGGGGAGGAAAGAAAAGGGCTACAATGGGGGGGAAATGGCGGGAAATGTCTCCTCAGAGGCGCTATTGTGCAGCTTTGCCCATGTTACAAGGGTAAACACACTAATCATGTGTGAGAAGCAGCCCCTGGGGCCTCGGCAGAGAATTCGCCAACAAGCAGCACATTCTTTGCTGGAGTTTTTTCAGGGCTTTGGGAAAATCATTGGGAGAGGGTTTTGCTGATCTGCCCAAGAGCTGTTTAGGGCCTGGGCTATTGAGTTTGCTCTGCTTTTCATTAAGTGTGTGAGGGGGTCCATGCCCGCATGGCATTCTTGTGACTTGGGGATGCTAACAAGCATACAAGCTCTGGGACATTTCTGTAGCCTCTTGCACACCCTGCCACGGATGGTAGAGATCATTAGTGCTCAGGGGTATTACACTGGAGTCATGAGTGCCCTGGGGCTGTGTGGAAAGGGATTTGGATTCATTGCTTTCTCTCCCAACACTGAACCCCTTTGGTCTGTTCAGAGCTTAGGTGTATGCTTTATTTAAATAAATATGCAAAGTATTCATCAGAGGCCTGCTAGGAATTTCACAGCCCCTCAGAGCATTGTGGTGGCAGAAGGGAGAACTTGGTTGCTTTTGGTCCAAAAAGCACAGGCATCTGCCCTTTGAACTACAGAGAATAGTGATATTATGCTCTTAGCACCACACGGTCTGTGATACAGGCCCAGCTCCTGGGGGTTGTACTCTGATAGCAGGAGCAGCACTGTTCCTTCCACTACTGCTCCAACGCTCCACTGGGATTAGGCCCTGTCATGCGAAGTACTATACATACAAATAGGAAGTGAAAGTGGCTGCCTCTGAACAGTTACAGTAGGCAAGACAGACAGAGGAAAGGAAAGCAAACAGGGCAAGGGGGCATCTTGCCGCTAGCAGGATAGGGCTAGAGCTGAAACTAGAAGGCCAAACTTAGTTCCCTGCCATTGGACACGATTATCTTTCTATAGAGGCACATAATACTTACTCTGCTCAAGATACTATTTGATTAATTCCTTCTCACCACAGTGTGACTTTGCTAGATTGAAAGGACTATAGTTCCAGCAGCAAAATGAACTTCCTTAAACATATAACAATACTTTGCCTTGTAATTGTACCTTTCATTTGGGGTCCTCTGACGCATTTTATAAAGGTAACTAGGCCTCACAGTGATCCCCATCACCTATGGGGTAGGGAGATATTTCCCTGTTTTACAGAAGGGGGAACTGAGTGGTGATTTCCCCATGTTACACATGCTGAATAATATCCAGAATTCCTGCCTCCGGCCTCATGCTCCAACAGCCAGAAACTGTGCTTTCTCCCTACCTGTGACAGGCAGTGGTTTAATTCTACCAGGACAGAGGGGCAGAAGGGTGATGCTTGTGAGGGTACAGATCTACGGCCATTCCTGATGGCCCATGATGGAGGGTGGAAAAGGCAGACATCAAGGTGTTTGTTCCTTGGATTGAAGAACTGGGTTGAATAGAGTGGAGTGAGGCAATTCAAGGGAATTCCTTTTAATAAAGAACAGAAGAGTGTTTTCACTCTTGCCAGAGATTGTTGCTATGGTGACCAGCATGTTAAAAAGAGAGAGAAGCTAATCAAGAACTGAAAGCTACCAGAGGCTTGGATGAACTCTTAGGCTGTCTGCAGAGAACCTGATAGGCGGAAGAAGCCTCAGTGTAATGCTGTTGGGTAGGCCTGCACTAGTGTGTTTCTCTTGGAACTGCTCTGGCTTCCCCTAGATCGTGAGTCAGTTGTTTTAAGGGTATGTAGAAAGGAAAGGTCAGAGGCAACTGTCTAGTGCCTGGACACCACTATGGGTACATCTGTATCATGAGATTTGGTTTCATGTCTGTTATTTTCATCCATTTGTCTTCCTGGAATCCTAGCTCTTAAGAGAACAATGAGGGCCTGATGTACAGCACTGGATTTTTTTTGGCAGTATTTGGCTGTCTAGTCAGACTGTGGTTGAAAAGGGAGGGTTGTTTTCATGAGACTCTGGGAGACTTTTATCAAATTACTTGGGTTGTAGCGGGTCTTATTTTGGTTTCAAATGGATCTCTGTTGCTATTTAATCAATAAGCACAGGGGTTCGTTTTCTTTGGTCAAATTCTGAGATGCCGGAAGTGAACTTCTCTTCTCGGCCTAGGACAGATCATTACTTGGGGCTAGACCTGGGGTTCATTTGGCAGAGAAAGGCAAGGAAGCCCAAAGATGCCCAAGGTGCTGTCCTTGACTCTGAAATCATGTAGAGAGGCATCAGCTTTTGGAGATTCTTGTTTTATAAAGAAATCCTTAACAGAAGCTAATTTAAATTGTGAGAAGCAAAGTCTGCCAGGCCTCTGTCTGGACTGGAGACAGACCAAAACCACCAGAACACCCTGAACATGGAAGGAGTTGGACTGTGAGACACATGCCCCAGCTGTAGTCTATGCCAGGAAACTGAACCATAATTGGAGCTCATTTTGGACACTGCTCCTCTCTTCCAAACCCAAGTTGAACAACACTGGCCTGCTTATATAGAGAGAGCTGTACTGGGTCAGACAACCCTTTCAGAAAGCCCCTTTTCTTATCTTGTTTATACAAAAGCAGCCCCTTCTCCACTCTGCTGCTGTTTCTCTTATTCTTTCTCTTTCCTAACAGCAAGCTGTGGTGGCAGTTGACGCATTGTTTTTCATCCCGCTGAGGAAATATTACCAGGGATGTACTTTTAAATGTGTTTTTCACTTTAACTAGGTGTGTTGAAAATCTGTGCCAAGGTGACACAGTTCAGATGGTTCTTGGTGGATCATAATTAATTCAACTTGTTTAGCCATGGCTGACCCCTACTGCTGTAGGGTGCTCCTAGCTACAGCGGTTCTAGCTTTTTCACCATGGCATCATTTAGCGTTGCTGACCGTAGAGCAGGGATGGGCAGTTATTTGGGCCAGAGGGCCACTTAGGAAGTTTTGGTGGAGTTTTAGTGAGCTGTCACGGGGTGGGTCAGCACCTCCCCACCACCCCACCTAGCATGCAAGAACTCATCAAAACTCTGGCTCTGCCCAGGGCCCAGCCTTTTGCTGTCACTGTCTTGCGATCTGAGTCTGCATTGAGACTGGCCCAGGGCCCGCACAGGCAGGACACACTCAGTGGCGTGGGTGGGATGGGGTCGTGTGTGGATGGGGAGTGGCATCCTGGAGCAGGACAGGCAGCTGGGGCTGGGCTTGGGACTGGGATCACGGGGGGGTGACAGTGGAGGGAAGAGCTGTAATCTGACCCCTGCACACCCCTGCCTGTGGAACCAGTGCCTGTTGCAGGGATATGCAGCCAGTGGATCAGGGCTCTGAACCAGGCCCTGGCCCCGCATTGTCACCGCCCTGTGATCCCGATGCCAGCCCCAGGCCTGCCTGCCTGTCCTGTTCCCGGATACCGCTCTCTGCCCGCCCACAGCCCTGTCCCATCCCCTGGCTGACTGCACCCTGCCTGCACAGGTCCCTGACTGGTCTTCATGGAGACCCCGCCCACCCAGTGCCCCCAGTAACATGTGGGGTGGATGGGCCAGAGTGCCTGGGAAGCAGGGTTGTGACAGTGGTGGCAGCCAGAACAAGCTGCTGCTGCCAGCAAACCGAGTCTGGCCACCACGCTGCCCCAGCCCTACTGCATACCAGGAGGTGTTGGGACCAGCTGCACGTGCCATGGCACAGACTGCCCTCTGCACCTGGACTAGGTGGGAACAAGCTGCCCCGTGTGCGCGCCTTCCCAAAGCTCCCCCTCCCCTGCATAGGCCAGATAAAATCCCTCGGCAGGCCAGATCTGGCCCATGGTCTGTATTTTGCCCACCCCTGCTGTAGAGGCTTTTAACTGCAGTCAGTTCCACTCTGCCAGCTGGGGGACACTGTGGGAAATGGTATAGAGCAGGGGTGTCCAACCTTTTTGAATGTGGGGCCAGATCATGAACTTTTTATTACCCAGTGGGCCGGCAGGAGCGGGCGCTTGTGCGGCCTATCCAGTCCGGTCGCGGCCTGGGGGCGCAGGGGTCAAGGGGCGCTGCCTGACCCCGCCATGTCCTCCCTGCCACCTGGGCGGCCTTGAGGATGCTTCCACACCTGCGCGCCTGGGCTCAGCAGCCAGGGGGACATGCGGGGACCCTACAGGGGGGGTGCAGGACATGCAGGGACACCCCCCTGCTCCCTCTCCCCTGGGGCAGCCCGAGCCCGACTGGCAGGGCTCCCTCCCCCCCCCCCCAGCCACAGCAGCAGCAGCATCTCCCTCGGGCCCGGCTGCAGCATCCCTGCGTGCCGGCATCCACACCCCCCGCACCCGCCCGCCCACTGCACTACAACCTGCTCTGGACCTGCATGGCTGGCGGGACTGGTGCAGGGTGGGGCCAGCATGCAAATGAGGGAGGGAGGGGCATGGCTAGGACGGGATACAGTGAAATGAAGGGGGAGGGGAGGAGCCGCACTGCATCGGCAACGTCAAGCTGATGTGGTGCATATGGGAACCTTGTCCCTTCCCCAGCCCTTCAGCAGCCATTAGGAAGCTGCTGATGAGCTGGGCAAGGGACAAGGGGTGGGAAAGAAAGTAAACAGTGTTTAATTTCGTTTCCTGTCACAGCACCGCGGGCCACAGAAAATGGCTTGGCGGGCCACATGTTGGACAAGCCTGGTATAGAGTTTCTCATCGGGGGATTTTAAATAATTCCAGTGTTTTGTTGCAATAGGGAATGGTTTAAGAATCCTGACTATGGATGGGAGACATTGGTAGTAAGGAGAAGGAGTACTGCTGTGTGTGGAACTCCCAGCTCTTCACTTGCCAGCCTGCCAGGTGTCTATCCAGATCAATTTGACCTTAGTTAATGTGGTATCTGAGCATCTCGTGATCTTCTCTTTCCTCTTCCTCCCAACACCACTGTGATGTAGGAAGGGCTATACTCCCCAGTTTACAGATGGGCAACTGAGGCACATGGAGGCTAAGAGATTTCTCAAAACCATGCAGGGAGTCATCAATGGAATTGGACATTAAACCAAGCTCTGCTTGCACTCTGTAACCATGATGCTCCTGCCCTGGGTTAAGAAATGATGCAGGAAGTGAGATTGTGGGGTGGGTTCCAGCTCCAGGTGGGGTGACCTGGGGGAGCTCTGACTGTGGGGTACCTCTGTCAGTTCCTGAAAAGACTGAAGTAGAATCACAAACTTTATTTCTCTGTCTGTAGTTGAGTTATTGTTTTCCTTGGTTCTGAGCTTGCAACTTATCTTGGCCTCACTCTTTTTTCTTTTCTTTCCTCTGGAGCTCTCGTAAGGAAGTGTTTCTGTAACACTGCAGCCTTGGCCTCATCCCAAACAGCTCTGGAATGAGTAAAATGGAGGGAAGCGGGGGCGGGAGACCAAATCTGACAAAGGGCAAAGGGCACCAAAAACAACACAAAAAATCTGCATTGGAGAAAGAGCAGAAAAACATTCTTTTCCGCCAAAGAAAAATGATCTGATTTGGCCAAATAAACATATTTAAAGAAAAACAGTATATTCTTCTGGGCAGAAACCCCACCGGATGCTCTGAGCATTAAATGCAATAATTTAAGCAAGAGGAATGCATTAAATAGAGGTAGGGGTCAAAAAAACTATTATTTATCCAAGGTTTAAATAAAAGGTTATGTGGAGAATGTGTTTCCCTTTTTTTCTGCCTCTCATTCTCTCTTTCCAGTTTCACTTCCATTTGTCCTTTCTCTTATCCTCTCTTTCCCATTCTTTTTTTTTTTCTCTTCTTACTTCCTTTTTCTGGTCCTGATCCAATCCATTCACAGAATCAGTTTTACTCCTGTGAGTAGCACCAATTGATTTCAATGGGGAACTACTTATGGGAGTAAAGACAAGTTACATGCGTGTGTAAGTGTGCAGGACTGCAACCTCTGTCCCTATGTTTCTGCCACTTGCAGTTTGATCCCAGTGCTGTGACACTAGTTTGGAGGCCTGGTCTTGCATCTCTTGCTCATGAGAGTTAACTGCATGCAGCTGATGGGACTAATCTCCTAAATGAAGATGACTTGAATAACCAAAGGTTTTCAGTATCTGTCCCATATAATAAAGTCAGGTGCTTAAGATGCATAAAGAATTGGATTTTTCCTTACAATATAATCACCCTAACTTTGACCCAAAATAAATATTGTTTATTATTTTGCCCTCAGTAAAATTTTAATATAAACACAGAACTTTTCTGCAAAAAAAAAGTGTGTCTGTGTGTGTTTGTAAAATAAAAATCTTATTAATTACCCTAACATACTAACATAACTAATGTTCCTTACTATAAGTTGATATTCTTATTTTTTTCTCTCATTAATCTATAAATTATTCATCATTCTTAAGAAATAGCAATTATAGGGGGGTTGCCAAAAGAATACTGTCAGTTGATAAACTAAATAGTTGACAATATATCCTAGGCAACACTATCCCTAGAAAGCAAAGTTTTGCACAATGAAATCAAGGTAACAAAAATACTTTAAAGAATAAATCCATATAAAATGGCAACCTGTAGTCAGTTGCAAGGGCTGTGTTGTTAGGAGGTGCTTGAGCATTTCTTTATAGCTCAAAAAAGAATATGCTTGCTAATTGTATAGGCAGCATAAGAATTATACTGCCCTTAATTATGCCTTTTAAGTGCTTGAGTTCAGTAAATGGTGGGGTGTATACATACACTGTTCTCATAGTGCATCATTAACTGGGTTTAACCATGAAGGCCAAATTGGGCCAGGCAGATATGTAAATAATTTTCCCCTTAGATCAGTCTGCTTTTGGCATTGTACATGACCTTAGCTGTGCCAGGGGAAAAATGATTGTGTAAGGATTCCCATAGGATTATTCACACTTTAGCCACAAAAATGCTTCCATTCCTTTCTGCATGTAGTTTGCCACCAGCTGCCACCCTCCTCCAGTACTGTAAGCATGTTTACATGGGGGCTTGCGCTCGGCACTGCTGGCTTATATCACCAGAATGCTGTAATGGAAAACCCTGCGTCTCATTGCACCAGTACATGACTCTCTGTGATCTGTCGGGGCCTTTACACCAGTGGTTAGGTGCCTCAGCTGGCAATCTCTCCCTTCTGCTTCAAGCCAAAAAGCCAGTGGTGGTTTATGTGCATCAGTAACAAGACACTCTGCGGTGGCATGTCACATGAAGAAGATGAGTCATTAGAGCTGAGCACAAACCCTCACAGAGGCACAATGTTTCTGTGCTTTATACATTGCCCCATGTATTCTTAAACAGTGAGTAGTCCCCTTGGTTCACGATTTAAGATGCACAACATGAGATGCAACTGGCAAGGGATATAAAAGGCAATAAAAAAGAATTCTTCAGGTATGTCAAGAGGAAGAGGAAGACCAAAGAAACCATTGTTCCCTAAGGGCAGAGGCGGGCAATTATTTGGGTCAGAGAGCCACTCAGGGAGTTTTTGTGAGCTGTTGTGGGCCATGTCAGCAACTGCTCCTGCCACTGTGCTGAGTTAGCAGCCTCCCCCACAACAGGTCACCAGAACTCCCGAAGTGGCTCCGCTCTCCTGCAGCCAGGTGGACAGAATGGGGCTACGGATGGGTGGGGAGCAGCATCCAGGGGCAGGATAGGGGAGCAGGGCTGGGGCTGCGATTGCAGGGTGGTGACAGTGCAGGGCCAGGACCTGGGGCAGAGCTACAATCCACTCCCCACACACCCCTGTAACGGGCGCCGGTTTCATGGGCAGGGGCACAGGCAGGGGCAGGCAAGGAACAGATTGCAGCTCTGCCCCAGACCCCGGCCCCATGCATTTACTGCCTCATGATCCCGGGGTCTCCATGGAGACTGGCCACGATCCACACAGGCAATGTGCATGGCCAGGTGGACAGGATGGGGCCATGGTTGGGCAGGGATCTGCATCTGGGAGTGTGCAGGTGAGGCTGCTGCCAGGATCTTGGGGCAGTGACAGTGCAGGGCCGGGGCCTGGGGCAGAGCCATGATCCACTCCCTGTATGTTCCTACCCATGGAACCAGTGTCTGTTGCAGGGACATGCGGGCAGTGGATCATGGCTCTGACCTGGGCCCTGGACCCTCGCTGTCACCACCCCATGATCCCGGCCCTGCCCACGCATCCCACTTCCGGTGGCTGCTCCGTGCCTGTCTGTGGACCCATCCTATCTGCCTGGCCATGCTCACTGCTTAAGTGCATCCCACCCCTGGAGGTGGGTGTGGGATGGATGGGCCGGGGTGCCTGAACAGCAGGGCTGGGTCTGGCAATGGCAGCGACAGTCAGAAAGAGCTGCTGCTGCCAGGACTACCAGGAAGCAAGTCTGGCTGCTGTGCTGCTCCAGACCTGCTGCGCATCTGAGGGTGGTGGGACTGGCCACATGTGCCACAGCTCAGGCTACCCCCCGCACCTGGGCTAGGCAGGACCTGCTGCAGGCCAAACAAAATCCTTTGATGGGCCAGATCTGGCCTGCAGGCTGTATTTTGCCCACCCTGCCTTAGGAAATGCAGAAGGCAATCTAGTTACAAATGATGTAGAGAAGACTCAAGTATTTAATACACTGATTCTCAGTCAGCGTGATGTGGCACCCTGGGGTGCCCTGAGATCCTTCTGAGGGTGCCCTGTAGTGCCATGCAATATTAGCCTTGTTAGATATGCAAACATGATTCACAAGATAAACCCAGAGATTTCAAATAGGTTTTCATAGTGTTAAAAACATTCTGACCTGTTGTGACCTGAGTTCTTTGCATCAGAAGAATTGCTCTGTTGTTTTTCTGTAGTCAAAAAACTAGTAAAAACTAAGAGCTGGCATTTTCCAAGGGGGCCCTTGAGTGTAAAGAGGGAGCCTTGAGTCTAAAAAGTTTGAGAACCACTGGTTTAAAATCTTAAAAAGTTCACAAATAAGAGCAGCTACCTACCAGGTGACAAGTGTAGCGGGCAGCACAGATAGGGGAGAATTAAACAGCCTAGGGTAGTGGCAGAAAACATTAGGGATTACTTAGAGAAGCTAGCAGTTTCCAGGTCAGCAGGGTTGTATAGGATGCACCCTGAGGGCGCACCCCCACGAGTGCACATGTTTTTCCCCAGGGGACAAATAGCAGTGACACATATTTGTGCCACTGCTATTTGTCCCCAGGCATGCCTCTACACATGCAGTCTGGTACGTGGCAAATTGCCTCAGGTGGGGTAGGGGAGGCTGGAGCCAGCACCTGAGCTGGCCCCAGTAGCCTTCTCTGGGATCCTGGGGTCCTCCTGGGGCATCAGTGGTAGCAATCCAGGTGTTTGAAGCCTGGCTGGCAGCCAGAGCATGGCTCTGGCCAACAAGCCTGCCTTTCTGGTGGTGCATACTGTTGCCATGTGCACCACACCACCTTTTTTGCAGCAGTTTTTTTTTTGACACCAGGATCTCCAAAAAAGCTGCACTGCTAATTAGCAGCATGGTGAACACATGCACGTGTGCTATGTGTGGTTTGCAGTGCTGCAAACTGCACATTTGTGCTCATAGGGATGCACCCTATGGTACTGAAGGAACTGGCTGAAGTAATTTTGTCAGCTACTTTGAGAATTCCTGGAGGTCAGGTGAGGTCCCAGATGACTGGAAAAGGGCAAATGTAGTGCCCATGTTTAAGAAATGGAAGAAGAAAGATCCATGGAATTACAGACCAGTCAGTCTCACTGACCTCAGTGCCTGGAAAAATCATGGAGCAGGTCTTTAAGGAATCTATTGTGAAGGACTTGGAGGAGGATAAAGTGATCAGGAACAGCCAGCATGGATTTACCAAGGGCAAGTCATGCCTGACCAACCTGATTTTCTTCTATGATAAAGGTGACAGGCTTTGTGGATGCAATATACCTTGGCTTTAGCAAGGCTTGACACGGTCCGCTATGACATTGTATTTCCTTAATCTGCTAATGATAGACTGGATGAAAATGCTATCAAGTGGATATAAAACTGGTTGTAACATTGTGTTCAATGAGTAGTTGTCAATGGCTTAATGTCTAGTTGGGTAGAAGTATCAGTAGGGTTTCCCAGAGGTCTTTTTCTGTGTTAGGTATTGTTTAATATCTTAAACAATGGGATTGAGTGTATGGTTAGGAAATTTGTGGATGACACCAAGTTGGGTGGAGTTACCAATACTCCCAAATGTAGGGGTAGGACAAGTGTAAAGTCTTGCCCTTGGGATGGAATAATTGCATGCACAGATATAGACTGGGGTGCAAGTGGCTAGGCTGAAGTACTTCAGAGAAGGACTTGGGGTTACAGTAGACCATAAGCTGGGTGAGCCAACAGTGTGCTTTTTTTTCCTCCCCCTTCTTCTTTTGCAACAAAAGCCAAAAAGATGATACCAACTTGTTTTAACAGGAGTATCACTTGCAAATTAAGGGTAGTGATTCTTCTGCTCTCTTGAGCACTGATGAGTCCTGACCTGGACTACTATGTCCAGTTTTGGTCCCCACACTTCAAGAAGTATGTCAACAGATTAGCCATACCCCTGTTGGCTGTTATACAGAAACTTTTCCCCCCCACCTTCTTCTCACTGTTCTGTGCTTCAAGAGCTATGGATATAAATTGCTATACATGCAAAGAATCCAGCAGAGAGCAACAAAAATGATTATAGGCCTGGAAAGCATGACTTATCAGAAGAGGCTGGGACTAGGGTTATTAGTCTGGAGAAGAAAAGACAAAAGGGAGGTTTGATAACAGTTTTCAAATACCTGAAAGATGATTAGAGAGCAAGAATGGAGATGGGCTTTTCTCTGTGGCCAGAGAAGAGAGGACTAAAAGCAGTGCCCTCAAGCTGTAGCAGAGGAAGTTGAGGTTGGAGATTAGGAGGGATTTTCTGACTATGAGGGTAGTCAGGCATTGGAGCAGGCTACCTAGAGTTGTGGAATCTCTATCTATGGCAGGGGGCCATCCTGAGGCTGATCTGTGCATCAGCCTACCCACCTGTCTTGGGCAATCCACCCACCTCTCTCTCCTGCCATGCCTTGTTAGTAAATAATTGAGTTGTTCATTAAGCAGGAGGCTGCCTTTCATGTGCCCAGCTATAGCAGCCAGTGCATACACGCTCCTACCTCTTCTATGTGTCCCATGCCTTGCAGGCATTACTATCATCATCAACTCTATACATCCCTAGCATTGACCCCTCTGGCTCCTGTCTCTCTGCAACACATAGGCACGGAGTTATCTGGTGACTGGCTTTCTGTACTTCTCTCAGATGCCTGGCTGTGCCCCTCTGGGCTTACTGTGCCTGACACTGGGCTCTACCAAATCATATGCTCTCTCTCCAGGCCTCCAAACCTCTCTTTCTAGCCTTATCCCAACCCTTCAGGGTAAACATGAACACAAACACAATCCCCTAGGCTATAACTTAAACACTAGCAATAACAACAGTGCTATGCCTCTTTAAGGGGACAAACTTCCACTCAGAGTAACATGCCCCTATTCCAGGTACCTGGAAGACTCCCTGTAGTCACGTAGTACCTAGGTAGCAGAGCAGGCAGTACAAGGTCTCAAGTAGCTTTAGTAGG
>NW_005841839.1:4371856-4373568 GCF_000455745.1 Alligator sinensis | reverse complement strand
TGCTAGAGAATGTCTGTTAACTACAGCCTGGGCTTATGTATCCCAGAACCCTGCCTCCTGCTGGTCAGGTGACGTCAGCAGGTGTGGTGAATTACTTCCTTAGGCTGTAACCCCGGCAACCTGCAGCTGGGGAGCTCTGCTTAGCCTGTGGAGCTCCCTAGCCAGGTTTCTTCAGCCTTAAGGATCAGGCACAGTGTTCTGCTACACCATCCTTGGAAATTTTCAAGAGCAGGTTGGACAGACAATTGATTGGGATGGTTTAGTCAGGGATACTCCTGCCTCGAGCAGGGTGGTGCACTAGATGAACTTGTGAGGTTCTTTTCAGCCCTACTTTTCTATGATTCTATTCAGCAGGGCTTTAGCTGTCATAAGGAGCAGGGTCTTGTAGTGAGAACAGCATATGTTCTTTGCCTGGCCATACAGGACCTTTTTTTTCTCTTTCTGTCCTATGCTTTAAGAGCCATGGATATAAGTTGCTATACATGCAAACCATTGTAGCAAACCTCACATCTGTAAAAGAACTTTGCATGTGGTCTCATTATGCTGCACAACCACTACTTGGTATTAAAAGTGGACTCAGATCTTCTCTTTCTAAAGATACCCTGCTAACTGTGTGAGCTAAGTGGGACTACTCTCCTTTCAATTAGTAGTGGGGGGTTATGGCACACAGTTGACCTGTTTTGATTTCCATCCACTAGGGGGCAGTAACACAAATAGATACTTCCAAGCCTGTTCATTTGATTACATGGGGTAATTTTCTAGCATAAGCAAAGTTGCTCAAAACCAGAATGCTTTGAGAGTCTGGAATTTTTTTAATGCCTTCAGCTCATGTTGCTAGAAATGTAAAGCAGTGCAGCCAGCACTACTGTTTGTTGTTTATATTGTGGAAGCACCTGGGACCCCTGTCAAATCCAGGCTCCCTTCATGCTGGTCATTGTACAGAGTTAGAACAACGAGACTGTCCTTGCCCCAATAAGTTTCTGAGACAGGTTTCTTTCTGTCCAGTGTTGGTGGTGATTTCCCAGAGAGGCTGAGAACCTCTACTCTGTCTCCCTCTTCTCCCTACCCTCCTCTATTCCAGCAGAACTGGCCAAAAACAGAGAGTAACTGCTCTCCCTCCTTCCTACTCTGGGTTTCTCTTTGGTAGCAGAGACCTAACAGTGACCTCCCTCCTGTGTTTGGGCTACAGTTTCTGTAGGCTTGAAGCTGTACTTGAGCCTTTTTGCCTTTATTGCCCTTTCCTTAAATGATCATCATTGCAGGAAATGGAACATCTCAGGAGATTAAATGTTTTCAGCTTCTCTGAAGATTGGTTTTACTTTGCTGGCTAGTCACCAACCATTTAGTCCAATTCTTATGTGTGTGGTTGTCTGTCTCTCTCCTGTTTTCTGTCTCTATGGACCACTGCTCTGGGTGATGTCAAACTTTGGAAATCTCTGGGTCCCTGGAGTTCCTACTCCCAGAGATAGGGAAAGTGTCTCCATGGTGCCAGTTAGAAGGAGGTGGGTTTAACCCACTCAGTGCTTCCAGGGTGCACTGTTCTGTTAGACATACAGGGCTGGTGAGGACCAGGGCAGTTATAGAAGGAGGCAGTATCTGAGGAACCTGGATGCAGGAGTAGGGGTGGATGTCGTATACTTAGACTTCAGGAAGGCCTTCGATACGGTATCCCACCCCATACTGGTGAACAAGTTAAGAGGCTGTGACTTGGA
>NW_005841839.1:4370614-4370949 GCF_000455745.1 Alligator sinensis | reverse complement strand
ACTCTTTCCTGCTTATGCAGGGGGTCGGACTCGATGATCTATTGAGGTCCCTTCCGACCCTAACATCTATGAATCTATGAACCTTGAGGTGGGATGGATGATAGCAGAAAGAGGAGTGCTCTGAACAGAGTAGTCACCTCTGTACCAGGGACAATGATCTCTCTGTCACTGATCTCCATAGCAGCCTGAAGGAAGGAATAAAACTTAAGTTTCCAATTGGAGCTTTTCACTGCCAGGGGCCAGCTCAATCCAGTCCCAGTGGATTGGCACCAAAGCCCCCTGCTGTTTGGTTGCCCTGTTAAAAAACGGTTTGGTGATTTCCACCTAGCTTCTGG
>NW_005841839.1:4359332-4370604 GCF_000455745.1 Alligator sinensis | reverse complement strand
AAGAGCCTGCCTCTCAGTAGGGGGCAACTTTGGTGGGTTGTTGGGACCTGTCACAATGGCTCCAGGCTGCTCATAATTGCAGATGTCAGGGCAGAAGTGTGCTACGGTGGGAGCTAGGAAGGGCCATAGTTCAGCTGTACTTAATGGCTGGACAACCTATGAGGCCACTGCAACCAGACCTTTAAAGTTAGAGCAACTCTGAGGCTGCTCTAACTTCCATTGGGAAGTATGCAGCCCTCTGGCAGACAAAACAATAGGCCCAACGTGGCTTAAATCCACATACTCCCCCATTCCTGTGCTTCTTGTCCCTGAGCCATCTCTATCCTGCCAGGAGGGGTGTGTCTCTGCTCCCCTCAATCTCAGAAGGTCTCTTCAGCCCTTATGTTGAGCCCTCCTATCCCACTGTGAGAGCACTCTGTTGGATGCTCCTCAGAGCATTATTTAGTCCTCTCTATCTGTAAATCTACCCCTGTTCTTTCTGGTGTGAATGGCTGTGAGATGGAGAGCCTGGCAGTTCTCTGTGAGAGAATATATTTTACAGCTGCAGTGGAGGGAATTGGTGGGTCAGGAAGTGAAGTTTTAGTTCAAGGGGCTGACCAGAGGGGCGGGTGTTTTCTGCTGCCGTGTGAAAATGTGGGGGTGGAGTGGAGCTGTGCAGAAATCATTTCAAAACCCCCCTTTTCTGTCTGGGAGACCTGCAGCTTCTCTGTCACTTAGGGAAAGGGGCTGGAGCAGGGTGGAGTGGGAAGGAGAACCTGAAAGGGGCTGGGGGAGGGAAGAAGTGGTCTCAGGTAACCCTGGCCTTCCTCTCCATGGCCCCCAGTCAAGTCATATCCAGGGCAAAGGTCTGCTTTGGATGGAGAAGGGTATGGGAAGGAGAGCCAAAAATAAAGGGATGAATTCATTAAAAAAAAAGACAGGGGAAGGACAAAGGAGGGATGGGAATTAGGAAGTATGTAAGTGCCAAGGGAAGATCTGTATGCTTGGCTGGGAAAATTGTACTCAACAGCCCAGCACAATGAGGCCTTGTAGTTTGTGGTATATGACAAGAATTAGGCCTGACAGCACCTTTAATGGGAGTCTCTCTTGCCTCTCGCTCTCGCCTACCCTTCCTCCACTAAAGCTATGTTAGCAATGCGACCCCCTTCCCCCGCCTTCCCAGCACTGGTGGCCTGGTTCTCTGCACGGGAGTGTCACAGTAATTAACCAAATTCCAAGCTGCTTCTTCACACTGCTTACTTCCAGAGACCATCTCTTCTGTAGCTTGCCTCTGGAAGGGCTCTCAGAGCTGGCATGTGGGTGAGTGTGTATGCTCACAGGGGAAACTCTAGTAGGTGGAAGAAGCAAATGTCAGTCTAGAAGTTCTATTGCAGCAGGGTGCTTGATCAAGAGAATGGGGGGCCTATACCTTCGGGGAACCCATATACTGTACCAGTCCCCACCCCAACTGGAGCCCATCTTCCAAATGGATACAGCAGGTAAAGCTCTGTAAATATTAACCTGCTGTTGAGTGTGTCACATCCTCCTCTCTGCCACTTGCAGATCCACAGCTAGTCTTCTGTAGTTTGGTCTCACTTCTCCAAGGCAAAGCAAGCCATGGTGTTTCACAGTTGCTTGGGCATTACTAAACTATTAACACAGCAGTAAGTCCCCTCACATACCTTGCAGTAGTGTCAGGGGACCTAGTTGGAATGTGGTTCTATTGGTCACTCTATATGGAGATTCTCCTTGTAAAGGGTTACAAGATTTAAGTGTTACAGAGGTGGAGAGCATGTGCTACTGACAGTTCTAAGCACATCAGTGGAAGATCTTACAGACAGAAATAAGCCAACTTACAAGCAACCTGTTGGTCTTCTTAGCAGTAGATAACCTTTACCAAAATATTTATTAATTGTTTCTGAACTCTATAAACTGAAGCATGCTATAAAGATGTGACCACTCTGTTCTGCAATGTAGATAAGATCATAACAGTATCCTCAGGGCATGCAAGGTCTCAGGTTGCTCGACACTGGCATGTTTTGGGAACAAGGTTAAGGCTTTGTCTGCCTAACAAAATGATATCCACACATTTGGGGTCTAAATTCCATAGTGCAGACAGCTCCTGACTTGTGTTCCAGGTCAATGGTGTCATGGCATCAGGATATTTTAAACCAACTGAGCAAGTCATTTGAGTTAATTTGAAATACACCAAGGATGAATTTGACTTTATGCTTAGGGTCTGGTTATACATTGGTTCTTTCAGGGGGGTTCCTTAGTAAAGCATGGTATTTAGGATTCAGTAGGTGAGCTGTTTGGAAGTGACTTGTTGAGTTCTAAGGAAATTGCAGCTGTTACTTTTGTTAACATATCCCAGTTATTGTTGTTTTTAAAAAAGTGACAAGGAGAAAAGCAAATGGACCAAGAGGCCCTAAAGAAAAAAACAAGGACTCAGGTTGCTAGAAATACTGTTTTTATACAACTTGTCAAACCCACAAAAAACAAAATACCATTTTTTCTTTCAAACCAAAATGAAATCCTGTTGTTACAAACTAGGCAGACTCAGGGCTTCATTCCCAACCTTGTAAACAGATATGATATATACAAAAACTATTAAAAAAAATTATAAACATTCTCACAGCCATTGACTAAACGCTACAGAATGGCAACTGCTAACCATGCCTGGCAGTGTTTGGATAGCTGTGGAGATGCACTTTATATTAACATTTCAAATGTTTTTCTTTTCTTTAAAAAAAAAAATGAACACACATTACAAATAAAGTTTAGTTTATAAAAAAAAAAATCACAAATTTGGTATCGTTATATCTTTAGTGCACATATGACGTCCCCACCCCCATCGTCAAAAATTCCCCCCTCCCCCCAAATTAAGTAGCTTCAGGTAGGAGGTGGGAAAGAATCATGTGAGCCATCATTCACCAGCCAAAGGTCCCATCCACACTATCAGGGAAGCTATGGTCTTGTAACCTGCCTCATCTAACCTGTTTACCACAAACATGGTTGATCTGTCTGCAAGCTGAAACCCTTTTTACAATGCAACGATGGGAGAGAAGTTTGTGCATCCACCCCCACCATGTGCTGGTGCATGCATTGTGGGAACATACACAGATGTCCCATGTAATCTTAGCTGGGATTAGCATAAAGAACAAGCTACAGTAGAAGACAAGAGTCGTCTGAATGTCCTACTGCCCAGCAAAAGCATGTTCTGAACTAGTCACAGGAAGACATCCATGTTCCAGGCTGGACCTCTGACAGGGCCATCCCTAGTTAGCTGCCACAATTACTGAGATGTTATAGTGCCCTTTATGTAGATACAAGCAGTGGTTATGGTCAGTCATGCCTCTTAATGGGTTACAAACTTGACTGGAAGTTGTGGAGTAGACAAGGCCTAAAGTCCCTGGGCTCTAGCATCAGTCCCATGCGAAACTAGGAGTTTGCAGATGTTTTACTGGTGTGACCAACTTTCTCCTTCCCCAAATTCTCTGAGTCCCTATCCCTTCTCTCTTCCCTTCACTCAGACTTTCAGTTCTACAATTACTGAGCCACCCCAAAGTGGAAACATCAATTTAAAATTGTAAAACTACCTACAGCTGCCCCTTGCACTCCAATATTCAAGCTGTTCTTTGATGTTCTCTGGGCTCTGGTTGTTTCATGGAGCATCTTCTCCCTTGGTCTATAGTCCTGTCTTCTGTTTGCCAATGACATCAGAAAGGAGCAGCTCATCTCCTCCTAGGACCTCTCATTCTCCTCCCTGAATGTTTCCATCAGCAGCCTCCTTATTTTGCCTAGCCAGTGGCAGATTAGGGACTAATTCCACACTACCCCCCCAACTCTCCACTTACAGATTCTCCTAAAGGGCACCCTCCTTCTTACCACAACATTACAAGACCCTCTCCTAGAAATACACAGATGGTTGGCACTACCACACGTCTGTAGTGAGTTGTGATTCCACTCCACCAGAAATACACAAGCTACAGAACAAATATCCAAGGTGTTTTCCATTCACATCTACTCCCCCTGCCCTGGCCTCTGTAGTTGCCATTAGTATTTACATCTGTTATATAGAGGCCTGCTCTTCAAATTCCAGTCTATGCAAACCTTCATTTTAAGGAGAACATAAAAATGCATTAGTGAAGGTTTCCCTAGTGAGACATCACTGCTGTACACAGAACCTGCACTGGACTGCCTTTTGGACCACTTCAGACTGAATTTGGTATGGACTCTTTTCCAGCCCTCTTTTCCAGCCAGCAAAGGACATAGAAAATACAAAAAGTGATGACAAAATAGGCTCATGTTCTTTACAGCAAAGATGGCACCAAACTGGAACACAAGATCCAAGGCCACCCAATACCAGGCAGAGCTTGGACTCTGGATCCAGAGCCAAGGGTAGTGGGGTAGGCCTGTTTCTGCATTAAAACCAGAACTGTGGTTTGGGATCCAAAACAGCTTTGGCAAAGTTTAGAAGCAAACAGCATGGACCCATCTCTACTTTAAAGTTTTCTATAAATTGTTTTTCATGATTCTGTGGTTTGGGTGCTGACAAGTTGGGGACAATGCCAGGTTTCAGGGATGGGAATGAGAAGCTTCACCTGTGAGGTTTCAAAAGCAGGTTGGAAGAACAACACTGAGCTTATTGGTATAAAACGGCTATAACATGAACTCAGTAGGGTAACTCCTGATTTATCTAAGTGAAAATGAAAGTAGATTCTAGCCAGGATGGTAAACACAAGGCACCTTTGTGAACTTCATCAATCACCCTTTGGCAGCTCATTCCAGAGCAAGGGATTGCCATATCTTCCAGCTATGATTTGTTTACTTCCTAAATGATTCAGGCTCTCAGAAGCCCAGCTACCAGATAGCCCCTGACACCACATCTCCCACCTTCCCACCAAAGAATGAGCTTCCCTGCTGCATACAAAGCAATTTCTTAACACTTCTAACAAACAAATAAAAAATGGAATGTAAACACGGAGGCTACTGACTGGCCGGGTCTCCCTCCCCTTTCTAGAGAGAGCCAAGCTTGTCTGAGGGACGGACAGGGAGCAGGGCAACTTCAGAACCAAATTTTGTCAGGCCAAGCTGGACCTGATTCCACAAAGGCCTACATCCTCAATGGTATTTAAGCATCCAACTCCCACTGATTTCCTTGGGAGTTTGGGTGCTTAAATATCTTTAATGCTCTGGGCTCTAATCAACAAGACCTAAAGCATGTACTCAATAACTTTGCTGAATCAGGTCCTAGAGTCAAACCAAGTGCATATAGAAAAAGGCCCTTTTCTTTGAGCAATATTTTCCCAGAGAGACTCTTCTGACATTGGCTAGTTTTGCCAAAGCCTTTTCCACAACATGTGGGTGTTTTTCGGTGCAAAACGAGAAGGAGAGTTGCTCATGTAACAGTTTCCAGTTCTAATGTGCTGTCAACTCATCTGGTCACTTGGCCTGCCCCCCTGCTTTGTCTGAACAGTCATGGTACATCACAATTTTGTTCTACAGCAGAAGAATCCAAGGCTTCCCCAATGCTGCTGGTCACCTGGCAATGAATCTTGAGATAGTGAGGATGATGCATCCTTCAGGGCCACTGTGTATTCACCAGTGTAGAGACACTGGTTTGTTTCACTGTTGTTTTTGTCCCATCAAGCTGCTGGGGGTCTTGGTGAGTGGACTTATTTCCCTGAACCAGACCTGTATTATGTTACTGTTGCCCAGCACTGGAAGGGTTGATTCACTTTACATTAGTCAGTATTTGCCACATCGCAATCAGCAGCCTGGTGATTTGTTGCCTGTGGTCCAAGTTCTCCAGATGCTTTATCTCCTGTGGCCTGTTAGTTCTCCAGATGCTTTATCATAATGTTCTTCATTATGGAGCCAGTGAAGCAAGAAAAGAACCAATGCAGGTCTATACGGGCTGGGTAGAGCTCTTGGTACCCCTAGGCCAGTGGCTTTGAACTCTTTGTGATGCTGCTGCTGCAGCAGCTAGTAATCTCCATCTCCAAGAGTTGGGCTGAACCCCTTTTAGCTTCCCTGATCCCATTCAGTCCAATGGGAACTCACAGGGGTTCTCATGAGCTTGATGAGCATCTTCATAGATGCGCCGGAAGTCCTTGTAGCGGGGAGCACAGCTGAGCCATGCCTCCCCAAAGTGCAGCCAACCTGTGAAGAGGAAGCTGCCGGGCCCTGGTTTCACTCCACACCTCAGCAGGGTGTGGATGTTGCCTGTGGATTTGCCATATTTGCCAATAGGCTGGAACAAGGTGAACTTCTGGCGGTGGATGCGAGTGGCGCTCACACTGATGATGGATTCCTGCAGCTCGATGTCATTGGAGACGCTCCGGATGTTGCCACGAACAACTGAGGGAGGGAAGGGGCAAGAGGGACAACATTGCTAATTCACCCAGACATGGGAACTGATCATGGAGCTGTGGCATCATGACCTGGATTTGGAAATGCTTAGGTATCAGAGACAAACTGACTAGGTTCTGATGGTACAGGAAAGAGGGGAGTCAGGATACTGGCCTGTTGTCTCTGGAAACTGGGAACTTAATCCTGTTTTATTCATGTGCTCAGTACATTGGCAGGTCTTTGTGGAGAACTGGGCACTGGAGTAGCAGAAGGGGCTGTAAATTACAATGGGGATATTATAGACTAATACGTTTGCAAGCTGGAAAGAACCATTTTGATCATAACATAGAGCAGAGAGTTTTCCCTGGTGTTTTCTGTACCAAGTCCATCTCCCAGTGCTCTGTGGAGCCTGCAGGCCAGGATGGAAGTTGGCAGAAATAAGAGGGGGATATGTTCAAAATATGTCTAGAGGCCAAGTGGCGGAGGAACCCAAACAGTGCCCTGCCCTTGGTGGGGCTGCCCCAGTGCTAATGTGGGGTGGGAGGTTTCCCCGGGAGTCTAGTGTAGACCAGGGTTAAACGGGTTTTCCCCTGTTTGGCACCTTTTCATGCAGTAGTTATCACCAACTAGAAGGAGGACAAGGCCTATATTCCAGGGGGACCTGATTAAGCAGAGAAGCTAGCATTACCGTCCACCCTGGGCTACACTAAAGAAGTTCACCAAGAGCTTCCCACATACTCCAACACTTGCTCTCTGAGCTTGTCACAAAAGCAGTGGGAGTTGCATAAGAGGGTCAGTCGCAGGAGTAGCTCCACTTTTTCTTGACTTCAGTGAGGTCTAGCTGTGGCCCGCCAGATGCTGTGTGTACACTGGGATTTCAGCCAGTTGTGGCCAGCTGAGTACCACACCAATGTGAACAGTGTCAGTGTCTATATAAGCCATGATTTACACTGGTCCAGCTTGCCCAGTTTAAAGCAAGGATAAGAGAGTGGCACACTGATGTATGCTGTGGCTCAGCCTATCTACACGGGGGCTTTGCAGCAGCATAGCTACACCAGAATTTTAGTGGTGGAACTGAGGCAGGTCCCAGGGACGCAGGGCAGAGCTCAGCCTGCCCTACCAGCAAGCTTTGCAGTGGAACAGGGTGAAGCCAGGGTCATTCTCAGGGCCCCAGTTGTGAGCAGGAGGGACCCTCTCCTGCTAAATCCAAACACTGAAGGAGAGGAGAGGGGCCACACCATGAGAGAAATGGGGAGAACACAGGATAATATCTCCTTTTACAGAATTGCAGCCAGCTGGGATAACGTGGCTTCTAGGGAGCATCCAGTGCAGGGGCTGGACGCTCATGCCCATTTTCAGGCTCTCACAATCCCAGGCTGAGGTAACAGACATGCTGCTTCAGGAGATCTGCTGATCACCTATGAAGGGAAGGGAGGGACTTTCCTCTTCCCCATACCTTGTGTCTGCTGTTGCAGTTAGCTTCACACATTCTGGTCAGACTGGCCTACCCTTGGGCTGTAGGTACTGGCCTCTCCCAGAGGGCTTGATGGACTTCTGATCTGATCTGGCGTGGCAAATGCCCCTGCTTTTATGTTTGACTTCTTCATTGCCATGGCAACTCAGGACCTGGCAGCCAGTGACCCCTAACCCCTGTTTGGAGATGCAAATCAGAAGGCTAGCAGAGTGTGCAGGAATAATTGGCAACTGCCCACTGGGGCGCAGCCATGTGTGGACATTTAAATGGGAGAAAACTCTGCTTGGCTGCATAATTCCAGCCTGGAAGTGAATTCCTGGGCTCAGTGCTATCAGCAGTGTTTGCTGCAGGCTATCTGCTGCTGGCTTTAGCCCTGGTGTACCCTTGCTTGCCTTTGCCCAACTAATGAATGGCAGGAAGGCAAGTGAAGGGCAGAGTGTTTGGGGGCTCTCCATGTTTCACCACAGGCTTCCCTTTCTTTTGCTCAGCATTTGCTCATCTCATGCTGTGAATTGCTCCATGCACTCACTGCTACATAATACCCTGGACTGTGGAGCTTCTTGCTGGCCAGATCCTCATGTGGCAGTGGGGGGTCGTCCCTTGGACAAGGTGGGGCCGTACCTTGTTCCTGCCACTGACACACGTCCCCAGTGGGGCTCTGTGCTCTAGAGTTCAGGTGGCGGACCCCATCCCCAAATTCTCAGCCCCTCTGGGAGCCCTGTGGGCCAGATGACATGGCTCTGTGGGCTGGATCTGGCCCATGCGCCATATTATGAACATCCCTAAACTAGATTAACACAAAACTAAAGGCTCCCATCACTTGAGATATGGGAAAATCTTTTCAGTGGTAAACAATACACAACCAACCTGTTTCCCTTTTCTCAGCTAGAGACCAGTGGCTAACGCACAGTGCTCAGGCTATAGTTTGGTAGTGTGAGTCCCAGCTCAGAGATACAAAAATGTTTCTCCCTATGTTACTGTGTTTTTCCCTTCCATTCAGTTACGACAAACACACCCAAGTCCATGGAAGAGAGAGAATCTCAAGCCCAGGTGAACAGGAGACAGAGTAAAAGTTGTACTCACCAAAGTCACTAGTGCAAATGGCCATCAGGATCTCGGTGTCATTACATGGCCGGCATGCCCCTGCAGCATCCAGACAGAGAGGAGTTACTTGACAAGTGAGTCACAGTCCTCCCTGCTCAGATAGTCCCCAGCCAGGGTAGAGATGTTGGCTTAATCCCTTTTGTGTGCAGGTGCCCCACAGCATCGCCATCTGGCCTCCTCAGACCATCCTGGGCCTGGGGCTCTGTCTTTGTTCTCACAAGGGCTGCTCTGCTGCCCTGTGCCCTCTAGAGGCTCCCTCTCCTTGAGGCCTGCCTGGTGGAGCACAGCTTCCCCCTGTGGTAGCACCATGCACAAAGGGCACTGATACAATACAAAGATCCCAGCCTTAGGTTCAGGCCTGGGAGATTTTCTGAAGCAAAGTGCTCTGCTGCAAGATGCACAAGGCAGGTGTGCTTCAGTGCATGCAGGTCTGAAGCATAGCCCTCCAAGCTGAGGTATAGGGGTCAGAGGAGCCATGGAATGAAGCATGAACCTCGTCATGTTAATGAGCTGTTTTGCTCCGTTCTCCCCTCATGGGCCTCACTCTGGCTGCAAGGTAGCCACAACTTGGCAGCCGTGCTCTCATTAATGGAGGGTTCCCTGTGCTCCCTTCCTAGCCCTGCATGTCTCATAGGTGCAACACTCCATATCTGCAAAGGCCCTGGGCAAGTTAGATCAGACATGTGGTTTAATCCTGCTGGCTGAGAGCACCTTTCAGCTAGTATCTGGCACTCCGTGAAGTAAAGCTGGTGAGCTCCTGTGAGCTGCCAAGGGTCAGTGTTTGGGAGAAGGGGTCTTATGCATTCTGGTCTGGCCTCCCCTCCCCTCCCATCTGCCTTGATTTCTGCTTTGCTGATTTCTATTTCTATAGTTTGGGAGGCAGCATCCCAATTCCTACTTCTGGCATGGCTGCCCACCCAGCCCTGCATGTGGTATGCAGAGGTCCCTGCCATTAACACCCCTCCTTTTCCCACAGTGGAGGGCAAGTCTTCATTCATCAACTGGCTATGTAAGGTACTCTGACTCTCCGTTCTCCCTGAAGGGAGCCCAGGGGGTTGGGAGATCAGAGGAAGTGCAGCCCAGATTTGATACACTAGCCTCTGAAACCAAAGAAAACAAGTCCAGACACTATTTTCCTCCCTGTCTCTTCCAGAGCTCTCACTCTGGGTCAGAGACTCAAAGGAATCCCTTGTTGGGATTGCAGATCTGTAGCTAAGCTGCCCCCTCAGCTGGGACAGCAGGGGTGGGCAGGACTGGCTGCTCTTATCCACCTTGAATCTTGCCAGATTTAATGTGTTAACCCAGCTGGGTCCACATGTAGCCTGGCCAGAGGAACAGTAATATTTAGCATTCATGCTATTTGCCAAGCATCCTTATGTCCTCCCAAATCCTCAAGGATGGAGGAAATTCTTATTGTTCCCACGTTCCAGATGGGGATGAGAACCATGGAGACTAAATGGCCTGGCCAAGAGCATGCAGTGAACCAGACACAGAGCCAGAAACTGAATTCAGGGGATCTCTGGATCTTAACCCTAAACTCAAGCCTCTGGACTCACCAAAGTTTCTGTGTATTAGGCTCCCTGTAGAAGGTACCTGACACTCGACTTGTTTCTGGGGCATGGTGTCACATCAAGAACACTGTGGCAGACTGGTCTGCTCCATTACCCTGTTATGCTGCCTTTATGACAAGAGCACTCTGCTGACATGCCAGGCCCAACTGCATGCACCACATGCATGCAACCCCCCCAACTGTATTTGTTTCCAAAAAGCAGTGTTCCCTGCATCCTAAAGGCTGTGTTATTTAATATGCTGACAGTTAATAGGGGTGAAAATATCCTGTGATTTATGCCAGGGGGAGGGAGGCTATCTCTTCTCTAGATCTAGAATGGAGACAGATCTGCTCACACCAGCTTTCTGCCTCCAGGTTCAGCCAGGCTGGAACGGGTTGGCTGATCCCAGTTCAAACATGCCTGCACTACAGGCCTTTCTTGCCATTCAGGGTGGCTGGGATTCAGCCTTCAGCTGCTATCTGCTTATGCAGGTCAGCTCAGGTTGTCTCTGCTCTAAAGGTACCAGCTTTGAGGCTGGCATGAAAGGGACAGGCCCTTTTTGTATACAAGCACTTGTTTACAGCAGTGCTGGTTCAGGCCTACAGGGCTGAGAAGAGCAAAATAACAGTATTGTAGCTGGTTTGGCCACTTGCTAGATGTATGGCACTATTCACCTCACAGCCCACAGAGTCAAGACCTTGGTGCCGCTGCCCTCACTCCAGGGGCCAGATCAGATGCCATTTGAGGAAGCAAGAAGAGGGGCGTGGGGGGAGGGAGAGAAACAGTGTTGCAGGGGCAATCCCCTTCCTTC
>NW_005841839.1:4339214-4359301 GCF_000455745.1 Alligator sinensis | reverse complement strand
GAATGCCTGAGTTTCCACGGCAACCAGGAGAGCACCTTATCTCTGAAGCGGCTGAATGGCAGGACCAGTGCCGTCCCCACGGCTGCACACTGGACTTTTGTTAGCTCCGAGATGGCTCTGATTAAACATTCCAGCAGGAGCTGCTCTGAGATCCTCCTTCAGCTTCATATCTCCCTTTGCTGAGCACGCAGAGGCAAGGGGGGCGGCTAGGGTTACTAGCCCCTCCTTGTCCCTGCTGGGAGGCCCACCTTATCCAGGGCATTTAACAGCCAGAAGCTGGAAACTCCTCTAGCCTGTGTCTCATCTCAGCAGTAAACACACAATTGCCACTGATCAGAGCTCCCCTCCTGAGTAACAGAAGCAGTGAGCACCATGCTGCTGCAACTGGCAGGGACGGCTCAGACATAATATCCTGACTCTGCAAATCTCCTATTTTCTCCCTCCTCAAAAATAATTTTTCCTGAGTGAAAACTGAGGAAGAGCCTGTGGACTTGGCCTTCATTATTTAATTAAACCAAGGATCATATGCTTTACTAACAAGAGTTAACTCACCCTCCCAGCCCTCCCTTTATGATGCCACCAGGACCCCTGGTTTAGAGGGAGGGAAACCACAGCCCAAAGAGATTAAATTATTTGCTCAAGGTCAGTAGCAGAACTCCTGGATCCTAGTGCTTTGCTTTAACCAGTGGGCCTTCTTGCCTGTGACAGGATGCTCGCTATCCTGTACTCACAGCCCTGCTAAGACAAGGTTGTGAGATACCAGCTTGTAAGTGGAGAGGTGAAAGTCATCCTCCTGCTGTGGGGAGAATGCTGCGCCTGTCCCTGGAATGGACAGCCATTGGCATGGAAAGGCAGTGGGCGCCAGAAGGGGGATTAGTTAACATGCCTGATATCCTACAAGCCCATTGCATGGGACTGCCCTTGGGTATTTACCTTCCATGCTGAGGTTGCTGGAGGGCAGTGAGAGGCGGGAGTTCCAATCGCCCCGCAGCTCGTAGCGGAAGGCGGCGATCCGCCTGCTGATGTCTTGGTGCAGGGTAGACTGAAGGAACAGGGCCACTTTCTCCTTGGGCAGCCAGTTGAAGCAGCGTACCCTGGGGCGGAGGGAGGCATCTGCCTCAGACAACAGCAGCTCCAGAATCCCATCCCTTTCCAGGTAGATTTGAGCTCCCCGGAAGGTGCTGGAGGGCTTGATACAGGTGGTGACTTGCCTGGGGCTCTTCCCTTTGCCTGCTGTGCCCGTGGGGAGGCGGGGGGAGAGGCTGAGGCGTAAGGCCCCTGTTGGGTACAGCCACTCCAGGGAGCCCTCTGCACAGTGTAATGAGATCTGCTCCACACTGCCCGATTCCTGGGACAGGCCACTACAAAAGGAGAACAAATCCAAGTTAGTATAAAAGTAGGCCTTTGTCACAAGAATGTCCACCCAGCTGGCTCCAGGGCCACTTCAGCAGCAAAATGCCCTTTCATGAGGTAGCCAGCATCAAAGCCAGCATTAAATGGCTATGGATAACGTCACTAGCAGGCCTTGCCCATGGTTGTAGATTGTATAGTGATATTTTTGATGACTTCAGAAGGTCAAGCTAGCAAACTTGGGAGGTTTGCCTGATGGATTTCTGCTTTCAGGAATTGTCAGCGCTGGGTCTCAGTGACTTAGGCACTGTAGGATTCAGCTGGAAAGAGAGACCAGTCTTATAACAGAGACCATCTGAGCACTTGTGTGGCTGCTCTTAGCCTACTTGAAAGCCATCCCTTCCACATGCGGCAATATGCTCAGCTACTTGTGAATCCACCTGTTCCACACAGAGTTTGGCTTGAACCTAACCACTGAATCATTCCTTGCCTTCTCTTTAAGGCTGAGTCCAAATTCTGGGACTGGACACCCTTGTTTTGTGATGAAGTTTAGCCCTAGAATCAAGCTCAGCCTCCATGGAGTTGTCTTCTTCTCTACTTCTGGGCAAGAACAGTAAGAGGACATGGTGGAAAATCTCTGGTGGATAAAGCTACAATATCCCAGTGGGTTTGGGATATCTGTTATATCAGCATCTTACAAACACCAGACTGTTAGATTGAATACATACTAGGCTGCAGGCCTGCAAGTCTCATCTCCCCTTTATCCACATCCTGCCTGATCGTCCCAAAGGCAAGCATACAGCTCCCTGACTCCTGAGACCACTCTGCTTCTGTGTGGCCACCCCCAGACCCTGTTAGAGCCAAGATTTTCAAGTGTGGCCTCGAACGTTGGAGGGAGGAGGGGAGAACTTTTTTTAGCCCAAAAGTTTACCTGCCTGCTCTTGTGTTAGCGCTTTTGCCAACTAATGTGTGATAGGATTTTTTCTGTAGCCAAAGCCTAACTCCCTATGACAGGGCTGGGCAATTATTTCAGCTGGAGGGCCGCTTAAAAGTTTTGGTGAGCTGTTGAGGGTGCCCAACCCCTTGATGGGTGCCCCACCCCCTGATCACCATCTTGGGACTGGAAGTCCTACCCCCTAACCCCTGAAAGTACTGCTTTTGCAGGGATTACCATCTTGGAACTGGAAAAAAACCCTGATCAGTTACTAAGTCAAACATCTACTACAATGTATTTTATTTCAAAAAATATTTTGTCCTGATTTATGTGTGTTTGCATAGTGTATATAGAGGCAATTGCATAATAGCTCAAAAATACAGTCTTACTCTTGTATATTGTGTAGGGAGGGTGGTTGGGGGGGTGTATGGTGGGGTGTTTATGGGAGAGGTGGGGGGTTTGTGAGGGAGTGTGTCTGTGTAGAGGTGTGCATGTGTTGGGGTGTCTGGGCAGGGTTTGTGGCTTGTGCAGGTGCAGCCGCCTAGTGGTTCAGGCTCCAGCGAGTTCCAGGAGCTGCATGTGGTGGCAAGGAGCAGAATCAGGCCAGCTCGCCTCTATGGCGCGGGGTTCACATGCAGCTCCAGTACTTGTGCACCACCAGGTTAAGCCCTATGCAATGGAGCCAGCTGCTCCAGGACATGCATGTAGCAGCAGGGAGTGGGGCCAAACAGTTGGTTCCATCGTGCTTCTCCCAGTGGCGCACAAGTGCCAGAAGATGAGAGCCCAGTGCGATAGAGGCGGGCCAGCCTGGCTCCATTCTTTGCTGCCACTCTGCTCCTTGCTGTTGTGCAGCTCCCAGAACTGGCTGGAGCTGCGTGCCGCTGGGTGGCTGTGCTTGCACAGGCCACAAGGACCCCGAGGGCCTGCCGCTTGCTGCTGCTGCCAGGAGCAGGGGCTGTGCACGTGCAGGGAGTTCCCCACACTCCCTCACACAACCACACCCACACCCTGCCCACTCCCATGTCCTCCCCAGCAGCCTGACATTATCTTCCAAGGAGGGATTAGAAAGAGCTCAGCATCTCAGAGCAGTGTTGGTCTCTCTCTTCTTCCTCCTCCTGTGGCACTTCTGCCCCTTCTGTCTCTACAACACCAGTCCTCGGTAAGGGAATGATGGGGAGATACCCATAGAGTAGGGGTATTTCTGGAAGGGGAAAGAGATTACTCGCTCTGTAGCTCATCTCCCTCCAGGATGGGAGAGCAGGTGAAGACTCCCAGGAGTTGAGGTGAGAGGAATGGGGCTGGATGGGAGTCAGGGGACTGAACTGAGGAGGTTGGGGGTCCACACTGATGTGGCAGAGCCCGTATGGGGACTGGGGAGGACCTGGGGGACAGGACTGACTTGGAAGTATTGCAGAGTTAGTTTAATGGCTGGGAAGGCAATGTCAGGCGAGAGCAGCAGGGGCCATGATCACTTTCTCTAGTCAGTTCAAGAGAATTGTTGCACACGCTCAGTTGGGTGGGGCCAGTTGAAAAATCAAGAGGCAAGCCAAAGTGCACAACATACTCATGCCTTGCAAGGAAAACAAAACCCACAATAATCTGGGGCCGCATCTCATGATTTGAGTGGTTGTCATATTGTGGTATGACAATATGTTTAAATTGGGGGAGAGAGACAGCTCTAGACCTAAGAGGGCTGAAGGCAGCTCATCTCTCTCCTCACATCTGAGCAATGCTATTGTCTTTCTCTGCTGTCGAAGAGGGTGAGATCTCCTTACAGTTAGGCTTAGGCCTGGGCAGTTGCACCAATTGCACACCTGCCTCCTAGGGTGCCAGTGGGTCTCAGAATGAAGTCTGGCTTTTGTCAGAGTCTGTTGTGGTATGTGCTGCATCTGACCTGCAGCTCAGGACTGCAAGCAGTCAGAGCTGGTAAGAGCCCCTGCAGCACCTGGTATCTGTTGCTACTCATCAGATTGGTAGGTTGTGAAAGTCCATGGGGATGCTGGGTGTGTGTGGAGTGGCTCCTTACTGCTCTCCCTCCCATGGGAGAGGTCCTCTCAAATGTTATGATATTTAGGGTCTCTTCTTAAAGCACCAGCTCTTGGAATCAAGTGATTGTGTGGGAACCTCAGTTTCATTAAGTGCATTTATAGCCATACTGGCTGGAATGAAAAGCTCATGCAGGTGAGTGTCATGCACCCCAAAGGCTCAGAAATCAGGAGGCAAAAAATTAGCCTGCCTCTTATTGCTTTAATTAAAAAGCATTATGATTTTTGGGGCCTGACATGCTTCTTTGAATACTTCAGGTTGTCCCAATGAGCATGTCAGAGAGGATAGCCAAGCTGAGGAAGATCTACAGCCACACTGGACCCCTCCTTCCAGAACCAGCTGCAATGTGCTGCACTTCCTTTCCTTGGAGGTGAGCCCTGTCCCAGGGGTTTGTCTGTGAAGGGGCAGGGAAGGCCAGAGCCCTGTGCACTTGGACTCTGAAGTGTGTGTGTGGTGGGGGCAGGGCTTTGAGTAGGGAGGAGTCTCCTGGCCCTGCTCCCTCCTGTTCTCATTTACAAATGAAAGCCCTTCTGTCTCCTGAACCTGAGATAGGATTTACTCTGCTTTCCTTCTGCTTCTACCTGTTGTGTAATAAGGGATTTGAAGCCATTTGGCAGCTGCTAATCCCCAGAGCAAACCTCGGCAGACCTGCTGCTCTGTTAACCTGGTGCCCTTGAATGCATTTATGTGCATGCAGGGTATAAACAAGTGGTGAGGGTGGGGAGAAAGGGGGGTCACCTTTCTTGGAAGGTGGCCACTGGCCTCTCTTTTGTGCACAGCAGTGTTTATTTATAACAGTGAGGTAGGAGGAGTAGGCAGGGAACCATAGGGATTCAGTGTAGCCCTCTCCCTGCAGGCCTGTTTATAACAAGTATTCCAGGTCTTTCTGAGAAACTTGCTCTGCAGGGGAAGTAGGGTTCTGTCTCCAGCATCACATTTACTCTCTCTCCTAACTTCTAGCTGAGGATCTTCCGTGCTTTCAAAAGAAATCAACCAATTAAGTCCCTGTTTGGGGATACAAACTCCACATCAACCTTGAAAGGGTGAACACAAGCCTGAGAGCTCCATGATCCTCACCTCTATGGCTGGAGGGGGCTGTTGGAAGGGGAGAGGGAGATGCAGGGAGAATGGGACTGAGAACAGGTTCCCAGAAGGCCAAAAGAATGTCTGGGATTTACATGCTAGACATTAAGACCCTGTTAGCCTGGACCGGTAACCTGGTCCAGAGGCTAAGTCAACAAAGACCCAGGTCACCTACATCCTAAGAAGCAGTCCAAGTGGTTGAAATGACAGGTTGTTCCCCATAGGGGGCTCTGCCCTAGGAAAGTCCCACAACCTTCTGTTGAGATGGGGAGACTGAGGCACACAGGGACTAGGGACTTGCAAGAGTTCATGTAGTGAGTTGGTTGTAAAGCCTATTTCTGACCCACAAGCCCATCCCCCAGCCTCTCTTTAAGTATAATATGATAGTAATACATTAGTGCCTGGTGTGCTGGAGTAGGATGGATAAAAGCAGTGGACTAGGACCAACTATTACAAGAAGTGCTGCACAAATGCATGGTGAGAGACAATCTGCCCTGAAGGGCTTTTAGTTTAAATAGAGAAGACAGACAAAGGAGTGGAGGGAAACAAGAGACAGAGGGATTTGCCCAAGATCACAGGGGAGGTCAGTCTGGAGCTTAAAGCTTGTGCTCGAAGCAGCCACATGAGGCTGCTTCCTGAGACACTGGCAGCAAAATGATGCTGTTTTGAAGTACTTGGAGCAGGGAAGGAAGGTAGAAGTCATGCCACTCCTATCTTAAATTCCTCTGTTCAACACAGCAGTTGTTTTAATAGCATGCTGTCACACTCAAGTTTAAACTGAGAAGTGCGGAGAACTGGAGCTGTATGAACTGGAGCTGTATCTAATTGAAGCTACCAGTGGGTGGGAGGGGAAATCTAATGACCTGCATTAGAATTAGTTCTTCACTCAGGGGTGTTTAGTGACAGGTGGGCAGGATCTTGATTTCAGGGCTTATCTGAAAGCTGCTGTGCTCCCCACCATCCCACAGCCACCCCTGCTGCATAATGGCTACCTTGCCTCAAGCAGAAGAAAAAAAGATCTTCATTTAGGTTTTCATATAGGGGCTCATATCGAAGTGCTGTCTTAGTTCCACCCGCTTAGCTTGAGAGAATCCATGCAAGCTAGTTGGGCATGAGGTCTGCTGGAATAGCCCATGTGTCTAATACGTGTGGAATCTTGGAACAGAGAAGAGGGAAATATCTGATCTGTGTGGTCCCTGGAAGTTGTGACCCTGCAGCTGGAACTCAGAACGATACTGTGAAACCATCAAGAGAAACCAGTTCTGATGTAGGCTTTCATCTATTCCCTTGCCAGACAGTCTGAGATGATCCAAAACTGGGACCATCAGATGTTTTAGAAACCTTTCCAGGTTACTGTCTCCCTTAAATCTTTACCAAGAGAGCAACATCTAGACTTATAAAGCAATGGGAGCGTGACAGTGCATCAGTCCACAACCAGGTTGCTTCCCTTTCTTTGCAGGATGCCATTGGTTAGCAAGCAAAAGTCACAGCATTGCTTCCAAACGAGACCCCACTGCTGACTGTAGTGACTGTGCCTGCTCTATTTTGGCTTCATTATAGTTAACTCATCTGTACAGCTGCACAAAGGCACAAACATGAAGAAACAGATGCTTGCAGCTGAAATGTCTTGGGGTCATTTTAAAAAGCACCCATGGTGCTGCCCTCTGCAGGCTTGGCTTTCCTATCAGCAAAGGCATTTCCACAAAGGTCAGACTGCCCTTCTCTCAACTTTAATCCTGGTATTGCTGTAGTGTCCAGCAGGGCATCTTATACACGTGTAACTAAAGTATGAGCTCTGCCACAAACAGTCTGCAATGTAAGTGCTGCTGCTTGGCAAACCATGCTTTGATCTGAACACCTTTGGCTGTGTTTTAAATTTAAATGACCCCTTGGCTTGTGAGTTTTTTCATCTGTTAACAAGATTTTGTTGATGTGTAATTCACCCTGTGCCTTAAAGGGAGGTCTGCTGTAGGTTAGTCAAATGGTTTCTTTCTTTTGAGAGCTGTTTGCTGGGAGTGCAGGCAGCCTGACTTCTCTGGGAAGGGTCAGTATCTGTTGCATCAGAATTTGTTATTCATTCCTGACATTAAGTGCCAAACACTTAGGCTGTGGGGAAAGGAAAGAAAATGGAGAAACTATGAGCTGCCAGCCAAGGTCTGAGACTCGCACCTGTTCCTGTAGCACTGGGGAGGAAAATTACAGTGTAATGCTCAGGATAACTTTGATCTTGCAAGTGGGCCTGAGAAAAACTGGAGAAAACTAAACAAATTCAAGCACTTGTGCTTCTTCACTCCAGTCCTGCCCGCCCTTTCCTCTCTACCTCTCAATGAAACAATAAGAGATTTGTAGTCCTGGGGCACAATAAAACAATCAGCACACCAAGTACAACCCACCACCACAGAGCCAGAGAATAACATTGCTCCCCCAACCAGCGGGAAGGCAGTGGGAAGGGAGGCAAGGGTACCCGGGCCACAACTTCTAAAAGACTTAAGATGATGCTTCTCAGGAAGAGTTGGTTTGGGAGGGAAGATGTTTGTTCTGAGAGGATTTACATGAAAACCCATCAGAGATTTTTCCCAGCTTTGGGGGAAGATTCTCACAAACTGCTATATCAAGGGATAAAAAAATAAACTAGCACCTTTTTAAGGAAGGAGAATCTATATCCCCAATGGTTCTGAGCAAGTGACTCAAATCAGCAGTCCTAAGGACTAGGATTTTCTTTTTCTGAAGCTTCCTAAAGAGGAAATTCAGTAATTTGCAGGGAAAGTAGGTTGGTAAAAAAGTACACAAGCCTCTGGTTAAATGTTTTGCCCCCTTACAGCATCAAGTTCAGTGGTCTTATTGCTGATTTACATCAGTATAAATATGGGGAGAATCCAGCCCTGTCTTTTGATACCCATGGCAGCTCACCCAGAAAATTTGCCACTCCACTCCCTCAGCTACTTTCTCAAAGTGACACCCTGAATTCTGCTTCATCAGCCTTTTATGCATTAATAACCAGTTGTGCCACCCAAACTTCCACTGAGGACAATGGGGTGGAGGATCTGACACATGCACAAGAGAGTTATCTAAGTTTCTGGACAAAGCAAATAATTTCTCACAAGAGGGCACATTTACACAGAGCCTCCCTGGTCATTGGAGGCAAACTCATTTTAACTAAGGGCTTAAGTCCATACCTCCCCCTCCAGCTGCACTGGTCTTCTGAGTAACTGCAAAGGACTGTATCCAGGACACCAAGGCAAAGAGCCCACAGCACCAAAGGCATCTTCTTTGAGATCTCTTCTCCCAACAAAGCAGAAGGGGGAATCAAATACAGTAGAGTGAATCCTTTCCCAACACCATGCTGGAATGTGTGAGAGGAATTAACGCCTGTAAGTCCCCATCATCCATCTCCCCTGTTCTCCTCCACAAACGTTTTCTGGATGCAAAGCGGGTTTTCCCTTCTCCTCCTCGTCCTGAGCGATGCTGTAATTCAGAACAAGGGGAAAAGCAGCGGAGATGAAAGTGACCAAGATTCTCATAGTGAAACTGACGAATGTGTCCACTGATTGCTGGTCAGTTTCAACTAGGGTGGAGGGGATGATTTGTGATTCTCCAATCAGAAGGGGGTTCATAAACTTTCAGCCAATCACAGACACGGGATGGATGAAGGCCAGCCTCCTTTTTCCCCATTAACAAGTAGTTTGAGAACAATGTAATGAAATAGGAAAAAAAAGTTAAAAAGCTGATTTGAAAAGATTCTTGGCCAGATGTTAAGAGTTTAAAACATGGGCATTGAGGCTGCTTTGCAAAGTGGTTGTGTAGGGGAGGGTTGGGCAGGGGGTTTAATTTTTGAGCAAGCTTTAGGGAAAAAATTCTCTTGAGGGTTAAATGGTAAAAATATATTTAATTTGCAGCCTGTATTTGCTTACATGCCTATGCCTGAGTAATTATTTTATCTTAGCTTCCTACTTGAGTTTTCTTACTTGTACCAGTCAGACCTCATTATTATCTTTGAAGTTGTTTAGTTATTTAATATTTCTCTGTTTCAGGGATTTCTGGATTATATAGTCTACAGGTGCATAGCATGTGTGTGCTTAAACAAACATTTACATGGGAGAGTATTATATAATTGTGCCCATAAATATATGTAACCCAGTAAATGATGTGACATTCCTTGAACTGTTTCTTTTAAAAGATGTTAAATAAATCTGATTTTTGCATTTTCATTGTACAGAGCAGTAAGGCTCAGATATATTGGATGTTCAGGGGAAGGAGCATTAATATGGGTACATGCTGTGATATTTATTCCAATTTACCAATAGTTTTTTGGGGGTTTTTTTACTGGTGAATTCAGACTCATAGAAAACATGAGACCCTGATTACAAATTGCAAACAAAACTCTATCAGTAATGTCCATATGTTCATTATGAGAAATGCACTAACTTCAGTCAGTTGTTGCACATGGGATCTGTCCCCCACCTGTCAAATACTTATCTTGAAAAAGGATAAGTATGAAAACTCTGTTTTTGAGGTGTGCTAAGTGGGAAGAATCAGATCTCTCATATCTAATTGGGTTATTTGTATGAATTATAGATGGCATTTTACAACAGTATTGGAGTGACGTCGAGGACCAAACTTGGATGGCACTGCTCAGTTTTTACTCCATCCTTGCTCAGATGATGATATTAAAGGCGCTATGGCAGATCTTGAGAATGAGTCTTGGGCTCTTACTGTTTTATTTTGTAAGAGGAGTTTTCGCTTGGTCAGAACTCCAGGGTTTGGCTCAAAGTGTATTTTAGCCACCTCTTTTTAATATTTGCAGAGATCCAATAGAATTACATTACAGGTTTGTTTAGGGCTCTGAAAACATGCTGCAACTCTGTTCCCATTCCCAAGTTGTTGCTGTTATTAGCCGGTTCATCAGAAGACCATAAAACTCTTTTTTTTTTTTTTTTTTCAAAAGCTGCCTCTAATTATTTTATTTTTGCTTCAGACACTATTGTCCAAGAGCCACAAACCCTGCAATTAATTAAGTTTCCATTGGAGTGACAGCCCGCCAAAATGTTTGAAATAAACACGGGACAATTGCAATGCAATGATACAGGCCAGAGAACAAAGTCTCTGGAGAGAGGGTGGAGCAGAATGGAAATGAGGGATTGTAAATTTGGATGGAAGAAAGAAAGAGAGAAAGAAAGGGAAGGGGGGCTGGGGAAGGGGAATGGGGCTGCGATCTGGATTCAGAGCCCTCAGGCCATGAAATGACACTGAAAGAAGTCAATCTGCTGGAATCCATAGAAAATGAGTCCAGTCTGAAAGCACTGGCAAGGCCCATTATTAATGCTCCTGTCTGATAATAAACCAGCAGCAGCAGTAGTTTAAGGTGGAATAGGTCCCTGGCAGAAGCTTCAGAGCAGAAATTAGTAAAAGGAATGCTACTGAAGTATTTGATTAAATTATCATGCCAGCATGCTGGACCTGCTAGTGAGATGCTGCCTCTATCACAGGTCTGCATCTGACCTGCACAACAAACCCCTCAGTGGGAAAAACACATTTCTAATAATAGCTGATGATTGCTGCATTTTCCTATTTATATAGCCCATATCCCCACAGCCTTTCAGCATCTCATTATTGTTAAAGGATTTTATCTTCTCAACTGATCTGTGAAGGGGGAGAAATATTGTCCTCTCTTTTAAAGAGGAGGAACTGAGGTATAGGGTAGATTGAATTTTTTGTTTAAGTCATAAAGGAAACATTGAGCTGAACCCAGATCTCCTAGCCCCTAGTCCAGTGTTCTGTCCTTTAGTCCACCTTCCTTACCTGTATCCTTCTTCATTTCATTGGGCTCAGACCAGAAAGCTCATATCCCGATCCAGATATTTCCATAGTCTTGGGCTGACCAATTTGGACTCAGACTCATCTGTTTAGGAATGAGATTATGCATTAACCTTAGACTCCTTGTCCCTCTGGAAAATATGTTTGGCCAAGACTTAGCAGGTGCTGCTGCTGTGGGTGAAAGTCTTGTGTATATTAACATTATTGTTTGTCTTCCATCAGGTACATTTTGCAACAAATGTGTAACCACCTACTGGTTTAAGACTGTTGCCATGGCTACTCCCTCCTCCACCATGACAGCAAGAATATAACTTGGACCTCCTTCTTCAGAAGCACCAGCCTCCTACCACCTGTGCTGAAGGTGAGTTCTCTGTGCAGTGTGAGGACTATGACACATCACTGAGCAGTTATGATTTCATCCTTTAGACGCTGGTTGAAGACACACACTCTGGCTTGTATGTTGCAGTATTTTCATTGCAATTATATTCTATGTCATGTGTATTATAGCCTGTGTCCAGCAAGAAGTATTTAAAGCCACAAAATAACTAGGCTTAATATGTGCATATTTACACTGCTCCTTAATGTACCAGAGTTAAATAATGAGCTCCCATGTGCTATGTGAAATCAGAGGGGCAAGAGCTAAGATGAGCAAATTCTGTGCCAAGCTACACACTGGTGCAAGTTTGTACAGTGGAGTGACACACTTTCACTGGTGTAAATGCTAGTGGGCACTTAGCTAGAGTGGCTTAGAATGATGAGGCAGTTCTAGGGAAAGGAAACCTTTCCCTTGGTTCCCATCACCCATGGGAGACATTCATGGCTATGCCATAGGTAAGACTGAGTAGCAGTTTCTGTACCAATCCAGTTTGTTCAGTGCATGTTTGTGTCTTTGTCTTACTTGGTGTTGCAAGAGGGCCTGGTGAGGCCTGGAATGCTGCTTGCAGGCGTGTTGCTGACAGCAGCCTCCCACCCCCTGCATTTGTTCAGCTTAGCAGGTAGGAAGGGGAGATCCATGAGCTCAGGGGTTGGATGAGGTGGTTGCTGCCCAGTTTTATGTTCCTCCTTCAGGTGTTTTATTTCTGACCATGCTGCGTCTTCCTAGAAGGACATTTGCCCAGACTCCCGAAGTAAACACTGGCCCCACTGCAATGTGATGAGACCACTGAGGCCCTTAAGCCTCCATTGTCTGAATGTAATCCCCCTCCCCCGCCCTCCTCATTCGTTGCTGAGTCTCCCATTGTGTCCACTATTCCCAGACGGCAGCCTGTAACCAGGGCTCTTTCATGAGATATTTAACCTCCAGCCCAGAGCTGACACAGCTGTGCTCTTCAGGGGCCAGGCAGCACTCTTACCTCCTGGCATTCCCCTCCTCACAAGCAGGGAGCTACCTTTATTTGAAAGCATCCATGCAACAGGAGAAGTGGCTGCGACTGCCACCACAAACCCCCGGTATAATCATAATGTCCTGCCCATACTGGCACTGCAACGGTCAGCACAAAAACTCTCCAGGCTGTTTCCGTCCTCTCATGCAATCCTAGCTTAGATTTTAATTTTCTGCTGGGATGGGGAAGTCCTGGGCATGTGAAGCCACCTGCCTTAGCCATATGCAGAAGCCTTGGAGACTAACTTCCTTGATGTTTGGATTTGGGATGGGGGAGGGGTGTTCTGTTTTTCCTCTGGGCTGGATCCATTGTGATCTTAACTGATCAGTGCCCATATCTCTCTGAAACACATCCCTGTTGCTCCTATCCCTGACAAAAGCATGGTCAGGGAGACTGGGGTCTAAACGATGGGTTTATGGCTAAATGCTAAAGTAGGGGTGTCCTGCTTCTAAGCCCCCAGGGGACACATACCATATGCCACCAGACATGCCCCATGGATGCTTCCCCCACCCCCGGGTACTGTATGCCCACATGGGCACTCTCCTCACCCCTAGCACACAGCCCCAGATTCATCTTCAGCTCTCTGCGCTGTCTCACTGCCCTGCCTCCCGGGTTCAAGATGAGAAGTGGCAGCCAGAGGATGGAGAAGGGAACTGGGAGATGCCAGTTGCAGCCAGAGTGATGGGAGAAGCAGCAGCTGGTGAAAACCTGGGGGCCACACATGAGTGCCTCACAGGCTGCCAGTTGGACAGCCCTGTGCTAAACATAGTCTTTAGAGGTGAGTGACTGCAGCTCTGCCACTGCTGTTATTACATGCGTTACAGCAGCTCCTGGAGGTCTCAACTGAGGTACAGTTGTGCTAGCCACTGCATGAGTTTACAGCGTAAAGACTCAGGACAGTCAATCAAGAAGGAAAAGAGTTATATGCCCCATTTTCTACATGGCAGCCTGAGGCACAGAGATGAAGTGACTTCTCTAAGGTCATGCAGGAAGCCTGTGGTAGAGCAGGGCCTGAACCAGAAGGCTCAACATTAGCTACCCTGTGGCTTAGCACACCTTTAGGCCTGGGCCCTTAGCCACATTGTGACGGTTTCCCCCCGTTTGCCTGGTGGGTTGGAGATTCAGCAGCTGTATTCCCTAATGGCTGCCAAGTGCCTTGAGATCTTCAGGCAGATGATGCAAGCAAGGTTCACAAACAGCCTCATGAGAACCAAGCTTTGTACCACACTGACTGTGGGCCCCAACTCTGACCTGAGAGCTTGGGGAATTGCCCTGTCTTGAATTGAGAAGGGAAACCAGTTCTCTGACTGTTCAGCATTGAGTTCCCTTGTGCTCCTTGCTGCAGAGGCCTTGCCTTTCCCTGATTTGTTCTTCACGCTCAACTGAAGTCAGATCTGTGTTTTTCTTCTCTGAACCATTTCCTTAGCACCCAGTGTACAAGCACAGCGCACCAGCCGCGAGAACTCCACTGCCATATGGGCTGAGAAAGCTGAGGCTGTCTGAGCACAATAGCCACCTGGTCAGCTCTGGTCGATCTTTTAGAGAGGCACAGACAGCTGGAGTTATTCGGCTTGTCAAAGGAGAAACACAAGAGAAAGTGTTCAAAATATTGTTTACCAATCGTGAATAGACTGAACCACCCAGGAAAGCCAGCATCTGTCTGCAGGGTGGGAGGGGGCAAGCAAGCTATTTCCGCTGGAATGATCAGCCTCCATGTCTGGAGTCTGAAGTGAGAAGGAGCAGTATAATGCATTATTCACCAGCCTGGGAGCAGATGTCTTTCTGTAGGTGAGATGGTAGGGAGGCCTTCCACCCCAGCAGGGGAAGAAGCATGGGTATTGTTCAAGCATTCCGCTCCCAGAGTCCTCCAGATGTGGCGGATTTCAGCCAGGCAGGGTGTGGAGGAGGCACAGGGCTGGGCCATACTTGTTACATGCTTTTGGTACATGGGGGTGTGAATGAAGAGATGCAGAAAGCTTCTGTCACAACCATGACACACACTCGCCGGCACTAGAAATAACTCACTGGGGGAGCGCGTGACTGCTTTTTAGCACCCAGAGTGCTCGGGCCTCAGAACTACCACAACATTAGTAACATGAGGCCCTGACCTCTCTTCAGCATTCCCTTTCCCTGGGACATCAAGAGTCCACTTGGCTGGCTCCCCTTCCACTCTCAAAGTGCTGCCATGTACTGGGCTTCTTTGGAAGCTGCATTGCTCTACAGCTCAGACAGTACTTCTTTCCTGGCCTGGGCTGTGCGAGAGGTCACTGGAGTGCTAGGATGGGCCTTTCTGGCTGTAACACTAATGACAGTTATAAGAGTTTATGCGAGTGTGCTGGCTGAAAAACAGAACTTTATTTATCTGTCTTACCACATTGCTATTAGAAGTTACTTCAGTGAGTTACTCCAAATTACAAAGGGTCTAAGGAAAATGAGCCAGTTCTTCCTTTTTGCTCCAAAGCCACAACTTTCCATCTCTCTATAGGATTTTTAACATTTTCCTGATGTCTGTAATATTAGAATTTACATTCATAAGACTGAACTCTATCACTCTAGGGGTCTGGCACACACAAGCGTGGCTGATCTCTTTGAACGTTGATCAGTGTTTAAGAAGTCTATTTAGAAATGGCCAACCAATTCCAGGAAGAAATCCTCTCCCTGATTTTACTTGGGCAAAAATCTCCTTGGCTTTAGTAGGGCTTTTCTTGATGGTAAATATGCATTAGCCAAGTATCCTAATGTACCAGCTTGGACCATGGCCTTTAAGCAGAGGGATCAGACAGTGCCCTGTCCTACCCCAGGAACTGCCAGATACAGTACCTCCAACAGTCTTCTGTCATAGACACCAGACACTTTACAAAGGAGGTCCATATCCTTGTTCCCATTTTGGAGGACAGAGCAGAGATGAAGTGACCCATCCAAGCCCTCTGGCACAGCAGAGCATAGAACCTGGGAGTCCCTGCTTACTGCTAGCAGGATGGAATTCTGTTTTAGCTGATGCTCACAGTCCAGCCCATTTGACAAGAATCTGCATTAATGAGGCAGTGTTTTGTGATCTGGGACTAACTCCTGCACAAGTCCTAAGGAGATGGCTCCAGCAGGAAGGAATGTATTTGAAGGCAAGTCGATATGAATATTACATCAAGTTAGCCCTTTGTGTATTCTCCAGATCTTCAAAGATAACTTGACTCAGAGTAACTTAAGCTCTGTTCAGAGGGACGTGTTCCTCTCAGGAGACCCAAAATGTGTGGGGGCTGAGAGAAGGCAGCTTTCAGCCATGCCCTGAGAGGTAACGGGCATTGTACATTAGCAGCTAAGTGTAATGCTCCCACACATCCTTTTTTTTAAGGCAGAATCTTGCATTTAGAGTTCTGTAGTTCCCTTTGATGTTTTTTTAAATCATGTTCGTTATTGATGAGGAGGCTGAATAGAGTTCTCTATTCTTTTCTGTTTCTATCATCTAATATTTGCTGAGTATTCACTAATAACTCCTTGACTTGTGTCTCTGGTACCTGAGATTCCCAAGAGGTCTCTCATCTACATGCTACCAGTTGAGGACTGCTTAGCTTCTGAAACAGGATGAGAGCAGGTGCTGTCAGTCTAGTGTGGCTGCAGGCATTGATGTCAAAGTGAATTAGAATGGTAATGGAGGATAGTAGAATAGTAATGTGTGGGAGGCCAACCCTCCTGCTTCAGAGCTTAAGGCAACCACTCAGTAGTGTGGATTAGGAGAAGACTTTCTGAGGGATATGTTATCCAATAACTCCCTACAGCAGAATTTCATGCCCTTCTACAAAAGCAACTGCTGCTTAAGCTGTTGGAAACAGGTACTCGGCTAGATGGACCCTGCCCCAATCTGGTGTTGGCAGTTTTGATGTTCTTGTGAGCCTTGTCAAGGGGACTGTCTGGAGTTCAGTACAGCTCAGATATACTGAGGAAAAGATCCTGAAAAGATCTTAGATCTTTTTTAGACTTATTTGAGAAAACAGCAGTTCTTCAATAATTGATCCAAGCAGACACTGTTTTTTTTCCAGGAATAATTTTACTCCTGTCTCCTTGGCAAAGGCTGATCAAATTAAGAGTGATGGCATGGATGGTGGGCATGGGCTGATAGCAGAAAGATGGCTGTCTTCATGCAGCAAGATGCCACAGATGAACGTGCAGGAGGAGTGTGATGTCAAAGGACCTCTGCACAGGGTCACTTACAGCAATCAAGGGCGGGTACATTTTGAACAGATGCAAGAAATGCACTGAGTTCAGGACCATTGAGTCTTCTGCTTCAGGACATAAGGTTTGGTGTTCAAGAAAAGAATGTTCCTATCTTGACATAGGTGTGCTGAGACAAATGCATCTGTGGTGTAATTCTGTCAAAACCCATGGAGTTGCAGCAGGATTTAATTTGATTCATGGGGTTGTGTTCTTTTAGCCTTTCTCAGAGGGGTAAGGATTTTGTCATTGCCAGAGGAAAGATAATGGACAGCATCAGAAAGAAGGGCACGTGGGGAGAAAAACAGTGTTTTTGTTTTGTTGAAATGCACTGGACCAGGGAACTTTTTTGGAGGGGACTAAGTGAATAGTGGTCTATGTATCTAGCTAAAATGCCCTCCCTTTGAAACCAAGGGGAGACAAAATTGTGTGCTTTGTACATGGAGAGGTAAATGCAGAGCTCTCTGGAGCAGCTGCCTGGCTCCCTACCACCATCCCTATCCAGGACAAGCCTACTCGTTCTGTGAGAAGGGGCTGGTTTAGGTGCCATCCATGGACATAGGCAAGCAGAATTAAATTCTGTGCTTTGCCACAGAGGCCCTGTGCTACCTTGGACCTCAGTTCCCACCTGTAAACTGTGAATGTGTAATATGGATTCATAGATTCATAGAAGTAGGGTCGGAAGGGACCTTGTAGATCATCAAGTCCGACCCCCTGCCCTGGGCAGGAGAGAAAACCAGGCTCAAATGACCCCAGCCAGGTAGACATCAAGCCTCCTCTTAAAGACCCCCAGGGTAGGAGCTATCACCACTTCCCTTGGAAATTGGTTCCAGATCCTAGCCACCCTGACTGTGAAGTAGTGCCTTCGGATGTCTAGTCTAAACCTACTGTCTAACAATTTGTGGCCGTTATTCCTTGTTACCCCGGGGGCACTAGGGGGAACACGGTCTCTCCCAAACCCTACTGGTCCCCCCTACTGAGTTTATAGATGGCCACCAGGTCCCCTCTCAGCCTTCTCTTGCGAAGGCTGAACAGGTTAAGGTCCCGTAGCCTCTCTTCGTAGGGTCTGCCCTGCTGACCCCGGATCAAATGGGTGGCCCTCCTCTGGACCCTCTCAATGCTGTCCACATCCCTCCTGAAGTGTGGCGCCCAGAACTGAACACAATACTCCAGCTGCAGCCTGACCAGTATCGCATAGAGGGGGAGGATCACCTCCTTGGCCCTGCTTGAGATGCACCTCTGGATGCACAACAAGATACGGTTATCCCTACTGACCGTGACCTTGCATTGTTGGCCCATGTTCATCTTGGAGTCAATAATGACTCCAAGATCTCTTTCTGCCACCGTGCTCTCGAGAAGGGAGTTTCCCAGCTTATAAGTGTGCTGCTGATTCCTACTGCCCAAGTGCAGCACCTTGCACTTGTCAGTATTGAAACCCATCCTATTTTTATTAGCCCACCCCTGTAACCTGTCCAGGTCCTGCTGTAATCTGTCCTTCTCTACTAGCATGCCCACCTCACCCCATATCTTGGTATACTGGCTATACCCTACCTCATAGGGTTCTTATGGAAATGAATATATCAAAGACTGAGGCAAGTAACAGGTATGTTTGTACTGGGGGCAGATAGTGTTGTTTGCTTAGACTGAGACCAGTTGGTAGATCTTTGGTTTTGCCAGGGAGAGTGGTGCAGCCCGCTTCCTGATTCCTTGCTGTTGGAGAGCTTCGAAATGTTCATATCAGGCCCAACTCCAGCTAGGTCTGAACAGGCTGGAAGGCATAGCTGTCTCTCTCTGGAAATGTGGAGTGGGCTTTGTTTTCAGTACTAACTGCTCAGAAATAGCTGTTGCTCCATTGCTAGGTAGGCATCTACATGGCCTCAGTTCAAGAGGGGAAGCAGCTGCTTTGGCATCTTGTTATTCAGTGCCCAAGAGAGCTCCTAGCATACACTGTGTAGTGGTGACAGGTACAGGCCAGGCACCTTCACTGTTTCCACTACAGGGAACACTTCAAATTCTGTAAAATGGAGGGTGGTTGCAACATTGCTCTGAGATGAGTCAATCTTAGGCTCTACATGGCCAGTGAAAGGGGCTGAGGAGGCTGAAGCCCCTTACGTGCTCTCAGGGCAGGGTTAGCATCTGGAGACCCTCTGGGTTGTGATCTGGAAGGGCTGTGTCTAGGAGAGAAGGCCTGGGTTCAATCTCTGCAGCCCATTCAGCACTTGGCCCTCATGATTGCTGCCCATTGGGATCTGCATGGTGAGACTCCCCACCTCATGTCATCCAAGCCATTCCCCGTGTCACTACCTGATGGCGTGCACTGCCATCATAGGGGATCTAACCATCATGAGAAAAAGGTTCTGTAGACCACCACTCCCACCGCCCCAGAAGCCAATTCTTAGCCTTTCTGGCAGCTGAGAGTATGGTTGTGAATGGCAGTATTTCTGAATTTGCTATCTGATTCAAACAGTAGCTTCAGGTGTGGAATTCCCCACTTCATTTTATTTGGATGTTAAATTTGAAACCTATTTAGGAGTTTTCCAGTGTCAACATTATTAGCTAAGGCTCTTTGATTCCCTGTACCATGAACAAGCAGCCAGGTTGGAGCTGAAAGGCTCTTCCTTGTGAGGGAGGTTGTAAGACCCAAACAGCAGATGATCCTATGGGATATTCTGGGCAGTGAGGTAGTTTTGACTGTGGGCCTCAGGCTCAGTTACTAGAGTTTAAGGGAGTTCTGTATGATCCAGAAACTGGAATAGCTGCCTAATATACTTCTGTACTCAGGCCCTGGGCCCCTTAGGCTGGGCACCACACACATAATGAGAGACGGTACCTGCTTGGAAGGGCTTGCAGGATAGATAGGCAGGACAGGCATGTGGCAGGGAGAAAAAGGATCAATCCATTTTACAGAAAGGAAATTGAGACAGAGACACACAGTGGTAGGTCAGGCAGGGAACTTTTAGCAGCCCTGGGGACTAGTCCTGTGCTTTGGAACGTAGGAAAGAAATTGGAAGTTGGTGCTGTTATCACATCCAGCAACATGCTGCATAAAAGCAGTGATACAGATCTTTTCTTTCCTGGCTCTTTGGATGATTTGTTTGTTTGAAGAAGCTCTTTTCTCCCTTCCAGGAGTCCACTCTGGGGGCTGGGAGGGAGCTTGACCTAAGCAACAATTCATCCCTGCACACTAGGAATAGAGTAAACCTGTAGAGCCATTGGTGTAGCATTCCAGAACCCTTCACCCCCTCATCCCCTGTTTCAGGGGAAGCAAGAAC
>NW_005841839.1:4328527-4339183 GCF_000455745.1 Alligator sinensis | reverse complement strand
AAAGAGGGCTAGAGTTCCCATGCAGAGGCCTAACTACAGTCCCTCTCAAGCCTGCAGTTATGAGCATTAGTTCCTCAGAGATGAATGGTATACTTTACAAGAGAGTGAAGTGTATAGGATCTTGGCTGGGGCCTAAGTTTAGCCTAACAAGGCCTCCAAGTTAAAGTAACCACGCTGGGAAGAGTTTGCCCCACAGTCCTTCATTATTATGCAGCTTCCTAGAGAGCTGCTGCTGCAGCAGCAGCAGCAGCAGCTGCAACAAGTAGCTCTCAACCTTTTTGGACTCACTGCACCCCTCATTAGAATCAGGCACCCATCCCTATTTTTTGTGAATTGAGTGGTACCTGATTTCAAAATCTAATTGATAATTACAGTGCACCCTTCCTTGTATAGGGGTCTAGCAGTGAGAATGGGGGAATAATCCAGGCAGGGACAAGCCTAGGTCTTCACTTATGTGCTTAGTTTATCCACTTATTTCCTAACACCTCATATCTCATGGCCCCTTTCAGAAGATCTGGCAGCATCCCAGGGTGCTTCAGCACCCTGGTTGAGAATCACTGGGTAAGAATCACTGGGCGATTCAGAGAAGCCATATTCAACTCTCTGCTCTGCTACATGTTCTTTTTGTGCTCCTCAGTGAGCACATGTACAAATAATTTGGGAGCAGTTTACTCTCGAGTAAACTCTCCTGGGCACATGTCTACACATGCAGGGAGGTTGGAACAAATTTAATGGTCCTAGTGGCAGACTGCATCTGCTCCCTGTGGCCCTGCAACAGGTCTCTGCAGTAGCCAGGGGGAGCTTTAGGCTCCCCCTGGCCCCTGGGCTAGCACCCAGGAGTCAGCAGTCTCCTGGCGGGCTCTGGGACATTGCTCCCTGCCCCAGGAGCTGCCTGCTGCCAGGGCAGGCTCTGCCACTGGAACCTGGGTGGGGACAATATCCCTTTGCCCTGTCAGTAAGGAGCTCCTAGCTCAGAGGTGGGCAATTATTTTGGGCAGAGGGCCACTTACTGAGTTTTGGGAAGCCATCGAGGGTCGCATGATAGGCAACCAGGGGCAGACAAATATTAATTTTCTAAATTTTTTTTTTAGGGGCCCCACGGGCCGGATAGAATGGCCTGGCAGGCCACATCCGGCTCACAGGCTGCATTTTGTCCACCCTTGTCTTAGCCCCTGCTCTGTGATCGCAGGGGCCTGGATCATCTCCCAGCCTGAGCCCTGCAGTTGGGGGACCCAGGCTGGGAGATCTCCATCTCCCAGCACCAGCTCTATGGTCACAGGGCTGGCACTGGGAGATCCTCCTCTCCCAGCCCAAGCCCTGCAATCATGGGGCTGGTGCTGGGACATAAGGATCTCCCAGCCGTGGCCTCCTGACTGCAGGGCTCAGGCTGGGAGATAAGCAGGGATCCTGGTTTTCTCTGATACGGTGGCCTTTTTTATAATGGCGTTTCATTTTGATCACAGAAAAATCTGGATTTGGGTTACTGTTTGATTAAATAAATAAATAAATAAATAAATAAAAAATCCAGGATTTTTCTTTTTATCTGAGAAAGTCAGGATCACTGGAGATGAGGATCTCCCAGCTCTGGCCCTGTGATTGCGGAGTGGGGGCTAGGAGCTCCCTGCTTGTGGCAGGGGCACATTGTTCCTTGCCCCTAGGAGCTGCCTGCTGCCGGGGCAGGCTCCACCACTGGAGCCCAAGTGGGGACAGTTTTCCACCCCCACTGCCCAAGAGCACATTTTCTCCCAGTCACACATCTACACATGCACTACTGCTCAGTAAGTAATCTCAAGTAAATTTGGTACTTGCATTTGCAGGTAGCAAGTTTACTCATGATTAGAGCCAATTACTTTGCAGTAGGCATCTACATGAGTAGATACCTCTACTGTGGAGTGAAGGGTCTCTTATAAATGCACTGAGTGAGTCTGTCTTTGTGCTTTGGTTTACCAATTATGACATGCTGCTGATGGTAGTTCCCTGGCTGCTCTAGGGGATACACAAGCACCTGCATCTGAGAGAATGCTGTCAAAGTACTGACACAATGGAGAATGGGTATTCCTACCGAAGCTCCACCCTTCTTTTCCGGTTCTTCCACGCGGTCTCCCTCTTGCTCGGCGCCATCTTGGACCGGCGTTTCAGGTCCCTTTCTCTCAGCCGCTTCTTTGACCGCCTGAACAGCCATCTGCAGCTGGGCTTTCAAACTTAAATTCTTGTGCATTAGATTCATTACAGTACGAAAAGTTGCACTACATTTTCCCCCCTTGTCGTACCACAAGGCCACCCTCTCATCTGCGGCTCGTTCCTCCGCTTCCAGATCTTCGCGGAGCTCGGATGCAAGCTCGCGACCCCTTAATCTAGTCACCATGAGAGGAGGGAACCGGTCGATTGGCTCCAGTTCTTCACTCTCCCGAGCATATCTTAGGCATCGGGCACACTCCCGGGTGAAAGTCGGGTTCGTTTTGCCCACCGGGTTGGGTCCGGCGAGGGACACAGTATCGAAGGGTCTGAACAGGACCCGCTCCGCGGGGCCGGAGAAAACCGCGGGGCGGTAAGGTACGCACGAGCTAGAATCAGTTACGGAGGCGTAATGGTTGATTGAAAAGATTATTTACTTACACCCAAGGTGGTCGCGGTGTAGGCTGGACAGCTTTCCAGGCGCAGCTTCGCTTGAATCCTTGTTGGAGGACTCTGACAAACTCGGTTCTTTGACCCCGGAGTGGTTTAGGCTCCGCGGGTTCGGCAATTCTTTCCTCACGGAGTAGCTGAATCTCCGTGGGTTCTGTTCGGTTCCCAGGTCCCCCGGAGCTGTTAAGACTCCGTGGGTTCGAAAATTGGGTATATAGGATAGGGATACGTCTAGGATTGCGCTCGGCGACGGGGAGAGGCCAGAGGCTGTTTAGACCTCTGTCGCCCTCTTAAGAAATGCGTTGGGTTCGTAAGGATCCGCAGCGCTTAGAGATCTTCACGCTCTCCCTCTCAGACTCCAATTGCTTTCTCTCCTCTCCCATCGCTTTCTCTCCAACTTGGGCGGAAACCACCCAAGCTCTTTATACGGCTAGCAAGCCAATAGCTAGCCGCCACGTATGCATAATTTAGAACTGGCCAATAATGTGGCACGAATCTAAATACAAATGGCGGGAACTCCTTTGCACCATGCATCACCATGATGCAAAAGAAATGCACCATGCAAAGAAGGCTACAAACGGCGGGAAATACTCTTTTGGACGCGGGTTCTCTTATTGCAGCAGAACACTCCACCGTGCAAAGGAGCTGCAATTTAGCGGGAACATAATTTAGCAGTGCCGAAGCACACACAAACAAAAAACCACAACTTTGGGTTGTGACGGGTATTAGTGATGCTTCTTGAGCCTCCCAGGACCTCAGTGGTTTGCTGATCTCTGGCTAGATGCCATCTGTGCTAAGCAAATCCCTTTATTTACCACTGGTTCTTTGCGATTCATGTAAGAGCAAGCTCCAGCATAGGGCAGTTTAGCAGAGTTCCTACCAGCCAGCCTGTAACAGGGGCCTTCTCCGGGCCCGATTTCTTAATGTCCCACCCACCTGTTCTGGGCCAGCTGCCTGCCTTCTCAACTGCCATGCCTTGTTTTTATCCAATTAAGTTGTTAATTAGGCGGGAGGCTGCCCATTTCTTGCCCTGATGCCAGGGGGCACCATCTGCAGCTGTGTTCTTCCCCTGTACTGCAGCCCAAGCCTCGCAGATGGCATCCACTGTTGTTAACATCACCAGCCCCACACTGGGCCCCAGAATCCTCCAGTCCAGACCCCTATAAGATCCCTCCACTCAGGCAGCCTATTACACCTTCATTTGGGGCTGCCTAGCTCCCTGATCTGTTCCCCCTTATGGGTGTGGTCCCCCCAGGACCTTTGGCTACACAGGCCCTGGCATCAACTCCAGGCTAGTTGGAACCCCAGGTCCTCAGCTCTGGGTGTCCCTCACGGTGGGCCCCTGGTCCCTTGACCCTTCCAGTCCTGGTCCCAGCATTGACCAGTCAAGGGATTTTAAGTCAGGCTTTTGAGTCTATAGCCCCCTTTCTCTCTTGGGTCCATCTTCCTGACCCTTCTGTGGGGGTAACCCACCCAGTTGTGGGAGCTAGAGTTATTAAGGTGCCCTGACCTGCCTTTCACTAGGGTGGTAACTGGCCTGGCATTTCCTGGGGGCTCCCATGCCACTGGGAGCCCCAGCAGGCCACCCATTCCCAGCAAGGTGCAGTTTTAGGTCATGCCCAGGACCAGGAGCCTCCAAACCATCCCCTACAGCTCCTGCCCTTACCTCCAGTATGTTCAAAGCAGCTTTACAGTCTGGCAGTGTTGCTACCATTAGTGAACTGATCTGTTTATATAGGTGGCCAGGGATCTAAAATGGCCACTGCAATCAAGCACCTGCTGGCTGCTTGGCTGGGCTCTTAAAGTGTCAGGCACAAGCAGTGCCCTGCAACACAGCCCCATGGAAGGATTCTTCTAATGAGCCTGTGATCCAAGGACAGCAGTGAGGCTCATGGTTTGGGACACTACCAGCACATGGAGCACGTACAGCAAGGGTAGCCATACCAGCTTTTATGGGTTGATTGGGCCTGCTGGGTGTGTCTGGCCATGGACAGGCAGAAAAGTCAGTCATCACAGAGACTATGGGTTACATCTGACTGGCCTGTAGTGGGACACTAAAACAGCGATAGTGTTCTGAGGGAATGGGTGCTGGTCTAAGTACTGGTCAGAACTGCTTATGCTACCTGAAACTGCAGGGCCAGATGCCTGCAGAGTCAATTTTTCCCTTTTCTGGGAGCTGCTTCCATCCCACTCAGTTTTCTTGGAGCAGATCTAATACACCAAGACCCATGTTTGACTGTGTATTTCCTGGAGCACAGGCTTGCCTCACTGCCCTCAGTCAAAGTGTCCTTGCCTGATGCCACGTAATAGGTGCCCACTGACTGCCTTGGTCCACCTCCAGATGGAGGTTGCAGCCCAGGGGAGATGGAGTGTGAAGTGAACACTCTGAATGGGGTCTGTTTGGTACCCTCTTGGGGTCTCTGCATACAGCAAGCCCTTCCCATTCCAGTCACTTTGTTTCCAATTGCTCAGATCACCCATGATGCAGAAGCAACTCTTGCTAAGGTTCTCCTATGGGTCTCTCCCTCACTGTAAGAAGTTGTAATGGAGAATGAAATGTGCAGAGTTCTGCCAAGAACAACAGGGTGATCCAGGATCATGGGGGTGTAGGGTAGGCAAGCCAGCAATGTTTCTGGACTGATCTCTGCTCCATTCATAGCTGCAGAAAGACTTATTTTTTTACTTTCCCTTTGAATTCCCAGCTGGCCATGGAGGTTTTATTGTCCCTCTCCAGCATCAAGCTTTTTAAACTCCCTCTCTCTCTTCTGAAAAGCAGATTCTTGACAAAAGAGAGTGAGCAGATGGGGCTGAGATGGGTAAATGGCCACTGGGAAGCAGTGCAGCTCAGTGCCATGCTTCTCTCCCTGCACCACTGGCTTCCTGAGCTCTACAGAGGTTCTGCCAAAGCACGTGTGCCCTTCAGTCCTGTATGTCCTCAGAGGGCCATAAAGTACCTCAATGTGGTACCCTTTGGATGAAGCCCAGGCTTTTTTCCACACCTATAAAGGATCTGATCCTTATCTCCATTGCCTCCAATAGTATAGTGGGATTGAGTCATGTAAAATTGACTAAGAGAACTGCATGCCTGTCTAATGACAATGATACTGAGACCACTTCCATGCCTAAGTATGTCACAGAAGGGTGTGGAAGAACCAAAGGTGGACTTCCGTGCAACCTGTGGGTCCGTACATAAGTGACTGGACACAGAGTCCCACCAAAGCAGGATGGCCAGCAGAAGGTCTGTCTGAAACTTGGAGGAGCACCGGGAAAGCACCACAGAGCTCATTCATTGTTATCCTTCAAGCTCTTTGCCACCATGCCTACAACTTGCTTGGTTGGCCACTGGTGAGCTAAGCCCACTGCCCATTGTGCTGATCACTTTTATCTTGATTTTCCTCTGTGTCACCCCTTCATCTCTCTTTTTGTCCCCACATGTTGCTTCTGATACATCATTTGTAAGCTTTTGGTCTCAGAGAGATGGTCTTTTTTATTTTTTGCTGTCTATACAGTATCTGACGTACCAAGGGCACTGGTTCATGGTTGGTATGCTCGTGGTCTATTGTAGTAGAAATGACAGGCTGTTACTCTTTCCATAGTAAAATATGTTTGAAATAAAACACCATTCCTGTGAAAAGCAAATGAATCTGCATGTTTTAGCATATGGTATCTGCATATCATATAAAATAATCTGCATATTTTCTCATAAGTTCCTGTTTTTTATCTTGCATATTGCAGAAATCATTGATTATATGCATGTTGGCCACATCCAGACAGCTTGGGATCCCATTGTGTTAGGTGCTGTACATGTACATGCTTATGAGAGAGTTTTACCTGTAAGAATGCTCTCTACCGAAATGCCAGCCCTCGAGTGAATGAGGACTGGCTAAAAGAGCTGCATTTTTGGGTAGATCAGCTACTGTATTTACGCGATCTCACTTTCCTACAATGCCAGTCCCAGCCCCCTGCCCAGCAATTTTGCACTGAATGGCCTCCATAATGATTAAAAACTAGTGCAGAATAGCTAGGATGGCATTCAAAACAGAATAGTCTGTAAGCTACGGAAGGGGTCAGCCCTTAGAAGCTGGGGTCGCACCTGGGTAGTTAGTCAGCCCTCAGCTCTGTGCTGCTCTGGTTGCTTGGCTCCTGCTGGCTGAGCTAGCTGGCTTAAAGCTAGACCAGGTATGCCTAGTAGCTGCAGTGTGGGGTTCAGCGCAGGATAACCACCAGCATTTGTAGCCAACTTCAATACATAGCTTTACTGTACATCTGCCTCCTCTCTTTTTAATTGAAGGAGACTCTCCCCAAGCTGTTATCATTGTAGGGTCCATGATGCACAGTTCCAGCCAGTGATGCATACCTGTGTGAGTCCATACAAGTTGCAGCTGGCCCATTTTGCAATCCTGTGTAAATGAGCTGTGTTAGGTACCCAGGAGACCTTTAGTGATGTGCAGAGCAGCAGGGTGGGAGATATATCTGTGGATGTGGGCATGAAAGAAAATGTTGCGTGGGGGGCATTATGTGAAAAGAGAGTGTATGTGAGAACGGGGGTGTATGTGTATCTGTATGCTAGGGGAGACGGGCAGTGCTGTTGCAGTAACTCCTGCCTCTCCTGAGTCATTCTGAGGGATTTAGATGGTGAAAGGAGAAATCTGTGGCACTTGTAAATACTTTTAAAGTACAATTATTCTGCCCTTTGAAAGACATTTTACATTATTCTCACAAAGAGGGAGAAAAACACACAACTGTGCAAACTTGGCAGGCCAGCCCCAGGGCAGTGAAAGGAATAGGCCTGGAAGAGACTCCTGCTGGCTGCTTTCTATGAAGATCGAGTGCTTTGATCTTAAGCGAGACTGGCAGTCGTTTATGATAACCGGCTGCGAGGGGGTGCTCCAAGCCTTGCCTCCCTGGCTGGATCTTAACCCTGTGACCCTTGACTCCTCAACTCCTATCCTGCCTTTACACACCCCCACTGCGCCCAGCCTGAGGTGAGCTGGGACAAGAAAACCAGTGGAAAATGGAGGGAGTTGAAATCTGAGAGCGAACATTGGTCAGGAGCATGGCTATCCACTGCAGTTTCCATCCCACTTAAATTAGGTCCCTCCTCTTAGTCCCTTCAGGGGAAGGACACACACAGATGGAGATAAAGAGGAGGCTTCTTTGCAAACAAGCTGCTTCTGCTGGGCCTAGGTGGCACCTGTTACCTCCTGCTGATTCCCCCTCTGACCACCATTCCCTGCAGCAGAGAGATGTGGGGTTTCACCATCTTGTCCTGCTGGGACTAAGAAAGTGTTTGAGTTTGGCCCCTTACTGCCTGAGTGTTGAACTCCTGGCAGAAGCATATCTACATTCCAAGAACGCGGCCCCACTCTGCCCCTTCACATGCGTTCATAACATTTCGTGGCATATGGGAGGAAATGTCCATGATGAGCTTCTCCCCTTGCCCATTTTCCAGTGCCCCAAGATGGACGTAAAGGGTGGAATCTCCTCAGTGGTTGCGATGAGAAAAGCAGTCAGGCGGGGAGATGGGCATGTTTGTTGCATTCCTTTGCCTCTGTGCTGCTTCCTTGGGAAACCTTTTGAATCTCTGTCTTGGAAGGAAACAAGGAGCCAAAAGTTTCCAAGCTTAGAGATGACAGAAAAGTGGTTTGCTCTGGGAAGACCATGTGGCATAAGAGAGAGACGGATGCGTAGACTCAGGAGACTTGAGTTGTATTTTAGCCTCTGTCCCCCTCCACCTGCAAGTCAGCTCTGCTATATCAGAGTGAGGTTTTACTATTCTTAGGGACCAGTCATGGGGGCCTCTTGTACAATATTCCTCCCTCCCTTTTCTGTGTGCCGTGCCTTATACATACTTTATTTTAGCATGTCTGACAACAATTATAATAAATTAATATGACTTAACATGCATGGATTCCTTGGTTGGATGATAGCATCAATACTGAAGCATATTTCATCTGCAGGTCCCAAAGCACTCTGATTAATTAAGCTTCACAGCAGCTGTGGGAAGTAGGGAGACACAAGATCCCCAGGGGAAACCAAGGAAAAACATGGTTGAATGACTTGTTTAAAGCCATCAGTGCCCATGGTAGAGGTGATATCTTTTATTAGATCAACAAGATTTTTGCAAAAAATCTTTAATTGCATGCACAAACACCTTTTAAAAAAGGTTTAAAGGTTTAAAGCCAGTCATCTGTAGAAGACCTGGGAATGGGTCCCAGTGTTCTCTGGTCTAATAGTATAGAGCTGGATCCTGATCCCATTGTCATTCCTTTGAAGTCAGGAGGCCTCATCTTGACTGTGTTCTTAGTGTTTCTGTTTGTGCCTCGAAACAGCAAAGCTTCATTCTTTTCTGAAGCCTGGTGTAGACTTCAGAGTAGCCCATCATCTTTGGCCTGTCAGCCCTGTTCCTCTTGCCTCAACCAGTTTGTTATTCTCAGGTCAGTTCAGCAGCTGCCTCCATGTTCCCAGTGTTGGCATTGGATTTATGACCCACATACCTTGTTCCAGGTGGACCCAAACCCTCAAACCAACCATGACCTCTCCATTTGTTAATAGGCAAATTGTATTGATACACAGTGATAGCAGATAAGAATAATGCAGGCACGGCAAACAAAATAACCCTTCTGATTCTATATCTACCAGTCCTAGGGCTGTCACAGAGGGAAGGTATGTCTGGCCAGTACATGAGGTTCACTTTGTGATTCTTTCTTGAATGTCAGATGCCAGCAGGCTGGAGGTCAAGGGCTGAGGCCAAACCTCTCCCCCGCCCTCCCTTCCGGCAGTGGGGTGGGTGAGACAGGCTGATGGTGTGCCTTCTGTCCATGGTAGCCTCAGGTTTCCCTCTTGGGGACTGTAACAGGTCGCCCTTCCCAGCGCCACCTTCCTAGTACTCCGTGCCTTGCATGGGGCTCCCTTGGATCCTTCTTTAGGGTTCTTAGGTCCCACCCTATACTCGCCTGCCACGTCTTTATGGAAATTATGATGATGTTCTTGTGAGCGGGAGGCTGCCTGTTGTACTGCCCCGATGCCAGGGGGCGCTATCTGCGTCTCCGCTTCCTCTCCTACACCACAGTCCACGCCTCACCGATGTAATGGATGTTATTCTGTCCCTCTCTCTGTCTTCACGCCCTCTCTGGCACTTGGGCTCTCCGCACTTGGGGGGGTCTCCTCTCTGGCACTTGGGCTCTCCCTCTGGGGCTCCTCAATAACGTGGCCCTCTCTCTGGGCCTTCCCAGTAATGCCGCCCTCTTCTCTAGGGCCTTCTCAATCACTGTCCCTTCTCTAGGGTTCCTCAAGCGCTGCCCCCTTCTCTGGGGGTTCCTCAGTAACGCCGCCCTCTCTCTGGGGCTCTTTCAGTAACGCTGCCCTCTCTCTGGGTTCTCTCAGTAATGCCACCTTCTCTTGGGGCCTTCCCAGTAATGCCGCCCTCCTCTGGGGCCTTCCCAGTACTGCCGCCCTCCTCTGGGGCTCTTCTACACTGCTGCCCTCTCTCAGGGTTCTTCTACAATGCTGCCCGCCTCTCCAGGGCTCACCACGCCTTCACTGGGGCTTCTTAGCAATGCCCCCTTCTCTGGGGCTCCTCAGTAATGCTGCCCCCTCTCTGGGGCTCACCGTGCCCACACTGGGGCTCCTTAGCAACACCCCCTTCTCTAGGGCTTCTCAACTGCCCCCCCTCTGGGGCTGGGGTCTGTGCACCCCCAATGCTGTGCCCTTGCTGGCGCTGGGGTTCCCCACACTAGTGTGAGGCCCCTATGAAGCCTCCTCCACCCCTTAATAGCCTCACCCAAACCACCAGTTTAACAAATAGCAACACAAACACAAGCCTCTTGGCTATAATGTAAACAGAAGCCGCCCGGCCATAACAACGTTCAATCCTACCAGGGATCCTTTCTCTCTCCGCAGTATCAGAACATGGCTGAGAGCTCCTTCCTCCTTGGCTGCCGGTAGGGAACCGCCAGCCTGGCCTCAGCCCCTGGGCTTTATAAGGGAGCCCGGCCCTGCCCCTTTCAATCAGCTGACTGCCGGCCGGGG
>NW_005841839.1:4312678-4323939 GCF_000455745.1 Alligator sinensis | reverse complement strand
CTGTATGTCCTCAGAGGGCCATAAAGTACCTCAATGTGGTACCCTTTGGATGAAGCCCAGGCTTTTTTCCACACCTATAAAGGATCTGATCCTTATCTCCATTGCCTCCAATAGTATAGTGGGATTGAGTCATGTAAAATTGACTAAGAGAACTGCATGCCTGTCTAATGACAATGATACTGAGACCACTTCCATGCCTAAGTATGTCACAGAAGGGTGTGGAAGAACCAAAGGTGGACTTCCGTGCAACCTGTGGGTCCGTACATAAGTGACTGGACACAGAGTCCCACCAAAGCAGGATGGCCAGCAGAAGGTCTGTCTGAAACTTGGAGGAGCACCGGGAAAGCACCACAGAGCTCATTCATTGTTATCCTTCAAGCTCTTTGCCACCATGCCTACAACTTGCTTGGTTGGCCACTGGTGAGCTAAGCCCACTGCCCATTGTGCTGATCACTTTTATCTTGATTTTCCTCTGTGTCACCCCTTCATCTCTCTTTTTGTCCCCACATGTTGCTTCTGATACATCATTTGTAAGCTTTTGGTCTCAGAGAGATGGTCTTTTTTATTTTTTGCTGTCTATACAGTATCTGACGTACCAAGGGCACTGGTTCATGGTTGGTATGCTCGTGGTCTATTGTAGTAGAAATGACAGGCTGTTACTCTTTCCATAGTAAAATATGTTTGAAATAAAACACCATTCCTGTGAAAAGCAAATGAATCTGCATGTTTTAGCATATGGTATCTGCATATCATATAAAATAATCTGCATATTTTCTCATAAGTTCCTGTTTTTTATCTTGCATATTGCAGAAATCATTGATTATATGCATGTTGGCCACATCCAGACAGCTTGGGATCCCATTGTGTTAGGTGCTGTACATGTACATGCTTATGAGAGAGTTTTACCTGTAAGAATGCTCTCTACCGAAATGCCAGCCCTCGAGTGAATGAGGACTGGCTAAAAGAGCTGCATTTTTGGGTAGATCAGCTACTGTATTTACGCGATCTCACTTTCCTACAATGCCAGTCCCAGCCCCCTGCCCAGCAATTTTGCACTGAATGGCCTCCATAATGATTAAAAACTAGTGCAGAATAGCTAGGATGGCATTCAAAACAGAATAGTCTGTAAGCTACGGAAGGGGTCAGCCCTTAGAAGCTGGGGTCGCACCTGGGTAGTTAGTCAGCCCTCAGCTCTGTGCTGCTCTGGTTGCTTGGCTCCTGCTGGCTGAGCTAGCTGGCTTAAAGCTAGACCAGGTATGCCTAGTAGCTGCAGTGTGGGGTTCAGCGCAGGATAACCACCAGCATTTGTAGCCAACTTCAATACATAGCTTTACTGTACATCTGCCTCCTCTCTTTTTAATTGAAGGAGACTCTCCCCAAGCTGTTATCATTGTAGGGTCCATGATGCACAGTTCCAGCCAGTGATGCATACCTGTGTGAGTCCATACAAGTTGCAGCTGGCCCATTTTGCAATCCTGTGTAAATGAGCTGTGTTAGGTACCCAGGAGACCTTTAGTGATGTGCAGAGCAGCAGGGTGGGAGATATATCTGTGGATGTGGGCATGAAAGAAAATGTTGCGTGGGGGGCATTATGTGAAAAGAGAGTGTATGTGAGAACGGGGGTGTATGTGTATCTGTATGCTAGGGGAGACGGGCAGTGCTGTTGCAGTAACTCCTGCCTCTCCTGAGTCATTCTGAGGGATTTAGATGGTGAAAGGAGAAATCTGTGGCACTTGTAAATACTTTTAAAGTACAATTATTCTGCCCTTTGAAAGACATTTTACATTATTCTCACAAAGAGGGAGAAAAACACACAACTGTGCAAACTTGGCAGGCCAGCCCCAGGGCAGTGAAAGGAATAGGCCTGGAAGAGACTCCTGCTGGCTGCTTTCTATGAAGATCGAGTGCTTTGATCTTAAGCGAGACTGGCAGTCGTTTATGATAACCGGCTGCGAGGGGGTGCTCCAAGCCTTGCCTCCCTGGCTGGATCTTAACCCTGTGACCCTTGACTCCTCAACTCCTATCCTGCCTTTACACACCCCCACTGCGCCCAGCCTGAGGTGAGCTGGGACAAGAAAACCAGTGGAAAATGGAGGGAGTTGAAATCTGAGAGCGAACATTGGTCAGGAGCATGGCTATCCACTGCAGTTTCCATCCCACTTAAATTAGGTCCCTCCTCTTAGTCCCTTCAGGGGAAGGACACACACAGATGGAGATAAAGAGGAGGCTTCTTTGCAAACAAGCTGCTTCTGCTGGGCCTAGGTGGCACCTGTTACCTCCTGCTGATTCCCCCTCTGACCACCATTCCCTGCAGCAGAGAGATGTGGGGTTTCACCATCTTGTCCTGCTGGGACTAAGAAAGTGTTTGAGTTTGGCCCCTTACTGCCTGAGTGTTGAACTCCTGGCAGAAGCATATCTACATTCCAAGAACGCGGCCCCACTCTGCCCCTTCACATGCGTTCATAACATTTCGTGGCATATGGGAGGAAATGTCCATGATGAGCTTCTCCCCTTGCCCATTTTCCAGTGCCCCAAGATGGACGTAAAGGGTGGAATCTCCTCAGTGGTTGCGATGAGAAAAGCAGTCAGGCGGGGAGATGGGCATGTTTGTTGCATTCCTTTGCCTCTGTGCTGCTTCCTTGGGAAACCTTTTGAATCTCTGTCTTGGAAGGAAACAAGGAGCCAAAAGTTTCCAAGCTTAGAGATGACAGAAAAGTGGTTTGCTCTGGGAAGACCATGTGGCATAAGAGAGAGACGGATGCGTAGACTCAGGAGACTTGAGTTGTATTTTAGCCTCTGTCCCCCTCCACCTGCAAGTCAGCTCTGCTATATCAGAGTGAGGTTTTACTATTCTTAGGGACCAGTCATGGGGGCCTCTTGTACAATATTCCTCCCTCCCTTTTCTGTGTGCCGTGCCTTATACATACTTTATTTTAGCATGTCTGACAACAATTATAATAAATTAATATGACTTAACATGCATGGATTCCTTGGTTGGATGATAGCATCAATACTGAAGCATATTTCATCTGCAGGTCCCAAAGCACTCTGATTAATTAAGCTTCACAGCAGCTGTGGGAAGTAGGGAGACACAAGATCCCCAGGGGAAACCAAGGAAAAACATGGTTGAATGACTTGTTTAAAGCCATCAGTGCCCATGGTAGAGGTGATATCTTTTATTAGATCAACAAGATTTTTGCAAAAAATCTTTAATTGCATGCACAAACACCTTTTAAAAAAGGTTTAAAGGTTTAAAGCCAGTCATCTGTAGAAGACCTGGGAATGGGTCCCAGTGTTCTCTGGTCTAATAGTATAGAGCTGGATCCTGATCCCATTGTCATTCCTTTGAAGTCAGGAGGCCTCATCTTGACTGTGTTCTTAGTGTTTCTGTTTGTGCCTCGAAACAGCAAAGCTTCATTCTTTTCTGAAGCCTGGTGTAGACTTCAGAGTAGCCCATCATCTTTGGCCTGTCAGCCCTGTTCCTCTTGCCTCAACCAGTTTGTTATTCTCAGGTCAGTTCAGCAGCTGCCTCCATGTTCCCAGTGTTGGCATTGGATTTATGACCCACATACCTTGTTCCAGGTGGACCCAAACCCTCAAACCAACCATGACCTCTCCATTTGTTAATAGGCAAATTGTATTGATACACAGTGATAGCAGATAAGAATAATGCAGGCACGGCAAACAAAATAACCCTTCTGATTCTATATCTACCAGTCCTAGGGCTGTCACAGAGGGAAGGTATGTCTGGCCAGTACATGAGGTTCACTTTGTGATTCTTTCTTGAATGTCAGATGCCAGCAGGCTGGAGGTCAAGGGCTGAGGCCAAACCTCTCCCCCGCCCTCCCTTCCGGCAGTGGGGTGGGTGAGACAGGCTGATGGTGTGCCTTCTGTCCATGGTAGCCTCAGGTTTCCCTCTTGGGGACTGTAACAGGTCGCCCTTCCCAGCGCCACCTTCCTAGTACTCCGTGCCTTGCATGGGGCTCCCTTGGATCCTTCTTTAGGGTTCTTAGGTCCCACCCTATACTCGCCTGCCACGTCTTTATGGAAATTATGATGATGTTCTTGTGAGCGGGAGGCTGCCTGTTGTACTGCCCCGATGCCAGGGGGCGCTATCTGCGTCTCCGCTTCCTCTCCTACACCACAGTCCACGCCTCACCGATGTAATGGATGTTATTCTGTCCCTCTCTCTGTCTTCACGCCCTCTCTGGCACTTGGGCTCTCCGCACTTGGGGGGGTCTCCTCTCTGGCACTTGGGCTCTCCCTCTGGGGCTCCTCAATAACGTGGCCCTCTCTCTGGGCCTTCCCAGTAATGCCGCCCTCTTCTCTAGGGCCTTCTCAATCACTGTCCCTTCTCTAGGGTTCCTCAAGCGCTGCCCCCTTCTCTGGGGGTTCCTCAGTAACGCCGCCCTCTCTCTGGGGCTCTTTCAGTAACGCTGCCCTCTCTCTGGGTTCTCTCAGTAATGCCACCTTCTCTTGGGGCCTTCCCAGTAATGCCGCCCTCCTCTGGGGCCTTCCCAGTACTGCCGCCCTCCTCTGGGGCTCTTCTACACTGCTGCCCTCTCTCAGGGTTCTTCTACAATGCTGCCCGCCTCTCCAGGGCTCACCACGCCTTCACTGGGGCTTCTTAGCAATGCCCCCTTCTCTGGGGCTCCTCAGTAATGCTGCCCCCTCTCTGGGGCTAGGGTCTGTGCACCCCCAATGCTGTGCCCTTGCTGGCGCTGGGGTTCCCCACACTAGTGTGAGGCCCCTATGAAGCCTCCTCCACCCCTTAATAGCCTCACCCAAACCACCAGTTTAACAAATAGCAACACAAACACAAGCCTCTTGGCTATAATGTAAACAGAAGCCGCCCGGCCATAACAACGTTCAATCCTACCAGGGATCCTTTCTCTCTCCGCAGTATCAGAACATGGCTGAGAGCTCCTTCCTCCTTGGCTGCCGGTAGGGAACCGCCAGCCTGGCCTCAGCCCCTGGGCTTTATAAGGGAGCCCGGCCCTGCCCCTTTCAATCAGCTGACTGCCGGCAGGTGCAATCTCTTGCTCCCTCCAGTTGCCCTGGCAACCAACAGCTGGGCTCCTTATTCATTCCCTAGCAGTTTTCCTTCTTAGGAGCAGGGCACCTAAGTGCTCTGTGACAGGGACCCTTTGCTGCTCTGAAATCCCTCTTTTTATATTCTTCTCCTTTGATGACTCTTCATTCCCAGGTACCATTGATTGGTCTCCCTGTGGTTGTCATACTGTCCATGTTCTGTCCTGTCAGCATATCCTTTGTTTCCCAGACCCATCACATTCACACTTCTTAATTTGGTCATTTACTGGTACCTTAATTTGGTCCACCCACCAAAATCCCAAGGGCCCTGCAGTTGGTCAGTGTGACTTGGCTCCCACCCCCGGGCTTAGTTGGCTAATATTGCATCTCCTGTAACCTAGTTGCGTTCCCCTCCTCACCCCCATCCCTCTAATGTTAGTCCCTCACTCGGGCGATATGTATTTCCCTACTGGCTTTGTCATCTTTTTTGGATTCACAGTCCTAAACATCTACTAATAAAAGTCAATCTACTTTACCTACAAGCCAGTTTCCAAAAGCAAATCTCCAAAGATAATTTTCTAGCCATCAAACCCCTCCTTGAAGGTCTTGCACTTTCACATCATAAATGCTCTGCTGGAGCATAACCAAGGGAATTACCTGGAATGTTCATTGGGGTTGTGGGGAAGACCTCCACTAATTGTCCCAGGGAAAAGTACAATGGCATTTGTGATTAGGGGCTCCGACAGGCTGGACATTGTGATGAACCCTTAACAATTGTTCAAATTTTGCCCATATCCTCTCTGACTTGGTCTTTTGCCTTAGCATTCCCTAACTCAGCAACTGAGTGTTAGCCAATCAAGTTTAAACAGGCTTCCTATACTGGGGCTGGGGAATGTATGGCTCAAGATGCCTATTAAACCTTTTATTCAGCATTCTGGGTAGCATTTCACTCAGCAATCAGTACCTTTCCTATTGCCCAAATGGCTGTCTGGCCCAAAGAGATATCCCATGGTCAGAATCTTTGGTGACCAGACATGTTCTTGTCAATTTTACCTCTCCTGTACAATAGGCAGTGCTGTGCTATGATTTCTCTGATTCTATGATTCCTTATCATCCCGACCAGACTGATCGTGATTGCTTGGTGCCATCATAGCACCACCAGTGCCCTTTGTCTTGCAAGAGCTTGCAGAAATGCCAAGGGTCAGGCTCTTCCTGTGCAAACAGTTTGCGTGCTTTCCATCAGAATGCCACCATTCTACTCCTTGTTCTAAATATTTGCACAAATTCTTAGAATCATTGAAGCTACATCGCATTACTATTCCTACTATAAAAAGCTTAAAATACTTATCTAGCACAAGCAAAAGAAAACGAAAGAATGACAATAAACCATCAGTACTAGTTTGCCTGCTCCTTGTGTGTTTCAGTTGCTGGCTACTCTTTGACACCTGTCATTTTCAACCCTGCCATTTTGGGAGATGGCTGACACCCCTCCTTGTGGCTTTTTCAGCATAGGGTAAATGGTCTTGATCCTGAGCCAAGGTCTGACTGGTGTATTTAAAATGTGTCAAATGAGACCTGCATCAAAGTCCAGTGTGGAGGCCTGGTTGGGAATTGGGCTGAAAACATGCTCTGATGGCTATGCTGACTTTCCAGAGAAACCAGTCATGCCATGAACTGCATATGAACATGGTAACAGTCTTATTGTACACAAAGGATCTATGATAATGAGTAAAAATGACCAGAGACAGGCTTCTGGCTCTGTCTGAGATCATGTGTTTGGAAATCTTCCCTCATAGCGAAGTCCCTTTTGAGCTCATTCATTCAGCTCTTCAGTTTATTTAAATGGACAATGCCAAGACTGTGACTTTGTATGATTTTTCAAGCAATGGGAAATGAACGACTAAAAACACCCAACCACAAAGCAGTGACTTGCATATGGCCACTTAACAGCTCCATCAGGGCACGTGCTTTAGGCTTTGGTGGTTGTTTGAACTGTCTGGTTTTAAAATAGCCAGCATAGGAAGGTTTAAGTTTGAGCCTTCAAGAAAAACAGACTCCAACCCTGCAAGCACATGCAAGCAAATGAGTAAAGTTATGCAGTGGTTCAGCATTTTCAGGCTGTGGGCCCCAGTCATTCATAGCCATAGGTCTGATTCTCAGTTACTAATATAACTGCTTTCAGGGGCTGTGGGGGGGCCTACTTGGACACTGGTGTAGGTTAGAGCAGCCTCAAGGCTGTTCTAATTTATGTTCTGTCTGGCATCATTCTCCACCAAGCTTGGGAAGTAGGTCAGGCCTAGTTGAACTTCACTGGGAAATCCTTCTAGCAAAGCCAATTCTATGCTGATGTAACTGCTTCCCTCCCAACCACCAGTTCTGTATACGGGAAAGAATTTCCTGGGGACAGGCTCTGTCTCTCCCTGCTGGTAGCTGGCTGTGCTGAAGGTCCCAGGATTCCCCCTTAAGAGTTTGTCTTGATTAGACCAGCTAAATAGCTTTTTCCTTTCACTTCCTCAACAGGGTTTTCTTTAGAGCAGGGGTTTTCAACCTTTTCTAACAAGTGTACCCTTTCTGTCTCAAAGTTTCAGCTCATACCCCTTTATATTTTTTTCTTGTTTTTAATGTTACCAGTTATGTGATATAAGGCAGGCTACATTAATTAACATTAAATGCATTATTAATATATGCAGTGTCTGGCTGGTAAGTCTGTTGGGGGTAGGAAGAGGCAGTGGGGGGCAGATTGAGGCCCCTGCAGTGAGGGAAGGAGTGGGCCCTGGGCTGGGACAGGGGCAGGGGCAGGCACTGCACAGCCAGGGCGGTAGTGTGGGGTGGAGCCATGAGCAGCTTGTCCAGGGGGCACAGGAGGAGCGGCTCCCACTGCTGCACGCAGCCTGGGAAGGCATGGCGACGTGTGCCCCTGAATCTGCATGCAGGGTGGGGTAGGGCAGGCTGCCACTGCAGGCTGGGGCTAGGGCTCCACCAGACTCTTCTCTGTGGTGGGGGCTGGGCCAAGCTGTGCTTGGGGCGGGTAGCAGGAGTGCTGGGACAGGGGCTACAGGAGGGGCTGTGGCCACTTCAGAATTTGCTGTAGCCCCCATAACTCCCCCTCCTAGCACTGTCACCACTTGCCCTGAGCGCAGCCCGGCCAAACACTCCTGCTAGGAACAACCTGGTGCTGCCTTGGCCCCAGCCTGCAGTGGCAACCCACCCTCGCCTCATGCGCAGATCCTGGGGCAGATGCCCCCCATGCCCTTCCAGGGGTGCGCATAGCAGCAGGAGCCACCACCCCCTGCAGGCGGCTCAGTCTCATGTTTTGACCCATCTGGGCAGTCCCTGCCCTAGCCCCACTCCCTCCCCACCACTGGGGCCTTGATTTGCCCCACCCCCACACCCCTTCCCTCACAACAGACTTACCGGCCAGACCTGGCTGCTCTCCACCCTGCTGGGCTGTGCTCCTGGCCACCTGCGTGCTGTGCTACTGCTGCACACATGCACGTGACATCAGCCACATTATCGTCCACATCAACCAAAAGAAGCCACTTGCTGATACTATCAATTTTCCTTATATCGGTGCTGATCCGATATGAGACCGATGTATTGGTGCACCTCTAATTTTTTGCATTAATTCTGCGTACCCCCTACAAGTTTTTTAAGTACCCTTAGGGGTACATATATGCCCGGTTGACAACCACTGCTTTAGCGATAATTCAAACCTGACCTGCAGTTCCAAACCCCCTCAGACTGCATGGTTCACAGTCCAAACTGTGACTGAATTTTGGAAATCACCTTTGTGATGGGCTGAAGCCAAACCTCAGATCTAGTGTGCATTTGTTTAAAGCTTCAATCTAGCTCCAACTCTGACTCTGGGGTGCCCAGACCTGTCTGGCTGGCCTGAGAGGTTAAAGCACTCTGGATAACAGGACTTTGCAGTGTCCCACATCTGAAGTAGAACCACCCAGCTTCTGCCCTGATAATTGTTTTATCATCTTTCTGGAGAAAAGAGGGCTGGCAGGATTTTGAGAGGTCAGTCAGTCTATTTCAATGCTGCAGGGTAGGATCAGCTGTACTTAAACCATTTCTGATGTGGTTGTGTAACCTGTTCCTAAGAACAGGTTCTTCTCTTGGAGATTCTGCAGCCTTCCTAGATAGTTTGCTCCAGTGCTTAAGTATCCTTGCAGGTAGAAAGTTTTCCCTATTGTCTAATTTAATATCCCTTGCTGTGATTTACACCCATTACTTCTCCTTCTATCCCCAGTGGTTGTGATAAATAATATATTACCTTCCTTTCTGCAGCAAGCTTCTGCATCTTTGCAAGCTGTTATCCTGTCCCTCCCCAGGTTACTTTTTACCAGATTAAGCAAACCCAGCTCTTCAATCCTTCCTTCAGGGCCAGGCTTTCTAGATTTATGGTCATTTTATTTTTGCCCTCCTCTGGAGTGTATTCCATTGGGCCACATCTTGCTTGAATTGTGGTTCCCAAAGCTGGACACAGGTCTTCAAGTGAGGTCTTAGCGAAGCTGAGCAGCGTGGCAGGATTGTTCTAGGTGTGTTACATACCAGAGTGCCAGATGCTGTTCAAATGCAGAACAAAAGCTGTCCTCTGCCCTGCATTGTGCTAACTCAGTGATGTAGCTTTCAAAATACTCCTGTACTGTTGGTAACTAAGTACCACTATCTCTATTAGAGATAGAGACGGAGCCACAGAGGTTAGACCAGCCCTCAGGTCAATGCCAGGCCGAGATTAGCTTTTATGAGCTGGGCATTGCAAGTAACTAGTTTTTTCCAGTCATTGCAATTTCAAGAATTAAAAAAAAAAAAGTAATTCTGAGTCAAACCAAAATGACTTTCTCTCAAAATTTTTGATGAACTGAAAAAAATCATTTGGGGTCAAATATTACATGTTATTTCCTATTTAGGTTTTTAAAACTGTTGTTAAGATATATTAATACAGTGGAGAGCGTGATGAAATCCAAGTGTTGTTTCAAAAAGAAAAAGTGAAAGGTGGTGTTTGAGGAAATGAGAGGTGTTGCTTTTTTTCAGTACTTATTAGGTTTTATTTATTTATTTATTTACTAAAACGGTTTGATGAAACTGACCTGAATTTGTGAACTGCATTGGTTAACTTGAATCAACATGTCTCTGGAAATGAAAATGTCACCTAGTTCTATTCAGGAATTCCCTCCCCACCCCCATCCTCCTATGCTTTTGTTGAGCCCATGAGACTGAGCCACTCATACTTGGGAATCAAGGAATATGATGTATTTTAAGAGTCCTAATTAGTACTGAGAGGCGATGAAGCGGGAAATGAGTCACACTCTGCCTGCGGGCTGTTCCTCTTGAGATGGCCTTTGTGGCAGTATATGATCTTCCCGTGTTAGGTCACAGATGCCCTGGCTAGGTCTGTGAGGTCCTGGTCCCCTCCCTCCAGTGCCAGGAGACCATGGCGCCAGTGCTGGGGAGAGTCTTTATGTGTTCAGGAAGTCACAGCTCTTTCAGCAAAGACAGCAGAGCCAAGTCCTGCCAGGCAATTAGAGCCTGATCCAAAGCCCACTGAAAGCAGTGGGAGCCCTTCCAGGGACTTCAGTAGCTGTTAGTCAGGCCCCTGCTTAGGAACTTGTGCCAGGGGGATCTTTGCTTGCCAGAGAAGGGCGGGGAGTAACTGAGTCAGGCCCAAGTGTTGTCATATGCTCCAGCGCACAGATAATGATGAGAGTGCAGGATCACACAGACAGACTGGCATGCAGGTCCCACAGGCCATGGCTGAGCAACTTCAGCCGGAGGGGATCACCGTCAGCAGGAGGTTTTTAAACAACTGGCGTCTTTGGGAGCATTTCATGACTGGCCTCCCAGCCTTTGGAGGAGCTGAGAGCACAAGGCTAGTGTCAGGACACTGGGGTTCTGTTTCCAGTTCTGCCATAGGCTCATTTAATGACCTTTGACAAATCACTTCCCCTCTCTGTGACTCAGTTTCCTCATCTGTCCAAAGGGATTGATGCAAAGGTCCGGTTGCACAGTGGGGTGAAGGGGCCAAGTGAATTAATCTGGCAAAATGGTTTGGGTGCTTGGCACTGGGACAGATGGCTGTTGTTTACTGTACACAGCACTCCCTGCAAGTGGCTCTGTGGGAATCTGTGGGGGAGACTCTGGGTCCTGTCTGCCCTGCCTGGATGCTGAGAATGCCATAGCTCCCTTCCTTGGGCAGTTCCAGGTCTGCTCCCATGTTGCTTACC
>NW_005841839.1:4290423-4312647 GCF_000455745.1 Alligator sinensis | reverse complement strand
GCTCCTAATGGCTCTGCAGTGACCTGAGTGTGTATCAGTGAAGTTTCCCATAAGCAGTGAAGTCAGCACCAGTGTGGCTCTTGGACAGCACTGATACTGGCAGCATCTTAGTCCTTGGCAGTAGCTTTCTTGGAAGCCAGGACTGGGTTGAGCCAGCTTTGGCAGTCCTGGCAATCGGTCTGAGCCATTCAGCTGGAAACGGAGCAGGCTCAGCACTGGACCAGATCAAGGCTGCCTTTTCTGGAGCTCCCCTGCCCCCTTCTCCCATGTCAGAGAGGCAGATTCATGTGCATTCCAGTGACATTTAGAAGCTGTGGTCGGCTGGTCCTTTAATCCCCAAACCCCTGGGGTCCCAGATCCCTTTTGCAAACACACTGCACTTCATCAGAATTCTGGCGGGAGCTTTGATTGATAGGAGCAAAACAATTCTTTCCCCTTCCCGCAGCCCCCCTTCTCTTTCTCTCCCCATCCCCTCCAGCTATCTCCCTCTTCGTCTTATGTTAATGACACTTGGTCGGCATCCAGCTCACAAGCTATCTTGGTTTCTTTCGCTCCAAAGGTATCAGAACAACAGGGATGCCGTGCTTTTGTTGGAGCAGAGGCATGTGGTAGGGGGAGGGATGTTTGCCCCACTGGCGCCCTTCTCTGCAAAGCCCACCCTGGCCTCTTGCAGTTCTGGCCCTGCACTCATCCAGCTTCCACTGTCTCATGCTACAATGCCAAATCTCTCAGTGGTACAGAACAAGCCAGTTCAGAATCGGAGCATCTCTCAAAATGCTATGCAGTACAGACATCAAAGTCCATCCTGGCCCAATATGGAGAGATCCAGATCCTTAGGCTCAAAGGACCCATGTTGCTTAGGGACTAACAGGTATGTTCCCTGCCTCACAGTAAGCCAGGGTCTGCTTGAGCCTGTGCAAAGCACAGTTTAGTACAGCGGTCCTCAACATTTCTGGACTTGGGGCACCCCTCAGAAAATCCCAGCTCTTGGCTTTCACTCATTTTCTGACTATGGAAAAATATGGGAGTAATTCTTCTGTTGCAAAGAACTTGGAAATACCACGGTAGGACAGAATGTTTTTGACGCTCTGGATTCCTATTTGAATCTCTGGATTTATCTTGTGAATCATGTGTAGGTGTTTGCACAGTGTTAATGTCAGTCAGTACCCCATGGCACATCACGCTAGTTGAGAATCACTGTGTTAGTACATGGGGGAATGCACTCTATCTAACCAGCTATTTGCATTGGGTAGGGGAGTGACAACACAGATCCCACTCAGCATCTGAGAATAGATAGGTCACTAGCACTGTTGCTTTAATGTTAAGAGTAGCCAGACCACAGAGGTCTGGCAAACACGAATCAACATGATTTGTATTTGGATGAAAGTCCCAGGGCCAGAGTGCCTAAATGGGTTCTGAATTTGGCAAAGTCCATTCACCTCCTCTGGCTGTAGCAGCATGTAGCTTATTCCATGCACAGGCTGTTGCTGCTGCTGCTTATTATTTAAGGGTGAAGAGAATGCTGCAATATAGTCTGTGTGACAGGTGTTGATGATAGAGTTAGGGATGGTCCTGCTTTCAGCAGGGGGTTGGACTAGATGACTTCCTGAGGTCCCTCCCATCCCTAATTTTTGATGATTTGAGATGGCAAGTCAGAGCCAGAAACAAAACTCAGCTGTCCTGACTCCCAGACCTTGGCCTGACAAAATTCCAGGCCTGTAGAGTTAAAAGATTTTCCATAATTCTTCACATCTTGAAGCCATCCTTCATAGAGGTGTTTGCAAATCAATCCTGCCCAAAAACTAGCATATCAATAGGGCAGCAGTGATCTGATCAGAATAAAATGACCCCTCCCATAATCCTGATGCCTGAGGTTGCATGTGCTGCCTACTGCTTTTGGATCCAGCATGACACTGAAAAACAGCAGAGCTCCCCACCTGGTAAACAGGGAGCACAGCCCTCCTGCTGTGCCCTAGATGCTTCTGGTGAGTCTCTTGTGGCTTTGAGGACATGATGTTAGACCAGAGGTGCTCAACCTTTTTTGGACTCAAGACCCCGGAAGTCCAGGAAGAATTGGAAGTCCTTGCACAGCTACAGAGCTATGATGTGACTGGAATAACAGAGACTTGGTGGGAGCTTGCATGACTGGAGCGCTGTCATGGATGGGTACAAACTATTCAGGAAGAACAAGCAGGGGAGAAGAGGAGGAGGAGTTGCACTTTATGTAAAAGCCATATGATTGCTCAGAACTCTAGTATGACACTGGAGACAGGCCTGTTGAGAGTCTTTGGGATAGAGTCAGAGGGGAGAGCAACAAGGCGATGTTGTGGTGGGAGTCTGCTATAGACCACCATACCAGGAGGAAGTGGTGGATGAGGCTTTCTTCAGACAGCTAGCAGAAGTTTCCTAATCATAGGCCCTGGTTCTCCTGAGGGACTTCAGTCACCCTGACATGTGCTGGGAGGGCAATACAGCAGTGCACAAGCAATCCAGGAAGTTTTTGGAGAGTGTTGGGGACAACTTCCTGGTGCAAGTGCTGGAGCGGCCAACCAGGGCTCATGCTCTTCTTGACCTGCTGCTCAAAAACAGGAATGAGTTGGTGGGGAATGTAGTAGTGGGTGGCAGCTTGGACAGCAGTGACCACGAGATGATTGAGTTCAGGATCCTGAGGAAAGGAAGGATGGAGAGCAGCAAGTAAGGACCCTGGACTTCAGAAAAGCAGACTTTGACTCATTCAGGGAACTCATGGGCAGGATCATCTGGGAAACCAGTCTGAGGGGAAGAGGAGTCCTGATTTGCAGGAAGACTAGGAAATATGGCAGAAGACCAGCTTGGCTTAGCAGGGAACTCTTCAGTAAACTAAATCACAAAAAGGAAGCTTATAAGAAGTGGAAACTTAGACAAATAACTAGGATGGAGTATAAGAGCATTGCTTGGACATGCAGGGATTGAAGTCAGGAAGGCCAAAGTGCAATTGGAGTTGCAGCTAGCAAGGGATATGAAGGGTAACAAGAAGGGTTTGTACAAGTATGTTGGTAGCAAGAGGAGGGTCAGGGAAAGTGTGAGTCCCTTACTGAATGGGGGAGGCAACCTAGTGACACAGGATGCAGAAAAAAAAAGGTTGAAGTGCTCAGTGCCTTTTTTGCCTGAGCCTTCACAGGCAAGGTCAGCTCCCAGACTGCTGTACTAGGCAGCCCAGTTTGAGGAGGAGGTGAGCAGCCAACAGTGGTAAAAGAGCAGGTTAGGGACTACTTAAAAAAGCTGGACATATACAAGTCCATGGGGAGGATGGATTGCACCTGAGGGTGCTGAGGGAGTTGGCTGGTGAGATAGCAGAGCTATTGGCCACCATCTTTGAAATCTCATGACAATCAGGAGAGGTCCCAGATGATTGAAAAAGGGCAAACATAGTGCTCATATTTAAGAAAGGGAAAAAGGAGGATCCAGGGAACTACAAACCAGTCAGCCTCACCTCAGTCCCTGGAAAAATCATGGAGCAGATCTTCAAGGAATCTATTTCTAAGCGCTTGGAGAAGAAGTGATTAGGAATAGTCAGCATGGATTCACCAGGGGCAAGTCATGCCTGACCAACCTGATTACCTTCTGTGATGAGATGACTGGCTCTATGAACGCGTGGAGACCAGTGGATGTGGTATACTTTGAATTTAGCAAGACTTTTGGTATGGTCTCCCACAACATTCTCACAGGCAAGCTAAGGAATTACAGAGTGAATGAATGGACTATAAGGTGGTTAGAAAACTGGCTGGAGCATTGGGCTCAGAGGGTGTAATCAATAGCTTGATGTCTTGTTGGTAGCTGGTATCCAGTGGACTCCCCCAGAGGTCAGTCCTATGGCTGGTTTTGTTCGATGTCTTCATCAGTGACCTGAAAGATGGCATAGAGTGCACCCTCAGCAAGTTTGCAGATGACGCCAAGGTGAGGGGAGTAGTAGATATGGTGGAGGGTAGGGCTAGGATTCAGAACGACTTAGACAAATTGCAAGATTGGGCCAAAAGAAATCTCATGAGGTTCAACAAGGACAGGTTCAAAGACTTGCACTTAGGATGGAACAATCCCATGCACCAGTATAGGCTGGGGGCGGGCTTGGCGGGGGCTGACTGGCTGGGCAGCAGCTCTGCAGAAAAGGACCTGAGGGTTACAGTGGACAGTCAGCTGAATATGAGCCAACAGTGTGCCCATGTTGCAAAGGTGGCTAATGGCATAATGGGCTGCATTAGTAGGAGTGTTGCCAACAGATCAAGGTAAGTGATTCTTCCCCTCTGTTCAGCACTGGTGAGGCCACATCTGGAGTACTGTGTTCAGTTTTGGGCCCCCCACTACAGAAAGGATGTGGACCAATTGGAGAGAGTCCAGCGGAGGTCAACAAAAAGGGTTTGGGGGGTGGGGCACATGTCTTACGATGGGGGGAAAGCAGTGCCCACCTTTTTAGGATGGTATCTGTGGATGGGGAGTAGTGAGTGAGAACTATTTCTTTCCATGTGTTTGTTGCAGTGAACTGGATCCCAGGCTTGAGATGATCCATTTTAGTTCCACCCACATCCCTGTGTCACCCCAGCTCTGCCTGTTTCACACGTTTCTATCTAAGAGATCTCTCCCCACTTCTTACTCCATTTTTTCCTTGGAACGTTCAGCAGTTCTCAAGCCAGGGATTGGACCGTCTGCTCTGAGGCTGAATTGCGATGTCTATGCACTCTCTTTAGCTAATTGTGTCATGATGCTCGATTTATCTCTGTCTGCAACTTCTAGAGTTGTCTCTGGCCAGGAATTTCACAAATAAATCATCACTCCAGCCTCCACAGCACTGCCTCTTTCCCACTTCCCAGATGGGGCTGTTTTAGACAGACGGGGATTTAGGATTTACAGCACAAAACACACACTGCTATCTATGCAGACATGCACAAAAACATGCTTACATGATACACACATACACATACATGTATGCATATGAGCAGTCATGCACACACCAGGATGTGCATGCAACCCCATGCTGAAATATACCTGCTATAGATGGAAGCCACACTCATACAATAGCATATTTTTATATCCATGTATGCCTTAACATTCACTCACACTGGCCAGCACATACAACAGTCACACAACCATGCTACCACTAAATTTGCACATATTTATTGACCCAGGTACATGTAGTTACAGTCATGTACACCCCTCCCTGTCTCTCACCCCCCAGCCCTTCAATACTCCATACCACCCAGCTCTGGGTTGCAATATAAACTGTGTCCCAGTCTGAGCCTAATGCCTTCTGCCTTGAGAGGCCTGTAGGGTGAGGGGGGTGTCATGGTGGTTTTCTCCCCACCCCCATCCTTCCTCAAGCTCCAGCTGAGAGGTAGGTTCATGCTTCATCCATCACAACTGTCACCACCTTCACCTCGGTCACCATGGCTGTATTAACTCCTGCTTTCCCTCAGCATGGTAAATCAAAGCTCACCTCCTCCCTTCCAGCTAAAGAAAGATAAACTCCGTCTGGAGAAGTTGGGGCTGGGTAAGGATGGGCAGGAAGGGACAAGGCAGGAGAGGCAGCTGAAGAAAGCAGGATTTTAGGTCCAAGTGCTTTCTTTGCCTTTGAGTTTTCAGGACATTTGGGGACATTTTGGGCATTGTAGAAAGGGGGAGGGGGCACTTCCCACTCCTGAGACACTTCTGATCGGAACAGAAAACCCATCTGAGGCACTTTTTAAAAGGAGGCAGTCAGGTGCTGCTATGTTACCCAAGCTATTGTCTTAGGTCCTCACAAATTAGGTGGCTTCTCCCTTGCTGCTAGAAATTACTTGGTTTAGAGAAAGGGGGTGAAACTCCTTTAGTGCATGGCCTTCCTTTGTCTAATGCATGACCCTGAATTCCTGGGGGCTGAGGCTAAGGTGCTGAGCAGGGAACCAGGCTCCTGAGGAGAAGAAAATAACAGGCTGAAAGCCAGAAAGGAGGAGTCCTGGAGAAAGGTGATGCTGGCTACACTCTTGGTATTTAGTACCCATCTCTTTCTGTACTGTGTAGTGCCTCTGTCACCTTGGTATCTAGAAAGGGCAATAGTAATAACGCATGAGGAAGGCAGACAAACATGTCAGTCTGTTGAGTTTCTGGGGGATTTCCTGGAGGAAAGGTCTTTAAGTAGAAAAAGGGCCTTGGTTTACACCAGGCTTGTCCAACATATGGCCTGCAGGCCGCCATGTGTCTCTCCAAGCTGTTTTCTGAGGCCCGAGGTGCTGCGATGGGAAACGGAAGTAAACACTGTACTTTCGTTTCAGGGGGGTGATGTGATACCGCTTCCTGTGAGGTCTTTGAATATGGCTCACTGGCCCACTGGATGATAAAAAGTTCATGATCTGGCCCCACATTCAAAAAGGTTGGACACCCCTGGTTTACACTCTCTAGTCATGTGATTACTCTGTGATTTCCCTTGGCAAGGAGCGAGGCTCCTGTCACTGAGATCTTTGCCCCCTTCTGCTGGATGCTCTAATCTGGGTTGTCTCTGGTTGGGCAGTGTAGCCATCCTGGAGGGTCACCAAGGATGAGGCAGGCTCTACTGTGGCTAGGTCTGGGTCCAGGGTCTCCTGCCCTTTTGGAGATGGATAATGTTGTTCCTCCCCACTGAAGCAATCCTTCTAGATGGAGCTGGAGACCTAGATCTGATGCTCTCACCCAACACTGAGGTCAAAGTACTGGCAGGTTCCTCAGACCTTGTCCCCATCTCTACTAAGTCTCATCTCTCTCTCTTGGATTAAATTTGTTCTTCTCCCATCTACTAAATCAGGAATGTCCACTTCTGGGTGTTTGGGGCCATGTTACCCCTGGGCCACATGCTGCTTGGGCCGCATGCAGCATTTGAGTGCCCCCTTCCTGCACTGTCAGCACCCCCATGCCCTGAGCACCATACCATGATAAGTGCCCTGTGCAGGCATGACCCCACTGTACCATGCCAGTGTTCCTGTGTTATGCAGAGTTCCTGGGTTCCCCCAGAGACACCCAGTGTGGGCCCTGCCCTGCCCCAATCCCAGGGATCAGAGCAGGCAGTGGAAACTGGAAGGGAGAGGGGGTGCCTGGAGACTCTGGCAGCAGCAGCCATGCAGGGAGTGGCTTCCAGACCAGGAGCCTCGGGGCCAGATGCAGCACATAGGCTGCCAGTTGAACAACCCTGTGCTAAGTAATTATAGGCTTAGGCATGAATTGGTGATGTGGAGCTGCATCAATGTGGATCTGCTGCACACTAGTGTCTCATGACCTCTGTGGTAGAGGGGAGGGGGAGGCCTCGTGAGATTGTCTGCCTGACAGAGGTTTGAAGCCTTAGCAGCAGGTGCCCATCACAGTGTGTTAGAAATGAGTGGTCCCAGCTGAAGTCAGCTCCAGTTTATGTGAGCAAGATTGTGCCATGAACACCATACGATTAGAGCACCCAGTGTGCAGGGATCAACAGACAGGTTTGGTCACAAAGTGCTCCTCTGTGAGCACCAGCAGGGCTGCCTCTGTGACCTGCTCTGGAGGCTCATGGGGAGGGGGCCAGGTTGCGGCCAGAGGATAGATGCTGCTGGAACTTGAGTGCTGCTGTAGTCTTTGACATGGAAAGAGGGGCTGAGGAGTGGTGGTAGCGAGCAAGGGGCTGTGCTCTCTATTCATGAGGACAGCAGGAGCCATGGGCAGTAGAGCTGGATATTTGCTCAGTGATCGGTGAGGATATAAAACCCTAAGTAGATTATTGGGGGCTCTTTTGGGTACTGCTCCAAATTCAGGCTTGGCTAATGGGATGGGATCACTCCTGGAGTGGTGGGTTGCCTCTGGCCCAGCCAGGCCCACCCCAAAAGAGGTTTCCCTTCTGTCATGTTTTAGTGTATGTTGGGCCTGCCTCTCTATAGAGACTTGTATGGGGGTTGGCTGCACTTGCCTTTGCCTCCCAGTAGGGCATGTGTGTGTGATGGGGGAGTTCAGCAGAGCAGGTGAGCTAGGGTCCCTGTGTCAGCTGCCTGTCCTCCTAATACTGCAGCCTGGGCCCCATGGCATTCACCTCAGGTTTGGATGCGGGTGCTGATCCTGTGTTGAACAGTTCTTGGATGAATGCTCAAGAAGAACCACTAATCGGAAGCATTTCCATGGGTCCTTTGTGAATCCCAAGCCCTGGATCGCAGCCAGTGGACTCCTCTGCCTGGCTGGGGCTGTGCTGTGGGCTGGGTCAGCCTGCTCAGGCTGCTCTGAGGCTGGGACGTCATCTGTTACAGTTAGACAGTGACTCCTTCTCCTGCCTGCTCTCCATGTGCCCTCCCCCTCAGCCAAGTTCCTGTATCCATGAAAGCCTGGGAAACACACACTGTTCGCCTGGGCCCAGAGCCCAGCCCCATTGTGCCTGTGCATTGCTGAGGGATGAAGTAAGCGACTGATGGGATGACAGTTCTAGGTTAGGCCTGTAGGAGAGGGGAGGAAGGGGGGGGAGGGGAGGGGGTGGTTAGGGCTCCTGGCAAATGGCCAGTTCTGCTGGAATCTTAATTCAATTAAATTCAATCCCCCAGCCACCGAGGAGGATTTCTGGGAAGGTGGAAGTCACTTGTGGTGCATGTTAGCTTTTGAGAGCATGGAGAGGTGTGCTTGGTATAACCCCAAAGGACTCCCTGGGGTCCTGCAGCTCCCTGTCTCCGTGGCCCCATTCTGTACCGCATCTGCCCAACAACTCTCTTGAGAGATTGGTACTGAGACCATGCCGGGGGGCAGAGGCTGGAGGAGTCACCCATAAGACTGACATATCCCTCCCATGCCAGCGCTTAGGTGGAGGTGTCATCAAATGCATGCCATCCTCATATGGAGGGCAAGACCCCTGGACTGTCATTACAATCAGTCCTGTGGTTAATGATTCATAAAGAAACATACTCAATTCAGCTCATTTACATTTATGCTTCTCTTTTTAAGCCACTAACTCTGATTTAATATTCTTAAATTTTAAATGGTTTTGGCAGAAGAGACTCCTGGACATGAATTAGGGTGTGTGGGGCCACCAGAGTACTGGGAGTTACAGACAATACTCCCTTTCTGAGAGCTAGGGCCTGTGAGATCCTTGTAAGGGTGAGATCCTTGTAAGGGTGCTGCAGGGGGTGCTGCAGGGGGCCATGCAATATTAACACTGTTAGGTGTGCAAACATGTACATGTGATTCACAAGATAAGCCCAGATTTTGAATAGGAATTTGAATAGAGCATTAAAGTGTTCTGATCTATTGTGGGCTTTCTAAGTCCATTGCAGCAGAAGAATTGCTCTGTTATTTTGCTGTCATCAAGAAAACAGTAAAAGTTCAGAGCTGGCATTTTCTGAGGGGGCCTTGAATCTGACAAGGGTTCTTAAGCCTAATGAGGGGGCCCTTGAGTCCAAAAAGGTTGAGCACCACTGGTCTGGCATCATGTCCTGAAAGCCACAAGAGACTCACCAGAAGCATCTAGGGCACAGAAGGGGGGGCTGTGCTCCCCATTTACTAGGTGGGGAACCCTGCTGTTTTTCAATGTCATACTGGAGCCAGAACTGGTAGGCACACATTCAACCTCAGGCATTAGGATTATGGCAGGGGGAATTTTGTTCTGATCGCTGTTGCCCCATTGATGTGCTATTCTTTGGGCAGGATTGATTTGCAAGCACCTCTACAAAGGATGCCTTCAGGATATAAAGATTTATGGAAAATCTTTTAATCCTGCAGGCCTGGAGTCTTGTTAGGCCTCAGTGTCAAGACAGCTGAGTTCTGTTTCTGGCTCTGACTTGCCATCTCTCATAGAATCATAGAAAATAAGGGTTGGAAGGGACCTCAGAAAGTCATCTAGCCCAATCCCCTGCTCAAAGCAGGACCACCCCAACTATATCATCCCAGCCAAGGCTTTGTCTAACCGGGTCTTAACCTCCAAGGATGGAGATTCTATCGCCTCTCTGGTTAACTTGCTCCACTGTTATACAGTAGAACCCCGATTTACATGTATATTGCATTCCTGAGAAACCTCGCGTATGTCAGATTTGTGCGATTCAAGGTGAATTTTCCCATGGGAAATAATATTAAAGTGAGGGGTGTTCCTTAGACTTTACATTTATGACACCAAAGGTACCAAAATAAAACCTTTTTCAACCAATACTTTATTTATTATGTTACAAAAACATATTGTAAACATATGCTGCTACCACAATGGTGACACTGAGACTGAGCGAGCCTCCAGAATGCTGCTTGGGAACCCAAGCTGCGCATAACTCCGTTTGACTCAGTCTGTGCATCTCGCAAGGCGTTCACGTATAGACACATATACATGCAAATGACGCATGTCTTGGGGCGTATTTTTCTGTTTGTATGTTAATATTAAGTCGCGTAAACACGAGAAACGGGTAAATCGAATACGTGTAAAACGGGGGTCTACTGTACTACCCTCCTAGTGAAAAAGTTCTTCCTGATATCTAACCTAAACCTCCCTTGCTGCGACTTGAGATCATTGCCCCTTGTTCTGTCATTTCCACCACTGAAAACAGTCTAGCTTCATCCTATTTTGAACCACACTTCAGATAGTTGAAGGCTGCTATTAAATCCCCTCTCAGTCTTCTCTTACTAAATAAGCCCAGTTCCCTCAGCCTCTCCTCACAAGTCATGTGCCCCAGACCCCTCACCATTTTTGTTTCCCTTAACTGGGTTCTCTCCAATTTGTCCAAATCCTTTCTATAGTGGGGGGGCCAAAAAATGGACACACTACTCCAGATGTAGCTTCACCAGTGCTGGACAGAGGGGAACAATCACTTCACTTGATCTGTTGGCAGCACTCCTACCAATGCAGCCCAGTATGTCGTTAGCCTTCTTGGCAACAAGGGCACGCTGCTGGCTCATTTTCAGCTTATTGTCCACCATAACCCCCAAGTCCTTTTCTGCAGAGCTGCTGCGTAGCCAGTCAGCCCCCAGCCTGTATTGGTGCATGGGATTGTTCTGTCCTAAGATCAGGACTTTGCACTTGTTCTTACTGAACCTCATGAGACTTCTTTTGGTCCAATCCTGCAATTTGTCTAGGTCTCTCTGAATCCTAATCCTACCCTCCAGTTTATCTACTACTCCCCCCAGCTAGGTGTCATCTGCAAACTTGCAGAGGGTGCACTCTATGCCGCCTTCCAGGTCATTGATGAAGACGTTGAACATAGTCATTGGCTGTCAACTAGGCATCGAGTCATTAACTACTGCCCTCTGAGCCCAATGATCCAGCCAGCTTTCTATCCACCTTACAGTCCATTTATCCAACCCATACTTCAACCCATGGGCATTTATGCTGGTAACATGAGCTCCCAAAGCTGTGTCAGAACAGGTAGCTACTTCTAAGAAAGCAGAGGAATCCTCTTGCTTCAGGGTATGACCCAAGTGATGAGGGAGAGGAGGAAACTTTCTGCATAGCACCTTGTTCCCTAATTGCTTTGGGTTCCTTGAAGTGGCCACTGAGCATTGACAGAGGCAGGCTATTGGACTGGGCAAGCCTATGTGAGCCTGAAGAAGGGAAGCTGACCATCCTCAAGGCAGCCGGGCTCGGTGCTGTGCCTCATCCTCTTGCTTTCTTTCTCCATGTAGTGCCTTCCAAGCAAAGAGTGAGTCTCTGTTTATGCACTTGCTCCTCCCACCCACAGGCCCTGGCTGACTTTGCAAGCCTGCCTCAGGGAAGCTCTTAGCCTGGGCTAGGTTTTTGATTGCTGTCTTCCCAGGGAGGGCTTGGAGGGATCGGACCCATCTGCTGGGGGCCTGAATCTGCAGCAATGGAAACAGCAATCAATTGGGTGGAATTAATGGCCATATTCTGGCAAAGCCCTGGCAGCTAATGAGCTGAGCCACAGGGTCATTTGGCTGGGCTTTTGCTCTCTCTAGTTTTCCTCTTGTTAAATTAACTGGGCGGGGGACACTGAAGCTGAACTTTTGACTTGGTGCCTTGGCAAACTTTCCCTTTAATTACTTTTTCCCTAGGAGTGGCACTAATGCCCCCCAACCACAGTGGAGCAGGATGTGTGTGCTAGTACATGTTTGCATGTATGTGTTGTGGGGGAGGGTGTAGAAAGGTCCATTGTACAGGTGGCCTGATACAATCCTCTTCATGTGCGTAAAACTCCAGTTGACTCCAGAGGGGGGTCTCACCTGAGTAGAGACTCTAGGACTGGCCTTAGGGATGATTGCTGTTTTATTTGTGAGGCCAGGATGTTTTCTGTGCTCCCAGCTAGGGATGCTACATACCATGTATACAAAGACAGTGGATGAAATCTCGAGTCACCTTGCACTTCACATTTGTTGCGTTGCAGGACCCAGGGCTTACTCAGAACTTCTGGACAGGCATAGGAACAACAATGAGAGCCTCCCAGCCTCTGCTCTTTGAACTCAAGGAAAATCTCCATTAGCTGCTAACAGTATGTGGCCTAGGACTTTCAGTTGAACAGTGCTGCTTGCAGCCAGAAGATAGCAGTGGTCCATATACCCAGCAGCCTGTTCATGACAGCAGGGAACATTTTCTTTCAAGGTATACTCTTTACAAAGAACAATCACTGCCCTAGGGCAATCTAAGAAATGCCTGAGGGGCAACTATCTCACTTGCAGTCTGGTTAGTAGATACAGAATGCGGTTCTTCTCTCATTTACACTGCTGTAAAGGGATCTCGAGGGGCCGTGGAGTCATGCGAGTATGAGGTTGGGGGGAGGCTAAGTGTCCTAGTGTGTTCACTGAAGGACTTTAGGGATTTGAAGGAGTTAGGGATTTGAGGAGTTGGAAGTGATGAACAACAGGAAGAAGCAGGTAACTTCCTGCAGATGCCTGACTCACAGCACAATCTGAGCCCTTTGGGCTGTGCCTCCCACGCTGCTCTGTTTTCACATGCACCTGTTCAGCCTCATTGAGATGAAAGATTGGATGGGTATCAGGGAGACTAAAACAGCCTGGCAGGAGCTTGGGATGTGTAAAGTCCAGTTCTGATGCTGACTGTCAGGGAAGCTCTATTTGATGCAGTCCCTACCATTTAGACAGACAAAGGGGTAATTTGCACCAGGGATTGTTAGAACCAAGTGTAGCTTTGTAGCTGCACCCATGTACATGAGGACTCCACCTTGAAGCTGCCATTCAGATTCTCTAACGTGAGTGCAAAGGGAACGAGAAGGCCATGGTAATGTGTCCCAGTCTGAACTGTGATACCGGGACATTCATTTCAGTCAGTCCTGTGATTAATGATTATGAAGAAACGTACTTAATTCAGCTCATTTACATTTATGCTTCTCTTTTTAAAGTCACTAATTCTGATTTAATGTTCTTAAATTGTAAATGATTTTAGCAGAAGAGACTCTTGGACATGAATGAGGGTGCACAGGCCTGGGAGTGAGTACTAGAAGTCACCAACAATGCAGACACTATGCCCTTTCTGACAGCTGTCCATCACATCCGCTCAAACGATTTTGCAGCCACAAGCTCTCTGAGCGCTCCTGAGATTAGGTCAGTCTCATTGCCTTTGTTTTATGGAGGGAGGATCAGAGACACAAGGAGGGCATGGTTTGCCCCAGGTATGACAGAGATAGTTAAGGAACTAAGGTATCCTGATTCCCACTCTTTGCTCTGCTAGATGCCACATCCCCTGTCAACTGTGGTGTCCCAGTGGTCCTGTTGAGACTTAAACCCAGAGGTTGCTGGCTAGAGGGTCTTGCCCTTCTGCTCAGAGTCAGACCAATCGCTGTATTTTGGTCAGGAAGGAATTCTACTCCATGGTCAGATTGGTATGGACTGTGGGGGTTTTTGCATTCCTCTGTAGCAGAGGGCATGGCCCTCTTCCTGGGATCTCTTGAACTTATATTAACAACTATGGTCCTCCTGCTTTACTTTTGGCAAGTTAGGGTATTAGGTCTTGTGCTGTGTCAGAGTTGACTGTAGTTTTGCTAAGAGATGAGACAAAGGATGGTTTGGATAGGGATGATCCTGCCTCATTCAGGGGGTTGGTCTCGATGACTTCTTGAGGTTCTTTCCAGCTCTACTTCTCTATGATTCTGCAACTTGTACTGATGGTGGCAGGGAAAACAAGGTGAAAAACAGGCAAATATGCCAGTAAACTTGTGTGTCATTAAGGCTGCCCCTTTAGCAGTGCTGAGCTCAGTCTCGCCAGCCAAGACAGGTGATGAGCACAAGATGTCTGGGTAAGAGACAGGGGCCCGGTAAGAGACAGGGGTCCGGATAGTCCTGGGAATTGGAGGGGGAGGCGCGTGCACCCTCATGAGGACTTACATGCCTCTACACTAATACTCGTAGTATGGGGAACAAGCAGGAGGTACTTGCCCTCCTGCTAGCTAACACAAACCCAGACATAGTGGGGCTCACTGAAAATTGGAGGGATCCAACTGACTCCTTGCTCCGATCTGTGGTAACAGCCCAAGCCAGTGATTCCTCCTCTGCTGGAACCTTCGGAGTTTGGAGCTCACATTACTTCCGCCTGCTTGTTGGCTCTCAGCGAACAGATGTGGGAGTGCTGAGTGCAGTGGCTGCTTTTTGTCCCTGTCTCCATTCAGCTGCAGGATGTGTTAGTGATTGGAGCCGTGGGCGTTAAGTTCTCACCAAGAGAGGTGATGAGGTGTTTACGTTCTGCCTTGCTCCTGGCATGTTACCAGCATGCAGATTCCTCTTACTTGCAACAAACTTGCTCTGCTGTCTTCCCTGACTCCTCTCCTATGAGCAGTTGTGAATTCCTGACATCACCCAGTCTCTCTAGTAATCCCCGCCCCCCCTTACCCCAGTTCTTTCTTCTTGGTCCTGCTGTGCTCCCTATATTGTTGCTCTTATTGACAACTCCTCTTTATCTTGTTCCACCCTAAGTTATCGATCCTCTGTCCACCTCCTTGTCTCGCCATTCAGTGTTGACACGTTTCTGCCCCTCGTACCATGTCCTGGACCACTACTACCCTGCTCTGCTGTGAGTCACAGAAGAAACTCCTTCCCTTCTTTCCTCTTAGCTCTGTGTCTTGCTGTTATGGGCCACTTCAGCATCCTGTGGCACAAAAATCATGGTTCTCCTCTCTCTTTAGTCATTTCCTCTGCATCTTTGGGGTTCCTCCATAAGATTTCACTCCATCAAGTCCCATAGACTTCAGTTGTTCTTTTACAGAAAAGCCCTTATATTCCTGGGTGGGATGAAACCACTAGAGCTCTGTAGAAGTTTCTCAACAAACTTAGTAGAAATAAGAAAGATTGTTCTTATTCCTCTGCATGGTTTTGATCCATGGCACCGAAGCAGTATCCTTCTCTGCTAAGCCCACAGACCCATAGAAAGGTGATGGCTTTCCATTACATTCTGCAGGGGAAGAGAAGCTGTTATGTCTGTTAGGGGCAGGCCAGGAAGTAACCGTCTGAAATTGCAGTATAGAACGATTAGATTGTGGATACAAAGAAAACTTTCTAATGGTGAAGATAGTTAAACCCTGGCACAGATTACCTCAGAAGGTGCTGGAATCCCCAGCACTGGGGTTTTTTAAAGAGCAGGTTAGACAGTATGTCAGGAGAGGTTTAGGTAGAATGGATCCTGACCTGGAGCAGGGGAATGGATTAGATGCCCCCCGCCCCAGCATCCTGTTCAGCTGAGTTTTTCTGCTACTGTTATTTTTTGTGTTTCCTTTTTACTTTTTTTGCCTCTGGGTCCCAGCAGCTGCCTCTCACAGCACTGAGAGCTGTAATTTCTCAGCTCTGAAAGCCAGACCTTGAAGTAGGTGCCTGGGTACAGACAGGAGAGCACCATTTTGGCACCCTTCGTAGGAAGTCTTGGCCTCCAGCTCTCTCCTGCCACCAGAACAGAGGCAGTTGCCCCAGGCGGATACACTGTTAGAGCCACAGGCCAAGGGAAGTGTGTTTGTCTCCAGTAAAGCATGGCCTAAATCCTTGCGCCCCCACCCTCCCGGTTGCCATGGTGAAGCGTTGTGCAAGCCAGACAAAGGTTCCCCCAGCATGGGCCCTCAGGAGGTGGACTGAACCGCCAGCGAGGTACAGCTGTGACCTCCGAGCCCAGCAGTCCTCAAGTGGGCTCAGTCATCCATTGACTCCACTGTCTCACCAAACACAGCTGTGGCCTGGGGGAGGGGCTGGGCAGGGGGAGGAGGAGGTGGAAGGAAAGAGGGGAGGAGAGGCAGGAAGCCTGAGGAGCCAGGGCACTGATTACTGGGCAGAGCACTCCTAGCTGCTGCCCTGGCCTCTCCCCATCTCCTGAGATTAACTGGATAGGGGAGGAAATGGTCACTAGTGATACCCCAGGCCACTTCCCTGGTGTATGTGCTGGGACAATGAGCCACAGCACTCAAGGAGTCGGTATAGAGCTGAGGCCCTGACACAGACCAAACCTCCAGCATCCAGCACCCCACAATCTCCCTCTGGTTTTCCACAGCTATAAGGCCAACTCCTTAGCCGGTGCAAACCAGCACTTCAGTGGCACTGTGCTACTTACCTCCACTGAGGATTGGGCCCAAATAAGTGAGGGCAGCACCTTAGGATGGCTTGGCCTCAGGATCCCTTTCAGCCTTACTGGTGCATGTTTTCATTCTGCAGCCCCAGCTCCACTTGAGCTCACGGGAAGGTGTGGGACATGGCCACATCAGCACCTGAACTGCTCCACCAGAGCCATCTCCCCAGAACAACCAGAGGTGGGGGTAGTTTGTCTGAGGGGAGCAAAGGAAGGATGATAGGGGCCAACCCAGCATTTATTGGATTATGCCCCTTTGTTTCCCAGCTTGCCAGTGTGAATTCTTCACCGCAACTGCACATGTACATGATGCAATGCTTTGCTTAAATAACATGGGTGCCACCATTCAGGCAGGATGGGTGATAGCTGGGCTTAATCAGAAACTACAGCCTGGGCAGTAGGAAGGCACTTTCTTTCTAGAGAGTGGGGTGTTTATCACACTAGCCTCATGGCAGCAACTGAGAGAGAAGGGTGGTTCCCTGGCACCACATTGTCCAAACAGAGCTGACAATAGCCAAGTTCATGCTGCTGAAATAAGAAATAACCATACTACAGTCCTGACCTGCTGCTCCAGAACCAGACTGCCCATCCCCCTGTCTGTCCACCTTTCCCCGGGCTGTGCTGAGCACTCAACTAGTTTGGAAAATGTACCTGATCTGAAGCAACCTAATGGCTTTGCAGAGCTGGATTGTTGCAGAGATCTGAAGCAACTGAGACTTCACTAGGAATAGTCCCTGCTGTGGTAGCAAATTGCACCATAGAGCACTTCAGGCTGGCAAGCCTGGGTATGTATATAAAAGTCTGGGTGGGTTAGTATGAGTGAGTCTGTGCACTTGTACACATTGGTATGAATGCTGGAAGGAAGGGTCTTGTAAAGAAAAGACCTAGCCTCACTTAGCCCTGATGTGCATGGTGTTGATGCAGTTATACTCTGCAAAGAGCTTGGAGGATGGAGAAATTCCACTAGATGCAGGCTAAGTTGGTTCTCAGAATGAAGCTGACCTCCTATGCAGAGTGCTTTGAAATGTGCTAGACAAAAGTAAGGAGCTCAAATTATAAAATGCACTGAGGGCAGAACCCAGGTGGATAAGTGCTGTAGGGACAGGCAGCAATTAGCCAGGACTTTCCCATGCAGATTCACTAGCATGTGGAATAGCTTCCGCAAGGATGTGTTGGGAGCCAGGAACAATCATGGGTTGGACAAAGAAATCTGGAATAGCATGGCTGTGGGTGAATAAATGAGTAAGGACAGGATATAGATAAACATCGTGGTTCATCTAGGCCTCAGTGCCCATGTAAGTGCCTACATGTCTGTCTGGGTGGGTGGGAGTGGAGAGAGGGAGGCCAATCTAATAGTTAAGGCACCTGCCATTTGCTAAGAAGACCTCTTCTATTCCAGTGAGACCTTGGGAAAGTCACTGAGTGCCTGGCCCTCAGTAAAATAGGGCAGTACTCTTATCCTAATCTCCTAGAGGTGTTGGAAAGATTCATACATTAATGTGCGAGTGCTCAGGTGGTTACAGGGGCCGTGGCTACAAGCTGATGCACGTGGGCACATTTCTGTCTGAATACATGCGAGTGAAGTGATACGTTTGTCTGTAAGCACATGATTGTTCATGGCTGTGGCTATTCATATACTTAGAATCATACAATCATGGAGAAGGAGGGCTAGAAGGGACCCCAGGAGGTCATCTAGTACAACCACCTGTCTGAGGCAGGATCACCCCTATCCAGACCATCCTATACAAATCCATTGTCTAACCTCTTAGCAAAACTACACAGTCAATTCTGACACAACACAAAACATAACACCCTAACTTGCCATGAGTAAAGCAGGAGGACAGTGGCAGCCAATGTCCTATTGCTGTCAGGTTGTTAAAATATGCTCAAGAGAGCCCAGGAAGAGGGCTAGGCCCTCTGCTACAGAGGAAAGCAAAACCCCCCACAGTCATTACTAGTCTGATCATGGGGTAGAATTTCTTCTAGACCCCAAATATGGCAAATGGCCTGACCCCAAGCTCAAGGGGCAAGAGAGGCCCCTCTAGCTAGATCCAAGACCCTCTAGCAAGGAGCCTCTAGCTTTAAGCAGGAACACTGGCATACCCCGGTCAAAATCTAAGTCTGATCATTAAAAAAAGGTAGCATGTGATATGATTAGCACAGCAACTGGCCTAGGAATCTTGATGGGTCCCTTTGTCCATTGCTATCTGTAGATGAGTATATATTTGCATCGTCAGTGTTTCCTTTTGCAGTAAGTTCTCTGGAGAACTTCTTGCAAAAGGTACTGGGCTGGTACAAGTATCTGGACTGCTGGCAGTCACACACTGGGGCAGACAGTGGTAGGGGTCATTGATGCATCCCTCATAAGCAACATGCAGAACTAACTAAAAAAGCAAGTGGGTTAAAGGGAGTAACCTAGAACCTCCTACTTTTGGATCTCTTTTTGCAAATACAGTGAGAGCGAGAGTGTGAAGAGCTTGTACAGAGGTGACAAATCAGTTTCAGCATCAGTGAAGTCTGCTATCCAATCTAGGGCATTGCTGGGTGGAGGACAGCTGGAATTCATATATTGGGCCCAGATTCCAGTGGTGTCCACTGAAGTCAGTGGATATGCCTTAGCAGAGAATATGATTCATTCTATAGTGTTTTATGCCCCACTGAGGAATGACCCAGGAAGAAAAATGATGGCTGAAAATCTCTTGGTCTCTTCCTGGGGAGGTGTGAAATGAAGCTAGCAAGGGTAGGGTGGTTGCAAAGTGCCAGACGGATGGCATGGGGGATGGAAGTCTTTTGCCCACAGCCAGCCTGTACAGTGCCAGCTCTTCCTTCACATACTGCCCCCCAACAATATGCCTCAAAGCAGTCTAAGTAGGGGGCTGTCTTTTAGAGATCAAGCCATAATTATGTATCCACAGCCCACTTCTGCCCAAGACTTGTGTGATGAGACTGCTATGGGTAAGGTGGACTCCTGCCCACTAAACACTAGGCTAGGCTAAAACCTTCAAATTAATTCCACATAGGCCACCAATCAGCCAAAAGACACCCAACTTCCCTTCACTTCTGACTTGGGCTTGATTCTGCCTTGTGGCCAAAGCCTCTATCATGTGGTTGGCTTGGAGAGGCACCTGCTCCTCTGAATCAGTATCTGTATCCCTTGAATCTGTGCCTCATGCCTGTAAACCTCTCTGGCTCATAAAACTTTGCTCGTGAGTGCTTTAAATCACAGCTCTTTTCAGGGGGTTGTTGCTGGTTGACATGGCATGCTCAATTCCATAATTTAGCTCGGCAGTGTAGAGGTATTGTTGCTCAGGAGGTTTCTGTGCAGGGACTGGTAGAGGAACTTAGCCAAGTGAATTGCTTTGGAGACCTAGAGGAGACACACAAGAATGTTTTTGGCCAGTAACCTATTTGCAGCCTCAGAGACAAGTGTAGTACTGCCCCAGCCGATTGGAGATGTAGGCTCAGAGCACCCTCTAGTGACTGCAGACAGCAGCACAGATGTTGTTCTGATCTTACGGTCATCAAACGTGGATCTTATGAAAGTTCTACTGAGAGCCATCTCCAGGTGACGAGACAAGTTCTCCTGCTGTTGGACAGAGAGATAGTTAACCTTACCTTCTGCCTGCCTTTGGTTAGTGTGGGTCCTGCTTTGAGAGACAGTTTTTGGAGTACCTTCAGTGTACATACAACAAGGCCACGTCTCAGATGGGAGAGTTTGATGGTTGATGCCACCCAGAGCCGAGACTCAGCTACAGAGGTTAAACCTGAGTCTGAACTTTCCCAAGACTCTCATGGGTGTAACACAGAAGTGTTGATTCAGACCTGTCACTACCAAAACTTCTCTGGTCTCTAGGTACCAGCTTGGCTTGTCTAGGGCAGTCTCTGCAAAACCTTTCCACCAAGCTAGTGATTAAAGTCTGTTCTTAGAATAACACGATATAATAACTGAGTCTGTTCTTAGAATAACACAATATAAAGTCTGTTCTTAGAATAACACAATGTGGAGATACTTATGTGTATCCATTAACATGAGGCAGACTGGTGGATTCTGGCCCTTTGTTTATTATGTGCTTGGGACTTTATAAATAAATCAGGAGACTCCTGCACCATGGACCTACCTGACAAACAAGGTCAGATGCAAGCAACCTCTTTACCCCATGGGCATGGACTGCTGACCGCAGGGAGAGATTATGAGAATCTCGGTGAGGGCATTTCAAAAAGGTTCAGCTGCAGACATATGTTTTAAGGAAGGCCTGGGGTGGGTGACTAGAAAGAGAGACAGGTCTTAGCACAATGAGAAGCAGTGAAAAGATTGGGAAATGAAGCTGAGGCCAGGTTTGTGTATGGTATCATCTGAGTAACTAGCTTAGTCTGTATGTGTAATAGAATAGGGCTTTTGTGGTGTTATGTTAAGTAGTTAACTGGATTTCCATAATGCTTTGTTAGTTATGCTAAAGGCCTAGTGGTCTCGCTAAACTTTGTATGACCTTTGCCAACCTACCTACTCTGCTGTCTGGTCAGAGAGGGCCTTTTCCCTCTATAGTGAATTGTATGAATGATGTGAATTTAGCAATGTACTTCCTCTTTTAAGAATACCAGTGAGTTGCAGTACGTGTGATTCGTATGGGGATATTTGGGGATATTTCTCCTTTTGTGAAAAGAATGAAAGCATGAGCTAATTCTATAAGATTGTCTTTTGTGAGAGAGTTGGTTAGAAAATGGATCACATACAGTTATATGTTGAGCGTGCTCCATTAGAATAGGCTTCAGCAGGCCAAGATTGGTAACATATGCTTTGGTTATGGTTAATCGGTTATGGCCTTTCACAATCCTAGCCAATAAACTACTTACGCTGTGTTGGAACTATGCTCTTTATTTATAAAGAGCTGATAGTCAACAGAACGTAAGGGGCCCTGCCTTCATAGCCTGGCCACAGCCATATGAGAGGTGGTGGTTACAGCAGTGATTGGTATCTACTGACTCAAGTGGCTCCTGTTCCAGAGTGCCAGGGTGACAGACAGAGAGCAAGAGCTGGGCCCAGTTGAGAGACTCCCCAGACTGAGCTAAGGCTGGCTGTGACTGTCACAGCTGGCCTGTGAGCCAGACTTTCAAAGCAGCTCAACACCATTCTGAAATACCCAGTCAGGTCCTTGAGATCCATCACTGGAGCTGAGCCATTTGGCAACCGGAGTTGGTGCTTCCAGAATAAGAATCCCAGTGCACTAAGCTTGAGAAAGTTCTAGTCTCACTGTGATGAACCAAGACCCCAGGCCCAAACACCCATTTAGCTCTAGGTGGACATTCTATGATTTGGCACCTGGTTGTCTCTAGGGTTGCCTGTACAGTATTAGCAATGGCTCATGGGCCCAAGCAGGCCCATTTTCCTCTTGCAGAAATGTGACTCTGTTTTCCTAGGAATGGTGCATCTCCTTCAGATGGCTCATCCCTGCAGCTCTCCTGCCTGTCTGCTCCCAGCTGCTGTGATCCAAGCCATGGGGTGGGTGAGCAGAGCCCTGGGTTAATTGCTTGAATATCCATGTACCCAGACCCCTCACCTGGCTGGATGCAAAGTGACTGACCCATGAGGGCTGTTCTTGAGCAAGTAGCTCTTTGGCTAATACCAGGCACCAGAGCCGTCCCTAGGGTACGGTGAATTGGGGTGGCTGCCCTGGGCTCCCTGTGGGAGCAGGTGGAGTGGCCATGGCCCCTCCTGCGGGGCCTGCCTGGAGTTGGAGCTGGCGGCTTAGCCCTGGGCTGCG
>NW_005841839.1:4287382-4290392 GCF_000455745.1 Alligator sinensis | reverse complement strand
TTGCAGGGGTACCATGGTCCGTAAAGTATTAAGGGGGCCCCACACAGGCTAATTTGCCCTGGCCCCACACGCCTCTAGGGTCGGCTTTGCCAGGCACCTTGTGAGCTTGTATGTTAATTAGGAACACTGCCAACTGGTGCCTTTGCCCTCCCATCCAGTGGAGCAGTAAGACCCCTTAGTGCAAACTCGATTGTCACTCTTTGTGCTTGCACAGCACCTGCCTGCATCAGCTGATCCTCACCACAACTCGCCCAAGGAAAGACCACTCAGTCCTGTCTAGCAAGAGGGGGAAACAGAAACATGGGTAAGTTACAGCAATGATCTGTATCTCTGTGCTGTACCCTAAGCTCCTGAGTGCCTGCCTGTCCCACACTGAAGGGCCAGTTTCTCCACCTTTAATGACCAGGGCTTCCCCATCCCACACGGTGAAGAACTGTTTTAGCACCTCTTGTGAACAGTGGGTAGTGTCTGAAATGGGGCTAAATCTGGATCATCTGAGTCTGTAATTTGTGACCAAGGCTGGGGTTGTGAAGGGGCTCAAGTGCTCAGCTTAGAGGTGATGCTTCAGACCAAGAGGCTGAAAGCAGATTATACCATCCCCATAACACTGACTGCCTTGCTGGCCTATCAGTTAGTGGGCATGTACACCCATGTTGGGAAGGGCCCTCTTGACTCAGTGATCCAACATCAGGGAGGGGCTGAGGTTAGGAAAAATATGGGTATAAATACTATCCCAGGCTCTTAAGTAGTGCTCTTCATTGACAGATCTCATGGCACTTTACCATTATCCTCATGTTAACAGGATAAACACAGGAAAACGGAGGCACAGAGAGGTGGAGTGTTCTGCCCAAGGTCACCTGGCAGGATTGGGCTGGCTTTGTTCATGGCAGCAGGCCCAGAGCCAGAAAAGAATGGAATAGAGCCCCTCACAAAGGAACCCAATCCCGGATGCACAGATCCTTGTCTCCATTTCTCACATTCTATAACGGTGGGAGCCCATCTCACCAGCAGAGGGCATGCAGCTGCAGTGCTTCACATGGAAGAGCAGAGCACATCTCTAAACCGGAGTCTCACTAGTGAGCCAAGGAGTCTGAAGCTCAGCTGTCACTCAGGGAGCAGCCTGAGCTCTTTATAAGCACTGCCAGCTTTCCCTGAACCCTAAGTGACACTGTGCCTCCATGCATCTGACTGTCTGTTGAGGCAGCTGAAGAGATGAGGTGGCAAATGCATTCTCCTTATTGCTATTTACCTGTGGTAGCACCAAGGAGTCCAGCCCTATGCTGGGACCCCACTATACAACACCTGACACCAACACAGGGCAGAGATAGCCCCTACCTCATATGGTTTAAGGAGCCTTTATGTACTCAGCTGTGCAGGCCAAATCCAGAGCTGTTGTAAACAGGGGATACTCCATTGACTTCCATGGCCCCCACTTGCTTGAGGATTGATTTGACCCTGTGCTGGCAAGGAATGCTGATGGGTGACTGCCTGAGTGGTGCCCACAGGAGGTTTCATCCAGGCTTCATCTATCTTGGCCACTCTTTGACTTTCAAAATGAGCACACTTCATACAACCTTGGCCGTTGGGTGCCACCATCCCTTCACCAGTATTCTGTGCTCACACTCTTCCTTAATGTCCAGCAGGGAGAGCAAGGGTGGTCATGTTGGCCAGTAGGGCACTGAGCTGGCACTCAAGAGACTGCATTAAATTTCCTGCCCTGCTACAGATTCCCTAACTTGATGTTACCTTGAGCAGTTCCCATATTCTACCTACTTCCTTGGCTCCAAAATAGGCCTAGTCTTCCTCCTTTGGTCCAGTTAGACTATAAGCACATTAGGATAGAGACTGCCACTTACTTGATAGAGATCCAGCACTGAGTACAATGGCTCTCTGTTCTCAGCTGGGTGTATAGATGTTATTGTGCTCATGTTTGATGAGCATTATTTTCCTCAGATGTGTGAGAGACCAGGCTTTTCATGCACTTTCCTCCCCAGGGAGGTTTACCAAGAAGCCCACAAACCTTTGACAAATCCATTTTTCACAGCTGAAAAAGCCTTGCTTAACCTGCTGGTTGTTTCTATCATAGTCATCCTTCCCTAACTACTTTAGGGCTGCACGTGCAATTTTCTACCCATTCCACTTCTGTTTGCCTAGCTATCATTTTCACACTGATAAGGTGCCCATTCCCATAGAGTCTTGGCACTATGGCACTTCTGTGCTATGTGCGATGTCCCTGGGCAAGCAGCCTGTAGGAGCAACATATCAGGACTACCCTGTTTCTCATAAAGCTGCCTTGGAAACTGGCACTATCATCTGACTAAAACCAGCACGCAAGGACTCATGCCCTGACCTGCAGTGAGCTCCACATGCCTGGAGCTCCACACCAATGTGGATGGGTCAGGCAGGCACTTGCTTGGAGCATAGGGTAGGATCAGGGTCTTGGATAAGTTTGGATAAAACAAATGGAAGTTATTGGATGAGAGTCATCCTGAAGGCTGCTTTCCCTGTACATGCAAAGGTATGTTGATATGAAAGACTTAGAGGCACTATGAAGCACAAAAGTGAGGACAAGAATGAGAGATGAATACGAGAATATGGGCTGGATGAATGGACTGTAAGGTGGATAGAAAACTGGCTGGAACATTGGGCTCAGAGAATAGTAATCAATGGCTTGATGTATAGTTGGCAGCTGCTTTCAAGTGGAGTGCCCCAGGGGTTGGTCCTGAGGCTGGTGTTGTTCAATGTCTTCATCAATGACCTGGAAGATGGCATAGAGTGCACCCTCAGCAAGTCTGCAGATGACACCAAGCTGGGGGGAGTAGTAGACACACTGGAGAGTAGGGCTAGGATTCAGAGTGACCTAGACAAATTGGTGGATTGGGACAAAAGAAATCTCATGAGGTTCATAGTTTCATAGTTTCATAGTAGCTAGGGTCAGAAGGGACCTGAACAGATCATCTAGCCTGACCCCCTGCCACAGGCAGGAATGAATGCTGGGTTCACAAGACCC
>NW_005841839.1:4263313-4285607 GCF_000455745.1 Alligator sinensis | reverse complement strand
GCCTGTGCTGAGCCAAGGGGGTTTCTGAGCACTTTTACCCGCCTTGCTTCTCTCAGGGACCGTTATCCTTTGGGCCTGGAAGATCGCCCCTTTAAGGTACGACCATCCCTCGTGGACTCCCATCTCCTCTACCTTCTGGGCCCTTAGTGCCTCCTCCACTAGTCTCCTAAGCTCATTGAAGTTGGCCCTTCTGAAGTCAAGGGCTTTAGCCTTGGTGTGAGCCCTAGACGCCCTGCGTTGGATAATGAAATCCAGCAGGTGATGATCACTATTGCCCAGGTGGTCAAGGACCTGCAGGCCCCTCACTAGGTCATCCCCTGTGGCCAGGACCAGGTCCAGCAAGGCGTTACCCCTAGTGGGGCTGTGCACTTCCTAGATAAGGTGAAGGTCCTGTAATACAGCCAGGAACCTATGTGAGCGGTCAGACCTGGCTGTCTGCTCCTCCCAGCAAATGTCTGGGTAGTTCAATAAAGACAAGTGCAGAGTCCTGCATTTAGGACAGAACAATCCCATGCATCCGTACAGACTGCGGGCTGACTTGCTGGGCAGCAGCTCTGCAGAAAAGGACCTGGGGGTTACAGTGGACAATAATTTGAATATGTGCCAGCAGTGTGCCCTTGTTGCCAAGAAGGCTAACTGGGCTGCATTGGTAGGTGTGTTGCCAGTAGGTCAAAGGAAGTAATTATTCCCCTCTATTCAGCACTGGTGAGGCTACATCTGGAGTACTGTGTTCAGTTTTGGGCTCCCCACTACAGAAAGGATGTGAACAAATTGGAGAGAGTCCAGTGGAGGGCGGAAAAAATGGGTCGGGGGGCGGAACAAATTGGAGAGAGTCCAGTGGAGGGCGAAAAAAATGGTTCGGAGGCTGGGAGACATAACTTATGAAGAAAGACGGGGGAACTGGGCTTATTTAGTCTAGAGAAGGGGAGACTAAGGGGAGACTTAATAGGAGTCTTCAACTATCTGAAGGGTGGTTCCAAAGAGGATGGAACTAGACTGTTTTCAGTGGCGGCAGATGACAGAACAAGGAGCAATGGTTTCAAATTGCAGCAAGGGGCATTTAGGTTAGATATTAGGAAGAATTTTCTGACTAGGAAGGTAGTAAAAAACTGAAACAGGTTACCCAGAGAGGTGGTAAAGGCTCTAACCTTGAGGGTTTTCAAAACCCAGCTAAACCAAGCTTTGGCTGGGATGATCTAGTTGGGGCCAGTCCTACTTTGAGCAGGGGTTTGGACTAGATGACCTCCTGAGGTCCCTTCCAACCCTAACTTTCTATGATTCTATAATTGTATGACGTTGTGGGTGCTGATAGGGTGAATATTTGCAAACTTGAATGAATAATTTGGGCCATGTGAATTCTAGATTGGCCCAATTTCTACCAGCTGTTCCTGTGTTGTGCTACAACACTTGGCAAAAATAGGTATGTCTCTCTGAAATTGTGTTCCTTGTGACAATAACTCCATTCTCCAGCCAGACTGGCAGGGCAAAAAGATGGATTCTTACTTCCAGGGGTGGAATTTTGTGGCAGGTGCCTGGGAAAAATGTTCTGGGGTTTTGCTGAGATCAGATTGTTGGGGTAGGGGCTGGTACGTGTGTTTAATTATGAGATGTATTGGCTGCATCACTCATGAGAGGTTGTCAGACATTCAGAGGAGATCCAAGAGTGCTACTGCACACAAATAGATCCTATGCTTCTCTCTCATTAGAGGTGGAATTTCTCAGCATATCAGAGTCTGGGGACTTGTCTTTCTGTGTCACTTTGGGCCAGAATTTTAAAGGTACTTAGGTGCCTTAAGATGCTGAGGGGTGCCTAATGGGAATTTCAGAAGTGCCAGTCTGCATCTGTAGGCACCTAAATACCTTTAAAAATCTGGCCCAATGTGACATAGGAACATATGTTCCATGGAGATTGGTGGCTGGAGGGATTTTCGAAGGCCGGGCACCAATCTCTTCTTTAGGTTCCTAATTCACTGTAAAAATGTAGATCTTCAGGTAGTTTTGAAAATCTCATTATGGCTGAAAACAGCCCCTTCTTGTCTTCTTGTTCACATCATAACACAGCACTACACCCTGGTCTATACACATCCAACTGACTGGGGAGGGGGTGGCTGCTTGCTTCACAGATATTGGAGGTCTCCTCTTGGTACTTGAAAAATATTTGCCTCCATTACAGTATTCATCCGGTTCCAGGTCCTACTGAAAGGACCTGGAGGCAGGTTTAGGCAGCTTTGGGGTTGTAGACCACTGGATCTGCCTATGGACTTCACCTGTTCTGTTATGCAAGCTGGATCCTGTTCTTTAACAGAGCTGGAGGGAACCACACTCATTGCCTGTGGATCTTGGGCTCAGAATGTTCATTGTGGACCCAGTTCTGTTTAAACCTAATTTGGATGATGATTCAATCTGGGAATTAATATTGTTATTTATTAGTATTATTACAGCTACCTCAGGGGGGATGGCAAACGCTTTTTTGCTACAAGGAAGGATTTTGAATGCAAGGCAAATGGATCTCCAGGATACCAGGGCTAAATATAGGCAGAAAGCGCCTGACTGCCATCTCCACAGCCCCCAGGTGTAGCATAGATTAACATGTCAGGTCTATTGCATTGACAAGTGAGAGCTAAAAACAACTCCTACAACAAGAACTGTTCACGATGCATTTATGAGCTGAGCCGCTTATTAGCCTGGCATGAATTAGTATTGTGGGTGCACCAGGGATTTTTTCTGGGCCATGCATAGGTTGTTTAAATTAAACATGGATGGTGAAGGCATTGGACCACAGTGCAAGAGAGCTGCCATTTGGTCCTGGCTCTGCCATAGACTCCCACTGTGATTTATATGTGTCCCTCCCTGTCCTGTCTGTAAAATGGGCATAATAGTCCTTCCTTTGTCCATCTAGATTGTAACCCATTAGGGCAGAAGCTGTTTTTCCCCCTATATGATATAGCACCTATTTTTTTCTTAGAGTGGACCTTGATTTTGTTTGGAATGAGGGTGTGAGTGTAATGTGCTTGCTCAGCGATGCTGAAGCTATTGCTGAGTTGTAGGCTTGGCTGATCTTGTTTGTATTATGTGAGAGAGGAATGAACTGCATACCCTTGAGGTGAATAGATCTTAGCGGTACTGATCCAGTGAGCAGTGGTTTCTGGGATTCCTTGGCAAGTTCAAATGGCCTTCTATGTTTGGATGGGCAATACCCCACGTGCTGACACCAGTTGCTGAGTGTCAGAGTGTATCTTTGACAAGACCATAGTTTCTGGGCATTACACATATTGCCACACAAAAATGTGCCAACATCATGGACCAGGATCCAAAAAAATATTATATGATTGCTTTAAAAATACCTGATCTTGAACTTGGTCCTTTTTCCTTTCTGGTTCCTGGGAGCCCATTTGTTGCTTTTCAGATGTTTCTTTGGAACCCAGAGGGCTAGAAACATATTTATTTAAAAGTGTACACTGATATTCTCTTGCAAGCACTTAATTTCAGCAGCTAGGATGTTGAGTACTGAAAATACTGTATGACTTAAGGTCAGATGGCAAGAGCTGGCACTGCTGATTGACCCACTGTCCTGCCAGGCCTGGCCACAGACCTTTGGCTGCCATTTGTTGAAAGTGTCTCTAAAGTTTTTAAATAGAAGAGATTCTTGCCCTGGGGCTGCCAGCTTTAGTAGCGATATACACATAGCTGGTTGGAGGCCCCACTAGGCTTCAGCACGAGAGCTAGAAGTAAGAAACAGACTCTGATCTTTTATTTTGTGTAAACACCTAAGATTCTAGCACCTTGCTGAGTCAAACCAAAGTGACAGGGAGAACTTGGGAGAACAGAGCCAGAGAACCAGGCTCCACTTCTGCAGCAGGAGGGGAGGCAGACCAGTCTCCTGCCCTTTTGCTCATGTGGGTAAAATGAGCTGGTTAAATTTGGGGTGTATCCTAAGCACTCATACATGGCCATCCCCCCTTCCTAAATGCTCAGCCCAACTTGCATGCACGGTTGGGAACCACATGTTTTACAAAGCCAGCTCCAAAGGCTTAGGGTGCACTGGCCCTGCTGCTTTTTAGCAGTGCAGAAAGACATGTGATAGGAGACTTCTTACAGGAGAGAATCCACACACCCTTTCCTTACTGCTTGTCCTGAAATAGATTTACAGCTGGATTTCAGACAGCCCCACATGAGATAAAGTGGTGCCCATTAGAGGTGGAGTCAGGCCTATAGCTCTGACCTCTGTAGTTGGTGGTCTAATTTGGTTCTGGAGTGATGTAGGATCCCTCCTTTTTCTTTAGCTGCTTGCAGCAGGATTTTTATGTTGTGCCCTCTGTCCTTTACCTCTGCATGCCTGTAGGTGTCTGGTCAGGAATACCAATGGGATGCCCCCTGTTTATTTTGGTTTCACACTGCACAGAAGGGCTTACCACTCAGATGGACTCTCTCCATGTGCCTGTGGTCTGATGACTATCCACTGGTCTCCACCACCCAGGAAACTGCTCAGTTATTTAATGGGCTTGCAAGGAACCATCAGAAAGCTGATCAGTATCTCCCATCTCAGAGCAAGGCTGGCTGCTGATCTTGTCTCTTGCTGGGTCCTCAGGTTGATACACTCAGCTTCTGGGAGTAGCAGGATGAAGCTCAATTGGGTTAGGATGTTGTAGAATGAGAACTTAGCTAGTGCACTTGTCTGAGGCAATTGCTGTATGCTCAGTGTCAACAAGGGGAAAGTCCTGAAGTCCTTGTGTAGGCAAAACCTCCCAGAACTTCAGTAGGAGCTTGCCTGAGTAAGAAGGAGTTGCAACTGAGCAGCAATCTCAAAATTTGGCCCGTTGGCTTTGATAAGAGCTTTGCTTGTGTAAAGGACTCCAGAATTAGATCCTCTGTGAATTGAGAGCTGTTTGTTTCCCTAATCAGATATTCCACAGATGATCTCTTTGGGTTAGCCTAATCAAATGAACGTTTTGTGCTGGGATAAGAACAGCACTGTGGAGATGAATAGCTGTACAGCATGGCTGAGTTACAGCTCCTGCTGCAAGATTTTATGATATTGTTCAGAGGTGGTGGAGATGAGAGACTAACAAACCCCACTCCTTTGTCAAGATTCATTCATAATCTCAAAGGCAAATAATGTGCACAAAAATATGAGTGCAAGGACCTGCAGAATCTTTGAATTGTATTTAAATCAGGGAGAAGCTCAGCTGTCTTAGAGACATTGCTATTTCCTGGAGGCTGGTTCAAAGATGCAGAGTTTAAGGCACAGGAGCATTAGAACAAGTGATCTCATTCTGCGTATATCACAGGTCATCCACTTTTACCTTGTAATAATTTTGTGGAGCCCAGTTACTTGTTTTATTGGATACTAAGTGGTGGAGATTCTACCACTTCTCTAGGTATCTTATTTCAGTGGTTAATCTGATGATCCTGCCCCAGGATCTAGTGGTTGGACTAGATGACCTCTGGAGGTCCCTTCCAGCCCTACTTCTCTATGATTCTCTATTATCCTCTCTGTAATCACCTCACATTTAAAAGTTCTCATTTAAATTTGTCTGGTTTAGACTTCAACCCTATTGGTTTTTGTTACACACCTTTCTTCACGAGATTAAGGAACCTATTGGTACCAAATATTGTCTCCCCAGAAACATATTTGGACACCAACCAAGTCACCTCTTACTCCCCTTCTTGATAAGCTGACAAGTCAAGCTTTTTCAGTCTCTCTGTGACATTTTCTCCAGCCCCAAACTAATTGTAGAGCTCTTTTCTGCACCCTTTCCAACTTTTCAACATCAATTCTATAATGTAGATACCAATATTGGATGCAGTATTCCAAGATGGTTCTCACCAGTGCCTCATACAACAGTAAAATAATGTCCCTATTGCTTACCACTCCCATGTGTAGACATCATTAGATGTAGATTGCATTAGCATTTTTTGTCACAACATAACAGTTCGTTATGCTCATGTGGAGTTGGTTGTCCAATATGATCCCTAGCATCACAGCATTACAGGGTACAGTCCCCGGTCTGTAGCTGTGAACTGCACTCTTTGCTTCTAGATGTATATCTTTGCATTTGGCTGTATTAAACATGCATTTTGCTCAAATGGACCCATATTCTCAAGATCTCCATATTCTCCTCATTATTTTCCATTTGACAAGTCTTCGTGCCATGCACAAAGGGATTGGAGATTTTCTTTCAGATCATTAAAGAAAACGTTGAATCCCTGTGGATCACTCCTAAAACCATCAATAATGATTCCTCATTTACAGCTGCTACTTAATCCATTGAATGTGTGTACTGTACTAATATTGTCTAAGTCAAGTATTTTTAATCTGAATGTCACTTGGTACTAAATCAAATACCTTACAGAAACCTGTTGCATCTACACAATTACCATGTATCAGCCAAACTCATAATTTCATTAAAGGAAGAATTCAGGTTTGTCTTATGATATGAGACCCATTTTCCATATAACTGTGTTAACTGACACAAATTATATTCTGCCCTTTAATTCTTTATCACTTGGAACCTGTATTGGCTTTCCCATTATTTTGCCCAGGATTAGTATCAGGTTGACTGGCCTACAGTTATTTGAGTTATCCTACTCACCGTGTCTGAATATTGATACAACATTAGCACTCAATTTTTCTGTAATTTTCTTGCTATTCCATGATTTATTGAATAGCAGAGATCTCCTAAACCAGCTCCTCTTGGGTCCATTTTATCTGGGCCTTTAATTTCATTTTTGTATTCCTAGTAGTTGTTTTCTATATTTCTCCTCAGTTACAGATGCATTGGGAAGATCTTTTTCATATGACATAACCACATCATTCTGCTTCTTTCCAAATGCAATATGAAAATAGTTCTTGAATACCTCTGCCTGTTCTGTGTCATTAACATTTTACTATCTCATCCAAGTAATAGGAGTAATACCCCTGCTAGGTTTTCTTTTGTTCCTAATATCCTTTAAAAAACCCTTGTTCTTATTGTCCTTAGTCCTGTCAGCTATGGATTTTACTCCTACATCTTCCATTTTCCTTCTCACTTTTCAGCACTTCATCAATACGAATGAAAAATTGTAGCTATCTATTCCTCTTATATCAATTTTAACCTAATTCTTACTTTCACTTCACTGAATCAGTCTTGTCCTTTTTCTTGATAATGGAGTCATTTAATTGTCTCTTCTTAAAGAACTCCCAATTTTCATTCATGCTTTTCCACCTAATTTTTTCCTCCCAATTGATTTTTCCTATAATTTTCAGCTAAAGTGCTCTTGGGGATGTTTATCAGTGCTCTGCAGTGCCTGGTCCTTCAGCTGTGTACAACGGTAGACCCCAGTGACTTTTGCAGTAACTGTACAGGTGTTTTCTGATCCCTACAAAGGAATGCCCTAGCAGAGAGGCTGTTGAGTTCCTCTGAAGGCATCTGCATGGAGATTTTTACTGAAAAATGAAGGGGAGCTTTTTTGTCTCCTGTTTAATTTTCCCATAGTGAAATATGAATGCTGAGGCTGGTATCTATGCTAAAGATGGTGCTGGGATGCTTCCAGAATGAATCACTGCACAGCAACCCCATGGACTGCATACATCTCTCTGAATTAACATTGCAAACCCTGGCTAGATCACTCCCTCCCAGAGAGAGGAACCCACAAGAAGACAAAAGCTAGACAGAAGATACCACTGCTTCCTACGCCACTGCGTGGGGGTGGTTGTTCCAAGCAAATGTTTTGAGATCCCTAGAGAGATTGTACAGATCAGTTACATTGTCCCAGATTTTCAGATCCCAGTTCCAAGATCACTGTCCTAACCCTCCCATATACCAGTATTTTAGGGATTTATGTAACCTCACTGCTGTAATGTCTCAACACCTCAACAGCCTTGCTGTGTTTATCCACCCAACACTCTGGAAGGGAGGGAAGTGCTGTTATCCCTGTTTTACAGATAGGGATCTGAGGCACAAAGATCTCCCCAGCAGACCATCCTCCTTTGGATGGGTGAAATCAGCATCTAACCCCAGCACAAAACTCCAAGCTCAAGGAGGTAGCATGGAGGCATACCTACATCATGCTGCCAGGGCAATAGGCCCCTGCTGTGTGCACATAAAGCCCAGAAAGGAGGTGGGAGAATGCATTGGATATGCCCAACACCCCATTCTTAAGCAGGCTTGAAACTCAGGTCTTGGTCTTGAGTGCAGTGCCAGGTATGCCCCTAAGGGTATCCTCAGCACTTCTCTTTGGAACTGACATGCCTGGAGTAAGAAAGGGTAGGCAAAGCTCTTTGCCTTGGTAGCTAGAATGAGTCCTCTGCTACTGCAGTGTAGGCACAGCTGGAGAGGATTGGACTGGATCTGGGGAGGGAAGGGGATCCGCAGATCTCTTAGGCCAGACAGAACCATTATGCTTCCTTAATGTGGCCTTCTGGATATACAGCCCAGTGCAGTGTCCAGCCAGGCATCAAATGCAGTAGGTTGATGCCCCTGCCTCCACTTCGAAAACCCAGAGGTTCCTGGCTAGAGGGTCATGATCTTCCATGCAGGGTTGTACCAATTGTCTCATGGGGTCAGGAAGGAATTTTTCCTGCAGCTGGGTTTAGTATGGACTGTGTGGGGTTTGATTTCTCTGTAGTCTGGGGCACAATTTCTGATTTTGTATCTTGCAGTTTTATGTGAGGGTTTGAAGTTGTGATTGTGAGAATTACTTAAGCAACGATTGTCTGTGACTGCAGGGGACAAGCTCAGTGACCTAGGAGGCCCCTTTCGGTCCTGCATTCTTTTGCTTGTTTAAGAAAAATCCAGTCTTGATTGAAGGACTCCAAATTCTGGAGAATTGACCACAGTCCTGAGGTAGCACAGCCAACTGCTGGAGATATTTATTGAAAAATTTAGGAGTGCCTTTTTTGTCTCCCATGCAATTCGTCCATCATGAAATGTGAGTGCTAAGGCTGGGACTTGTGTTAGAGGGAGAGTCTGGTTACTGGTCTGAGCTCAACCATCCTCTCTTGCTTCCCCCTCCCTTGGCCAGAACTTGGGCTGAAGAGGCAGCTTTCCCTCCCTTTTCTGCAGCCCCTGCATCAAAGAGCAAAGGGGACACGACATGGCCCCTGTTATTGTTCTACTCCATCTCATGACTAATGTTACATATTCATAGCACGCGTCAGTATGTATTTTAGTCAGAGAGCACTCAGAATGAAATTGCACCCTTTAAAGTGGGAGATAATGTATTTCCAAGTTAGCATTTGTTATAATAATCATCTCCTTGGTAGAGATGTGCCATCTAATAGCTGCTGTGCCCCATGCATTTTGATCTTAATCACAAAATCAATTTAAGAGGAAAGTTACAACAAATGCTACAATATTTTCTCCGTCATGGTGCCATAGCTTCTCTTGATAGGATGTTTTGGTGCCCGGCAGACCCGCTAAGCTGGTGTTTGGGTTTGATTCCAGCACTGAATAGCTGATTTCACATGGCCTTAATTACTTCAGCCTTGAGCATTTCATGTTGATGCTTACTTAAGTCAAGAAAATCCTGGTTCTTGGGGCCCGACTCCCCTTGCACTCACCCTGGTATAAATCAAGAGGAACTCCAGGATCTTTTCTCCCATGAAATGGGGATCCCTATTTCAAGGGGACGCAGTGTTGGTGGAGTTTGAGATCCTAGCTGAGGCTGAAGTACACCCTACACTGGGGACTGCCTGGGTGGAGCTGAGGGGCCCCAGCATTCAAGATGCAGGTCCCTTTCCATCAGGGGCCTTTGTTCCTGGGATACATTATGATGCTCCATGGTGGAATTTCATTGCAAGGCAACAAACGTAAGAAGCTGCAGCAGGCACCCACATAGTATAAAAAAATAGCTGGTGTAGGCCCTGAAAGGCCTTCTGAGATGACGCCTCAGCTTGAGGGAAAAGGGTAAATGAAACAGGGTGATTAGTAAAAGAGTAAAAGACCTCCTCAAAGGCCAGGTGGTGTCTGAGGGAGGTTGGCCATAGATTCTTTTACACCCCAAGCCAAACAGAGTAGAAAGAACTAGAGAGGTCACAGAAACCATATGTGATGGCCAGAACACCTAGAATCACTCCTCATGGCCTGGTAAAGTCCTGCTGCCTGCAGGCATGAGGCAGGAGAGGAAGGGAGACACCCCAGCTTTGGGGTCAGTCTGCTGTTCTCCTTTCCTGACAGTAGCATCCCAGGGATGGAAGTTCCTCTCCATTTTCCCTAGTATATGACAGCAGCAACACAGGCAACATGAACAGCCTTCTGGAGTAGGAATGGAGGGAGGAAGGGATTAATAGCTCCAGTAGCCATTCAAAAAGGAATCAACTGAAAAAATCCTGCCATTTGCCACTTGACTGAGCACACAGGCCTCAGGCTCTGAGGCATAGATCAGAAGCAGCAAGATGCACATGCTTTCAGCCAGCCCACAACCCAGTTTGTTTCATGTCACTGAGGCTAGTAAGGCAGCTTTGAACATTATTTGTGTTATCAGAGTCCGGTCCCTCAGTCATCCCAAAGGGCCTGATCCTGGGATCCAAAGGAGAGGTCCAAAGAGGTTTGACTGCATTGGGACCTCAGGATCTGGCCCCTGCATAACACAGATCCATGGCCTTATTCATTGTGTTTCTCCTCAGTGTACAGGGGTGGATCTATAGGGATGGATGGAGTGTTCAGAGACACACAGCACCACCTGCTTCAGGCCAGGAGCCAGCCTCTTGCTCTCAGGGGTCTGGAGGAAATGTTTTTGGGAACAGATCCTCCTGCTGGAAGGGTTTCTGGTACCTCTTATCTGAAGTAGTTAGTGCTGGCCAGTGTCAGCAACAGGCTGCCTGAGTAGCTGGAGTGTGGGTCTGATACCAGGGAAGTGCTGGGCCCCTGTGGTGTAATGCAGGGGCAGGATAGGCCCCCAGTGGTGGAAGGAAGCTTTTGCTTGAGGAAGTGGAGAAGTCTGGGCCGGGCTGTGCTGAGAATGCTGCCAAGGGGGTGTTGTGTGCCGTGTGCTGCGTGGCGCACGAGGGTGGTACATAATGTGAAGCCTGATAGGCTGAACATTCCATCAAGTACATTTCTTTAATTAAAAGAATGCCAGCTGCCTGGCCTGTTTGCCTTAATTGGATTGAGTGTTTGGCTGGGACTCTGGCTTGTCTTCTCAGGAGGCAGCAACCTGCGTGCTACCCAGCCTGGGGGCAGGGCATCAGCTGCACAGTCTAGACAGCTGCAGGGAATGCTGTGTGGGCTTTCCACTGCTAGGACCCAGACTTGCAGCATCTACCAGGGGCTGCTAAGGGCTGCCCTGGAGGTTTAGAGGCTGCAGCATGTACATCAGGCATGGTGTGGCACTATATAATATTGGCCAAGCTCAGGGAAGTGAGGTGACTTGGGCGAGTGGAGGGGCAATGTAATGTCTTCAGTTGTTGGTGGGCTGTACCTGGGAGGACATGCAATGACTGTTCTTGTGTCTGGAGCTGTGCTGAGGTGAAAGAGGATGCTAGTTCCCTCTCCCTATTCTCTTCCAGTTTGACTCTGGCAAACTTCTACTGGCTCCAGGATTGGCCCACAAGATGGGCTTCAAAGAATGCTGTGATATATGAAACCTTAGTGTAATTTCTGCAGCTCCGGCCCATTTCTCTGCAATTACCAGCATTGTTCAGAAGGGCCCCATGAGCTACCAGTAGTAAGATGGAGCCATGCCCCTTTCAAAAACAACCTGAACTCCCATATTCCCCTGCCTGAAGCTTGAGGTAATGCACCCCTTGCTCTTCTGTTGTGGGGACCTCAGACCATGCAGCCTTTCACATGAAAATGTGGCATTTCCTTCTGTTTGTTCACCTTGCATGCCGCATGCAGCCCTCAGAGTATCACATTGGTATAAAAACTGCAGAGAAGGAGCTGCTGTGCTGAGGTGGGCTGGTGGCAGGCAGTGGAGGGAGGGTTGCTGGGAAAGATCAGGATTGGAGCATTGAAGTGCCCCTGTTTTCTTCTGCTTCTTAACTCTTCTACCCCTTTTACTTGCAGACCTGTTGCCATCATCCCCTCTAGGCTCAGCAGTGGAAGAGTGGAGCAGATGAGATGGAACCCATGGAGCTGTTGGTCTCTATGGAGGAGCTTCAGGATCAAAGTTGGAGGTGACAGGTAAGGACATCAGAGTTGGATCCCATCCCCCTGGGGCTAGATTCCCATAGACTTGCTTATGTCTGCTCAGCTGGAAGGGCAAAAAGTAGGACTTGTGAAAGTGGTGTAGCCAAGAACCAGAAGAGATACCTTCATGTAGCATATGGGCCACTTCAACGTCATGCTGCTTTGGGATTTCTTCTTCCACTTACCCCACTGTATATCAGGAGACTCTGAACCCTCAGTGGCATTACATCAGGGTGAAACTGCAGCAAAGGAGAATTGGCCATTGATAGGTTAGCTAGAGTAGCTGGGTCTCATTGCACAGTTGACAGAATAGGTGCAAGTAGGTCTCAGGGAGTTAAGTTATGGCCTGATTCTGCTCTCACTACCACTCTACACTCATGCAGCTCTCAAGGGAGTTACTTCTGATTTACATCATTGCATATAAGAGAAGAATCAGGCCCTTTCTAAGGGATTGGACATCATTTCCTGACCCATGCACCCCCTTAGAATGTGGCCCTTGAATACACATTGGACTATATATATGATGATTTGAATTTATCAGCTGAAAACATGAAGTTGACTAAAGTATCGTAAGCCCAGAGTGATTCTGCAGAGACCCAGAGCCTAGGCAGGGCTCACTGCTATGTGGATAATGGGCCTACTTTCAAAAGGTATTTAGGTACCTAAAGGTGTGATAGACTCTAGTGGGGGTTTTCAGAAGTGCCTTATTAGTTTGGGCAGTGAAGTCCCAGTGAAATCCAGGGGGAGCTAGGCACCAGGCTGTAGTTTCCTCTGGATGCTGCATTTAAGTGCCTAGATACCTTGACAGATTTGGCTCCCAAGCCAGTTTATCTAGAATGGCCAGTTTTCTAGACCTCTGGAGTCCTGCGTTGGAGCCACCAACCTTCAGGGGAACAGTAATTTCTACCAACTGAACAATTTCTACCAGGGCAAATCATGACTACAGCTGATTCTGTGCTCACATAGGCTGCCCCAAAGTGAGTTATACCCATGTGAACCTGATGTGAAAGAAGAATCAAATCCAGCATGTTGTCCATCTTCTGATGTCACTTGTCACCATAATATCTGAGTATCTTTTGGAGTTAAGAACTGCTGCCCTAAGTTACAACTGTCTACCACAGTGATTCTCAACTAGGGTGCCACAATATCCTTTTAGGGGTGCCATGGGATGTTGCTCAACATAAACACTGTTAAGTGTGTGAACACCTACATATAATTCCCAAATAAACCTAGAGATTTAAAGTAGGAGTCTATAGTGTCAAAACCATGCTTACCTGCTGTGGGCTTTCTGAGTTATTTGCAACAGAAGAATTGCTCTCTTATTTTTCCTCAGACAAGAAATGAGTGAAAGCTAAGAGCTGGCATTTTCTGAGGAGTGCCCTGGGTCTAACAAGGAGTGTCATGAGTCAAAAAAGGTTAAGAAACCCTGGCTTAATAGTTTTGTTTTTAAGATTGCTTTATTTAAAAAAATACCCCCATCTTTCACTTTGAATTTCCTAGCGTTGGTCAAACCTGGTTAAAATTCAAACATGCTACATAGATGGGGGATATTTTTTTAAAAATTCCCTTTCTTCCCATATTTTATTTGTTTGAATTTGAGTTTCTCAAGGACTTGATGACTTTCTCCCATGAACCTGTTGGAAGACACTTACCTTGGTCACTGCATTTCAACAATCAGCCCCCACCCACAACTAATGTCAGGCCATTGTCTGGAACATTGTGATGATAATGTATCTGGCCAATGCAGATTTTAAAAGCTGTGACAAATCTAACAGTGTAGAATATGGTTTTGAAGGTTAGTAACCAGGCTGTTCAAAGAAATAAAAGGCCAAAGGATCCAATTTGCAGATGATCTAACAATTTGCTCTTCATCTCAAAGACCCAGAACAGCAACTCGGGGCTAAGTTGGTTGCAAGGGAGTTTGTTGCTGATACCATTTCTGTACAGCACACAGCTGGACAAAAAGCACAGGAATCACTTAGGACTGGAATTAACAGCACTGAAGGCAGGGCTGTTTGTGGGGACCTCAGGAGAAGGGACAGTAGGGGTACTGCAGGTCAGAATTTAGAGTAATATGTGCGAGTCATGAGTAGGAGCATTGGCAGAGGCAGATGTCATTCAGAATGGCCACATTTTACAGTATACTGGCTTTGCTTGGTTGGGAATGGCTGCCCAAAGCAGATCCATGAAGAATTGGGCTCTGTGGATCTGCTCCTAGGTTTGTTGTTTTCTTTAATTTGATATCAGACCAGTCTGGTCGGTGGGACACAGGCTTTGTGTTTGGGTAAACAGCATTTTCCATGCTGCAAGTCATATTCCTCAGTCAGTGTAGAAGTCAGTGAAGTGATACCGATTTACACCTGCTGAAGATCTGACGGGCTGTATCATGCAGTAAGCCTTTTACTCCATCCTACAGTAGGAGCTTTGCAATTGACTTCAAAAGGTGCTGGAGCAATCCTGGATCAAGGAAGTCAGCTTCACTTGTCTACGTTTTACAGTCCCCAGTGAAGCAGTGTTTAGGTGGGAGCATGAATTGATCATCAGCATCATCCTTGTCACTGTTGTCATTACAACTGCCTGTGCACAGTGCCTAGCACAGTGGGCTCCTGGTCCAAGCAATAGCACCACATAGATCATGTATTATAAGCACAGGGTTAGTAATGGCACATTTAAAAAAACATGTGGAAATATGTTCTGTTGATTTTTGGTTGTATAAACACATTTGTTTTTACCAAACCTGTATTTGCTGGCCACGAGTGTGGAGCAAGCAAGTGAAGCATCAGCAAGTGAAGACAAAACCAGTCTTCTGCCCATATCACTGTCAGTTCCATCCCTCCAGCTGCTATCCTCTTCTGTTTCCTTTTTGATCAGAGTCCTGACCTTGTTTCCCTGCTATTCTTAGCCTGTAAGAATCCTGCCTCAAAGTGTGACTTGTCTTTTATTTAGCGACTCGTACTTAGCACTGTCAGCCTCTTCCCCACACCAGTGTTACTCAGGCCATGCTTGGCATGGCTGAGCTCCCAGCCAGCTTGCCCAAAGGGCTCCTCTCGCATCAGCCTGCACTTTTTGTGAAGTCCTCATGTTTGTAGCCAATCGCATACAGCTTCTGTAGGCCAACTCCTTCCTTCAGTAACTTCAGTGTAAATCTGATATCATACCACAGCCTTCAGGAGGCTTCAGCCCTGTCTTCTTCTAAACTCATGTCTATTCTGATGCCTATTTGCACCCCAAAGGCCTTGAGTACACTGATGTTTCTGTTTAAAGCCCTTCTGTGGCTCCATCGCCCACTGGTGCCTCTCCATAGGCAACAGAAACAGTAGGAGTGCCACAGCTTTCAGGGCTTAGAGCTCCCATCTCATCTAGACCTCTGGTAGGCGGTTTGGGCACTTCCTGGCTCTGCTAGTGCACTATGGCCCTGGCCTGGGTTGGTCCTGGGGAGAGCAGGAGTGACCTCACTTCCTCTCCACTATTGTGGGGGTCCTGAGCTTGCTGCTTCATGGCTTCTGCTGTGCTCTCAGTTTGGATCCTGCAGTCCCAGATGAAGTAGGTTCTCAAACTGAGGTGAGCCTTGTACTGCACCCACCATAACCCAGCCTAGCCCAGCCCTTCAGAATGCCCTTTCTCATTCTCAGGGAATTTAAGGCTTGTTTCCATCAGTCATGATACTTTTATTCAAGGCAGCTATTGCTGAAGCCTACACAGCAAGAGTCAGAGTGCCCCCTTCAGCATAGCTCTTCCAACGGATCTTTGGACCTGGAGGGTCAAGAGGCTTCCCCTTTGGAATGCCCTTTTCTGATCTAACCCAAAATTTGTGCTCACTGCTTCACTCATCATTTTGCCTACTCTTACTACTTAGATGGGCACATTCACAGGACAACTAATAGGAATAGGTCAACCTGCAGTACACATGCCACAAATGGCATAGGCAGCCTTTCTGTGTGGCAGAAGGGACAGGCAGCACAGAGGCAGGTAGGGCAGGAAGCAGAAAGCAGAGCTGCAGATCAGACAGGAAATATAGGGCAGGAAGCAGAAAGCAGAGCAGCAGACCAGGCAGAAAGCAGAGCAGCCAATTGGGCAGGGGAAGGGGATCGGAGTGGCACTGGGAGAGGATGTGGGGTTAATTTGCGTCATTCCTGCCATGAAGGTTGGCCCCCACTGGGCTAGAAGGGGTGTGAGTGTGCTCTCTACTGGGTGAGATCAGAACTGCTCTCCTGTGTCTCCTGAGGCCTTCACTGCAAACAGTTCAGATACTTCTTCAAGGGCTCTTGGAGCAGGAGGATCTGGGTTCTGTCCTGAGCAATCTCAATTCCAAGCTGCTGCCATTTTCATTGTAGCAGCAGCCTCAGGAGCTGCAGATTTGTTCTCTGTCTTAATACCCCACGTTTATTGTACTCCTCTTTCCTCACCATGGATTCTCAGTGCCGGTTCAGGGAAAGTGGACTTTAGCTTCCCAGGCTGGTGCAGCTGGACTACAAGCCATGAGCACAGCTCACCATCAGAACAGTTATTTTTACCTTGTCTAGCAAAAAAAAAAAAGAAAGAAAGAAATTAAATAAAATAACCCACCAAAACAAACAGCTCCCAAACTCTACCCCCAAATGAGCAGCTCATCCAGCAGAGAAAGGAGCTGCTTATTGATATGAAGCAGGGCTAAAAATAACCTAAAACTCTTCATCCAGAGCTGTGAAAAATATCCTATTGCTAGGAGACCATGGTTACTGGGAGACAGACATTGCTAGGCGACACTGGTTGCCTTGGCGACAGCTGGGAGCCTAAGTCATCTGCAGTGCAGTCTATCTTTGGCACGGTGTGGTCAATAGTGATTGGGCTCCAGTGGACAGATCACTTCCATGCTCTGCTGTTTTTTGTGTCTGGTTGGGGAGGAGGAAGACAGGGACTGTTTTTTTTAAATAAATGCAAAGGAATGAATCAAACAAGCAGGCACTGAGGAGAGAGATGCAGTTGCATTTGCTTTCAAGTGCTCTGAGGTTGCATGTGACTGCAGGAATGAGAGCACCACAAGGGCCAATTAGATGCCAGTAATTTGCATAAAGATGAACCGGTAAAGGAGATTTGTTTTTTCCTCCAAGACGCCAGAACGTTGGATGAGTTGAAGGGACCCACACGGTCCTTGGCGTGTTGAATCCTCTCACTTGCCTCTCCCACTTTGGGATTAGAACTGAAGCAGATGCCAAGATGCATAGATTTCACCAGGTGGTATAAGCATCTAGACAGACAGACAGTGTGGGGATATATCCTACAGCAGCCCCTGGAGGTGCCAAGCAGGGTGAGGTAGCTGTGCAGCCCTGACTGCAGCAAAATAGGGTGCAGTCTCTATGCTCCACATTGGCTCTGCTGCAGCACAAGGAACTTCTCTTAGCAGTGGGCAGGAATTGTGTAGGCTTGCTCAGGACCTCCCACAGCAAGCAGATCAGTACCTGGCCCAGATCTCCTGCCCTCGCTCTCATCCCTCTGCCCATGTCCTATTCCATCAGCAAATTTTCCAGGCTCTGCAATTCAGGGCCAACCCATCAGTATTGCTGCTGGGCCTGAGGTAGAAGGAGGGCCTTATGAGAATGAAGCAGGAGACTACCTCTGTGTGCAAGGGGAACAAGCAACTTCTTTTTGACTCCAGAGACTGGACCAGAAAGCATCCCTGATTTCTTGGTGCCTGCTCTCCACCCCCAGGAGAATGGGCAGGCCATTCCAAGAGAGACCACATAGTGGCCTGCAGGACAGGGAAGTTGGTGCTACTACAAGGGTAGAGCAGGCCCAGAGATACCTGTGATGGAGGGTAAAAAAGGTGTCAGTGTGCATGTCTACACAAGATGCTAACTGTGTAGTAGCTGAATAATACTGCACAGTAGCATGTCACAGCACCAACAGTGCTAATACGCTACTATGCAGTATTATTAGGCTACTGCACAGTAACTCCAGTTACTGCACATTTATTTAATACTTGATTATGTAAGTACTAAATAAATGTGCAGTAATCACTGTGCAGTAGTGTTTCATATAGATGTGCCCAGTGAGGGGCAAATAGGGCCATACAGGGGCACACACCACAGTGCTTTGTCAGTGCAACCCCCCCTTTTGGAACACAACTTTCTAGTCCCCTGGGAGATGGCTCAGTGGTGTTGTTCCTGTCTCATGGAGAGAATAATTGAGCCATGGCCATTACCCAGAGCCAGTCATGGACTCAGAGTGCTGGAAGGGACTTCAGGGGTCATCTGGCCCAACCCCCTACATGAATGGTCCTGGGAAATGGTGCATTGCTATGTCCATGAGAATGAGTGAGGTTGTAGGGACTGTACTGAGAAGTTCCCGCACCTTCATGTGTTGGAGCAGGGACTTGACATTTGAGATGTGTTGGAAGAGGGGGAAGGAGGGGAAAAAGTAATTTGTGATTATGAAACTAAAAACTATCATCATGCTCATGCACCATGAGTAACAGAATAAAGCTACCCAAGCAACTTGGCGTGGCATGGGCCTTTCCTAGCCATTGACTGCTTGTCTGCCATCTTATTTGTCTTTTAATGTAGTCATTGGGATATGAGACGCATGAAAAGGACACAGCTTTCCCTTTAAGTCTGATGGGTTTGAAGTTCTTCTAAATGTGCCGTTTCCTTTGTTAAATACTAGTGAGTTTTTAGATTCTCCAGTCATCCTCATCTGCTGGTTATGGATGCTCTTAATGGCTTCTGGGGATGACTTCATGTTGACATCACGCAAAGAGATGCTGTGTGCCCCACTGCTGCCCCCCACCCCTGGTCGTTGGTGTCAGTTTCTGATGCTAACTAAGTGCAGGAAGCAAAGCTTTTACACACAAGTGGAGTGAATGCATCAGATGCACCAAATATATTGGGTATGAACTATTTCCACTGCAGAAACCAAGGGCAGAATAAGTGAGGTGGTAAAAAGTTATAGGTTATTCCAGCTGTTAGAATTAATTTAGAATTAACTGGAGCCTGTTAGAACTAATTAGGGATTACAAGGCCTATTTGCAATGGAAGAAACATCCTGCTTCAGGCCCAGTAGCACATCTCAGCCCCATTCCTGCCTGAGTCTCATGAGAAGGATGGTCCTGCTTCCGAGCCCTGGCAGACAAATGCTTGAATGTGTGGCAGTAGGGCTGGCACAGGGACTATGGTTCATGGTTCTCTTAGTCATAGACAGTTCAGGCTAACAGCCTACAGGTTGCATTAACTTGCACTGCCTGCCATTGCCTCTATGGAGCTAGTAGCAGAAGAGGATCACTGGTGCCCTCTCATGTCTCCTCTCCTGCTCACCTGCTCCTCCATCTTCCCTTAGGGCACTGTGCCTCCTACCTCTCAGCCCTTCAAAAGCCTGTAGGTGCGAATTTCCCGCTCCTGATAAGCACCACTTTCCAAACAAGAAGCTCATGATATTCTTTGGTGACTAGAGCAAAAGCCTGCCCCATAGTAGTCAGTAGGAAATCTTCTGCTGGCCCCACTGAGCCTGGGATTTAGCTCAGAGTGCCAGGTACAGACAGGAAGGAGGGCTGTGTTATGGATTTTTATCCCACTGCACATCCCTTCCTCTGTCTCCCTCTGCTATACATTGTGACAGAGAGCAGAAACCCTTTAAGGATCCACAAGAGGCTGCTTGGCAGCATGCCCAGTGGGGCAGAATCAGATCCCTGGTGGATTCCCAGCTGAGCACATTTAAAAAGGACCCCAGCTGAGCAAGAAGGGGAGCCTGGCAGAGATTGTTCTTTCTGGGAGATACTGGAGAAACTTTATGGCCTGAATTGAAAGGGCAAGGGCACTTCCTCTTGATTTCCTTTGTGGAGGATTGTGGGCAGAAGTGCCCAAACTTTTTGTACTGAAGGAAAATTCCAAATAATGGGGTGGTTTGTTTGAGCTCTGAAAGGCATGGCTGAGACTTGAACTAAACCAGCTGGCAGAAGGTGCGACCAGCTGCTGAACTGGGGCTTTGAAACTGTGCTATTTATTGCACTGTAGTGGTAGAATTATTTGCAACCCTGCTGTCCATGAGGTCAGGGCAGTCTTTGATACAGAGATGGGCATTGGGTCCTGCCCTTGCAGCTGGATCCTTGGGGACTCTTGCACCCCTGCAAGGCCCCATTGTCTTCATTGGAGCACTGCGTGCCTGGGTCTGAGAACTGCTGCAGAGAACTGTGTGTGTGAGCATAGCAGTTGTTTCCAGAAGCAATCCCATTTACTTTGGGGCCCTGCTCATAGTGTGTGCCACATTGGGCCCTTCAGTTCAGTTGGTCTCCCGGGTCACATCAGATCATTAGAGTCAAAGCTCCTCTTATCTAGTGGCCCATGGTGGCCATAAAGCATATCTGCTTCTGTTGCTAAGAAAATGGTCCTCAGTAAATGGCTTTGTGTCCAACTGCCTTTGGCTCCCCAGCCTGAATACTAAGGTGTCCAGTTCTTACCAGGGTAGCTGGGGGCAGCCTTTGGCATGTGTTTGGTTGAGGCCTCAAACGCCTCTGCAGTGAAACATGCAGTGGCAGAGATGTGTCACTGCTCTCCCACTCCCCATCTCCAGAAAATAGGTACCAAATTTGCTTCTCAGCTCCTCTGGTGAGAACCACTCTGAGCCATATCATGTCAGCTGTCCTCATCCCCAGCCGTTATGGTGCCTGCTGTTAGTAGAGCTCTTTACATGAGCTTCTGAGCTCACCCCTGGGATCCCTGCATACCCACAGCACAATGTAGGCCTAGTGTTTGTAGTTGTTTCTCTAGTTATTAATCATGTGTATTGATTAAGAAACACCATTAATACCCTCTGCTTTTTGGGTTAGCTGGGAGATAATATTCTGTAAATTGCTCAGGTCCCTCAGACCAGGGGACGATGCAGCAGTATTCACAGGCCCTGAGCTCCTCTCCAGTTTCTGATAGTTAATCTTTCTAAAATCATACTGGATTTCCATAAAAACATCTCACGTGCCTCATTAACATTTCATAACCCTTCCTCCTAATGGTGATGCATCTTGTGTGTGCTTAATGTTGGTACAGCGGAATTGCTTGCCTTTCAGATGGTTGCACTTTTCAATTTCTTCTTGCTGGCCAGCTTGCAAGGCTGCCCTGCTGCCATGTGTCTGGTTTCATCTAGCAGGTTGAAGCATTTTTGGGTAGAGAAGATGGCTAAGGAAGGAAAGCTGAGGCCCCCCCATAGCAGGGGATCCATGTCACACTTCTGTATGCTTAGCATGATATGGGACCTGTACAGCAGTGACCTGTTGTTGTCTACTTATAATCTTTCCTTGTGGCTGTCATCATGGTAGCATTTCATAGATTTCATAGACATTAGGGGCTGGAAGGGACCTCGTGAGATCATTGAGTCCAGCCCCCCTGCCAGAGGCAGGAAGTCTGCAGGGATCAAATGATCCCAGCAAGATAGACGTCCAAATGTCTTTTGAATGAGTCCAGAGTAGGTGCTTGCACCACCTCTGGGGGGAGTCTGTTCCAGACCTTGGACATGCGGACTGTAAAGAAATTTTTCCTTATATTGAGTCTGAATCAGCCTTCTAGAAGTTTGTGGCCATTAGACTTAGTTATCCCTTGGGGAGCTCTGGTGAACAACTGTTCTCCCAGAACCTGATGCACCCACCTAGTCCCCTCTGAGCCTTCTCTTCACCAGGCTGAAGAGTCCCATGTCCCTCAGCCTCTCCTCGTAAGGCTTGCTCTCTTGGCCTTTGATCATATGGGTGGCTCTCCTCTGGACTCTCTTGAGCTTATCCACATCCTTTCTGAAGTGAGGGGCCCAAAACTGGACGCCGTACTCCACTTGTGGCCTCACTAAGGCCGACTAAAGCAGGATGATGACGTCCCTGGTTTGCTTGAGATGCATCGGTGGATGCATGTCAGAGTTTGGTTTGCTTTGCTGGCCATGTCATCACATTGGGGGCTCATGTTCATCTTGTGGTCTATCAAGACCCCCAAGTCTCTTTTGGTCACAGTGCTAGCTTGTTCAATTTAGCTTGCTCAAGATCCCTGTGCTTGTGGCAGAGCCAGCACTTGAACCCACATCTCTTCAGTTTCTGTATTGTGCCCTGTTCCCCAAATAGATCCTCTCTTTTGCACAGCCAAAGGTCACAAAAACTTCATAACATGTGGGTTGAACAAACCTCCTGGTGGAGCCTGCTTAAAACCAGTCAGCCAGCTGGGGCACTGATGAGGAACCTGAGA
>NW_005841839.1:4239539-4263303 GCF_000455745.1 Alligator sinensis | reverse complement strand
CCATCCTGGTTTGGTCAGCTGAGTCTCCCTCTTCATGCTGCTCTGTGGGCACTGGCTATCGCCTGCAATGGGAATTGTGGTACCCTCACCTCCAGCGCAGCTTCATAATTACTCAGGAACTGACAGTGCATTGGCCCATTCTGCACTGAGCAGAGGCTGGGATTCACATCCACCCTGCCCTTGGCAAGCCCAGTGGGGCTGTCTCTGGGCTGCTGGAACTGCCCTGGAGCTGCAGTAAGAAAGATTTGCTCAGGCCTCACTTTTCAGCTCCCCAGACAGCAGCTCTCGGGGCATTTTCGTTGAAGCAGATGCTTTCCGTGGTGGGATGTCAGTGAAGTGTGCAAATGTCTTTCACCCCCCCCCTTCCCTGCAGTGAACATGAATGAGAGGGGTCAGAGCAAAGCAACACTAGGCTGCTCAGATGCAGCCCAGCTGTATGGTACCTGTCAGGTGTGTGTTACTGTTTCTCCCTGTGCTGCTTCTCGAAAAAGCTCTCTCTCACCCTCACTTCACTGTTGAGTAATCCTGCAGGTGGTGCTTTGTGCTGCATAGACAGTGTCCTGTCCTCAGCCCAGAAGCTAAAGCAAGTTTTCCCACTCAACACTGAATTGGGAACACTTAACCATATGCTTGAAGCATGTCCAGCTTGTCCCTACCATTAGTCCACGAGCCACTGTCAAGAGTCAGACCCAGTCCTTCTTCCCCAGCATGCACCAAAGCCCAGAAATTAGATGGTTTAGTGCCAGTTTAGTGCAGCTTTCACTTGTGCCAAGAAGCCGAAGCGTGGCTCTGGACACACCCTTGGCTGAGTGGGCCACCTCATTCCCAGGCCTTGGCACACAGTGAGTGGGTACAGCAGACTTCTTGGTGGAGCCCATGGGCTTGTCCTGGCAGCAGGGTAGACATGCCTGGGGTGTACGCAGGGCCTGATCCTCCAACCTCTGGGGCATGGGCATAGTCCAGCATCTGGGAGTCAGTCCCAGCAGATCGAGCATGAGAGATTCTTGGCACATCTGGGCTGACATGGCTAATGATGTGTTTAGGAGTCCCTGTGTTCCTGCACACCTGCGTGTGTGAAAGGCAGTGGTTCTGACCATGGCTTAAGTCTTGCAGGAGCAGCTGTTCTGGGGACACAGGAGCCCTGAGCAGCATCTCTGGGGTGATGCTGTGGAGGCTGGGGAGATTGCCACGGTGCAAGGTGGAACCCTCCTCCCAGCAGTCAAAGGATAGTGGTTGATTGTAGCCACTAAAAGCTCATCCTGGGTTGGGGCCCCATGGGGCTAGGTGCTGTACAAACCCAGAGCATAAGCCCTTCTTCCAAAGCTCTGGCTATCTAAATAAACCACATGAAGAGTGGAAGAGGAAATGGGAAATGACATGCTCAGGCTCAGCAGCAGAGCTGGGTTGCTTTCCTCAGAGATTATTTCAGCCATTCAGTCGTTAAGGTTGTGTCTTCATGGGAGGCCCCCCTAGCCCTTCACCAGCAGGTGTCAGTGCATTCATGTGCCTGACTCCCACCCTATGGCTGCCTCAGTTGCACTGCTGTGTCTGTTGTGCATGTGTATGTTTGCCTGCATTCCCTCAGCTGGGGGCTCAGTAAAGCCTTCAATGGAGCTGTGCTGATTATACCAGCTGAGGGCCCAGCCTAGTAACTTCCATGGAGCAGCACTGACAGGCACCAGCTCCGTGTGTGGTTGCACTCAGCTGGCCCAGGTCATGTGTGCTTGCTGCTTTGTGGGTCCGATTGTGTAGCCTTCATTCCCCATCCAGCTTTTATTCCCCACGTGGGGATGGGCCTGAACAGCCACCACTATGTGTCAGGGGCTTCCTTGCAGCCACCCCATCTGCAGTTGGGGTACTGGGATTGTGCTCCTCTTGGAGCAGAGGCCCCTAAGCCTTGGGGTCTTGGCTTGCCTGCCCCAGGAAGCCTGGCAGGCCTGGCAGCCCAGCAGTGGCTACTGCTTAGAGCAAGAGGCAGTGAGGGGGAGAGTGGGGAGAAGTCATGGAGACACAGAAGGCAGATCTGCCCATGTGCATGTGTGTGCATGCGTGAGAAGGAAAGCAAGGGAGAGGGTGTTTCTATTTTAAGCCCTGCGGTCTGCTCTCTGCCCCTCCCCCACACAACACATTACATGCTTGCCAGATTGAGAAACCTGACCTGCCTTTTAAATAATCAAGGAGGGAGCGAGGCAGCCGCATCATGGCAGGTTACATCAGCCTCCCCAGGGCCTGGCCGGAGGCAGGTCTCTGTGGCAGCTGGGAGGAGCCTTTCATCAGGGCCCCTGATTCTCCACTGGTGTTTGGGGGTGGGACTGGGCCAGCCCCATGATTTCTAGCCGCTGCCTTGCCTCCAGGTGGCAAGGAACATGGGCTGAGGGGCACCCCTGGGTGGGATACCAGGCTCAGTGGGATCACCTGTGGGATGGCTGTTTCCTGGGCAGCAGATCAGGAGAGGGATCTGAAGGCCCCAGTCACAGATGTGCCATGTAGGAGCAAGAGCATTTGCTTCCCTTCTTGGAGGGGCTGACAGGGATCAGCTGGCTCCTTCATGTCCCTGAACTCAAAGCTGGCCTGTGCCTTGAACCTCATGGCTCTACCAGGTGATATCACTTGGGCTGGTGGTCCTGCCCATTGGCCAGGTAGCAGGAGGCACTTCCAGGGGCTGGCAGGGAATGTTAAAGTCTTGGATGTGCCCAAGCTTCCCAGAAGGAGTCACCAGGAACAGCAGCAGCTCATTCATTTTGTCTGAGTCACTTATTTATCGCTCACCAGCTCAGCCCCCTTGCTGGTTACCTTGGGGTGTTGGGGAGCTTGTGACAGGCTGCTTGCTTCATTGCTAGGGAAGTAGCATATGGAAATCAAAGTGATCCAAACACCTGGCTCCCAAAAAAAGAAAGGGGGATCCAGAATCCCAGAGCAGGAGCTGAGCTGTCTGTCTGTCTATCTATTTATACCTATACTTAACCATTGCTGTATCTCTCTATTTAGCCTTTCTAATTTATTTTTATGGTAGCAAGCACTTTAGTATTCTCCTATCCAACTGTCTTGTCTGGTTGTGCAAAGGCAAGTCTTTTTGATTGACCTGAAGGTAGCAGTGAGAGGGGGGGGAAAAGCTGATAGAAATCCTAGTCCTTGATGTTTTCCATCGTGAATGGTTGTAATCTCTGAGGATCCTAGCTGGAGGGTGGGGGCACTAGCCAGCCTGCAGTCATGCATTATTGATAATAATGGCTGTGTCTCTTTAACTGGGTTTGGTCTGAGACACTGAATGTGTGTGTGTGAGTGAGAGAGAGAGAGAGAGAGACAGCTTGCATCTTTCATACTGTGCTCTCTGGATACCAGCTCTGGGTTTGTTAGGGAGGAGGGGGAGTATATTTCACTCCCTGAGGTTGCTTGCTTGCTTCCTTGCTTGCTGGCTTTCTTTGGTGGGACAAATCCACTCCCATCTCCTTTTTTGTGCAAAAGATCAGAGCAGTGGATTCTTCTCCGAACCAGGAGACCTGGGACTGTGGAGCATTCCTGGCTACCCGGCGTGAGGCTGCTCCAGAGAAGGTGGGGTTGTTATTTTTGCCAGTTCTGGTTTTTTGCTCTCTCTCCTCCTGATGCTTTCCTGCACATGAAAGGACCAGCTTCCCACGAAAGGCATGGCATGAGCTCGGAAGCAGCTATTGGAGGTAAGGGCTGGATCTCCCTGCAAAGCCTTTGCAACACAAAGCCTGATGCCAGCTTGTATTGATGTCTGTAGGACACATCCCACCCAGAGGGCTTCTCTTCAGTGCTACGGTGAGAACCAGGGGGGAGATGTGGGCTGTAATTATCTCCCTTCTTGATGAAGATCACAGCATCATGGAGATTAGGTTATATAACAGCAAACAGCCCCTTGAGCACGTCCCCTTCCAGATTCTGTTCATTTCCACCCAGTAAAATGGTCTTTGCTCTGCCTACCTGGTGCTTCTCTGGTTGGTTGGAGAAATGCCCCTATCTCCCCTTCCTTTTTCTCTGCTTTGAATAGAGGTGTTGGGAGCTGATTCAGCGTGGGGTTATTTGGGGTTGGTTTTGAACAGATTCCTGGGGCCGATGCGCTTGTGCTTTGAAACGTGCTGATTGCTTTGCTTACTCAGCCTTGCAGAGAGCTTTTAGGCTACCAGCCTTTGAGATGAAGTAGCAGGGTGGACCCATGGCTCCAAGCATGGCAGCGTTCCCCAGCTGAGTGGGTTTCTCTCTCATTGCCTGGCCTGGTTGGTTGTCTGTTGTGAGACCAATCTTGTAGGAAGCAGACAGACCGCTCTCCATTGTCCTGTTCTCCTCAGCAGGCTTAGCCTTCCTGGTTGCTCTCTGGTGGTAAGCATTTGAGCCAGAGAGAGCATGGGTGAGTCGGCCCCTGTCCTGGGCATTATGTACTTTTTTGGTCTAGCTGTATGAGCTTGCCTCGGCTTGCCAACTTCCTTCTGGAGTCAGGGAGGAGGAGGCAGAGGTGTGAGGTCTGGACAGCAGAACATAAACAGCCCCAGAGAGATGGCAGGATCTCTGCTTCTGGGTGTAGACAGGAGCAAGGCTGGCTTGGGATCCTCTCTCATGTGCAGCTGGTGATTGAACTACTTGGAAGGCAGTGTCTATTGTTGGCCCATTAGCACTGGAAAGGGGCCTAGGCTGGGAGCTTGGATGGTGAGGAGCAAGTGATGGAGCAAACTCTACCAGGTGCTCTGGAGAGTGGAGGATTCTCAGGGCCCTGCCCCTTTCCTTGCCAGGATGCAACGTGTCAGATGCTCTCTTCCTGCTGCAAACTTCCCTCTGCTGCCAAGCTGCTAGCCGACTGGCAGCAGGGGAAGATGGAGGTTTTCCTTCCTGATCAGGCAGTTGCAGCAGGAGCTTCTCCATGCTGCCTTGGCACCACTGGGAAATGGGAAGAATGAAGAGAATGGAAGAAGAGAGAGATTCTCATCCCCTCTACTGAAGGGCTGGACCAGCCTTTCTGCTAATTCATCTCTGGGCCCCACCTGCCTAGGCCATTCCCTGAACCACAAACCCAGGTGAGTACTCCAGATATTCAGCACATTCAGTGCTTCCTTGGGGTCCCATCCACTTCCCTACCACCCTTCTCTCCCCACCATCCCCTGCCTTCCCATGGTCAGTACACTGTCTTGGCTGAGGGCTCTCGGTCACCCCACTGCAAGCTCCGTCACAGTGGAGCAGCAGCAGTGCATGTGAGTGAGCAGGCCACTGTGCTTGGAGAGGTTGGGGGTAGGAAGCAAGGGCCTTCCCAGTGCCTGTCCCATTTACACAAATCTAAGGCTACTTGCCCACAGCCCCCTCACCCCCCTCATTTTGCATCTGTGTCTGTTTGCTTGAGCATTCCCTTCTGCGGGGTTCTGTGTGCTGGTCTTGGGCCAAGTGAATCTACTTCTGGGTACTTAGGGCAGGGCTGGTTAGAGCTACAGGGACTGAGAGAGTGAAGAGAAGAGAGGAAGGAGGATGGGAAAAAATGGGTAGAGAGAGGGAGGGAGACAGAAAAGGAGGGAGATCGAAAAAGATTTCTGCTCTCTGGAGTGATGTCCCTGCTGCTCTGGGCATAGTTTCAGAGCAGTCATGCCCAGCTTGGCTGTTCCCCATGAACAAATACCTGTACAGTGAAGTTGCAACCACACTGAGGGGATGAAGGAAGAACAAGGAAGCCTACAGGTGCATTGAGCTTGATATTAGGAAGGGAGTGAAAGCTGTGAGAGGGTGTGGGGAGGCACTTCTCCTTTTCATTCCCTTCAGCAGTTGCAACAGGTTAAAAGTGCAGCAAAGACCATAGGGAGAAGCCAACTGGAGCTGGTGGGAGGCCAAGCCCTAACTCTGGTTTTCAGTTAGGCCCAGGCACAGTGTTTGGGGCTGGGGTTCATCTGCCCTCATGCATCCTGAGCCAGGAGCTCAAGTGTTAATTTGCAGTGAGCCTGTGAGTGCTCCAGCCAGGTTAACTCAGGAATAGCAGCTGGAGCAAATCTAAGGGTGAGGATATGTGCTAGAGCAGTGTTTCTCAACAACCCAAGAACATATGAAAGAGTCACGAACAAACTTTAACAAACTTAAAAAATGGATTCTCTTTTAAAGGAGAAAAACGTGGGAAACTCTGGGTTTTCCCTTGCAGGCTGGCAGAGTTTCAGCCTCCCAGGGGCTGCTTGGGGCCTCCCATGCCTCTGCCACCGCCACTACCCCACACACTGGGGGCTGGGGCCTGGAGGCAGGGGGCAGCAGGTTGGGAGTGAGGGGCACTGGGTTGAGACTGGCCATCAATGCTTACAAATGGGTCCTGATACAAAAAAGGTTGAGAACCACTGCCCTAGAGGAGGATGTGGGGAGACTGGTGTTCCCATGCTGTGCTGTACCTAGGGGACCTTGCACCCAGTTCCTCACCACTGCACGATGGTGTATAAATGCCTGTGGACCCACAGCTGGTATAATCAGCCTGCTGATTTGTGCACCATTTTAGAGCACTGAGGGCTAAGCCCATGTTGATTTTGCTTTGAGGAGCCCATTGCTTTATCTCATGCAAGGAGTGAACAGCTTCTGTTTCACAAACAGACATAGCATAGGGCTCTTGTCACATTGGCCCAACATTTCTGTGCTCTCAGAGCTTGGAGGAGCAGAGGAAGGCAGGGAAGGGGGCCAGAGTGAGAGCAGAGCTGGGTGCCAGGCATCTTCATGCTGGAGTCGTGACCCTGCCACCAGTTGGATGTGGAGTCTTGGGCAGGTCACTTCATAAGACCACACTTCACCCTTCTCCTGCATGTTCCACATGAGGGCCAAGAAGGACTTTGTTTTCAAGAGGGAGATGAGTTTACCTGTTCCTCAGATGGGGAAACCTGAAGCATGGAGCTGGGAACTCACTGGTGCCAGGACATCAGGGCAGTAAGTGACAGGGCCCCAAGCAGACCTCATACTCCCTGACCATATCTTTTAGGCATTAATGGGCTTCAATTTTGCAAGGCAGCAATGATGGCAGGTCCTTGCTTGAGGCCCAGGGGGCTGGTGGAGATTCCTCATATCCTGCTTGTAAAGCGCTTTAAATAATGCAGGAACCAAACCTTGCTATTAATTGATGTTTATTGCTAATACTCGGTAATACCCTAGGCCTGGTCCCTGTGGGAGCAGCTCACAGCATAGCTTTCTGGTGAGATGTGCTGGTGCATCTACCAAGGTCTTTGCCTCCATGCCAAGGCCCGTGTCACCTTCCCATACCCACCCACACACATTCAGCCCCCGGGCACTGCATCTGTCTGGCAGAGCCTCTCCCAGCACCAGGCAGCTTGCGCAGAGTCATCCTGATCTCCCAGTGCCATTGCAGGGACACTTGAACCCCTACATACACTCTGCTATGCGTAGACCCTGCCAGTGCACAGCCTGGCACTGGGATTTGGATCAAGTAGGAATCTTGGCCTCAAGGTACCAGGCACTGGGTTGTGCTGCTCTCAGATGCTGGCGAGATGACACCCAGCCCCCCTGCTTGGGTGGGTGTAGTCTGTCACACTCAGCACCTTGGCAGAGGAATCCTGATTCCAGGAAGTCACTGTAACAGTCACCAGCTTGTGAGTCCTTCTGGGCCCCAGTGCCTTGCTGTGCAATGAGATCTGCTGAATGGGTCTTGCCTGAAGCTTAGGAGTCTGCAGTGTGAGTATTGGCATCTGGGTGTTTTAGAGGTGCGGTTCAGGAGTGAGCCAGGGTGTTTTCAGGACTGAAGCAGTGTTTCTTTTAGAATCATTACAGGCTCCCTGACAGGACTGAGGAAACTTCAGAAGAGCCCGACACTCTGGACAGGGCACTGGGGAAAGAAAGCCCCCACGCCCTCATTGTCATTGGGTTTTGCCTTGAGAAATTTCACAGCACTCTTGTCCTAGCTGGTGCTCTGTGGCACACATAGCTGGAGTCCTGGACAGTGGCACTGCTGTGGGGAAGCTCATGCTCAGCTGGCACTGTCAGGGCACTGCTTAGGTGTAGCTCATGCTGCTGGCATCTCAGGTGGGCAAAGATACAACTCCTTTGTGTGCCCATGCTGAGCCCTTGTTCTTTGCCTGCTGGTGTTTGCTCCACAACCCCTCACAGGGCACCAAGGAGGTGCTTTTTTAGAGCAGGTAGGAATCACTTCATCATCCATTGTAAGGACCCTTCCTAGCCAGCTGCTCTGGGCAGTTGGGCCCTTCTTGATTTGAGTGAATGAGAGAGTCTTGAGAGACAATGTATCCAAATGGGCTGGAGTATCAGAAAGGAAAGTGACTGTGTTAGTTCTGCTGGATAGGGGGAGATCTGTGGCTAAAAAGGCCCTGATCCTTCCATTGAGGTAGAGGGCTTGATGATGCCAGTGTAACTCCATTGTCTCACACTCTGCCTCAGTTTCCCCATCAGAAGGCTAGAAGTGGTAATGTCTGCCTAACAGAGGTATTGGAAGGGTTAGCAAATGAGTCTTGGCAAAGCTGTTATCATAGTGAGTTCTGTGTGTTACTAGGAGGCCTCTACAGAGGTCGGGGCCTCCTTGTGCTTGGTACTGTACGAATGTGGAGGGTCATTCAGGACCCGCTCTGAAACACTTCAGAGAAAAAAAACAGGGGCAGGATCTCCAGAGTCGGCTAGTATGTCACTGGGAATGCTGGTGACTGGCTCTAGTCTTCCTGAGTTCCAGTCTGGTGCCTTATCCCCAGAACCACCCAGTCTTTCTCGGGGCCTCCTTGCTCAAACCACTCTTGGCACCATTCAGGTAATTCATCATGCTCCTTCTCTCCCTCCTGTCTTTAACTGCTCAGTGCAAACTGTGCTGTCTGGAAATGTCAGCAGTGTGTCAGCTGTGAGGGGGCTGCCTGTCACTGTCCCATCACTGTTGCTGTTTTGTTAGAGCACCAGGGTGTGTGACCCAGCTGGCTGCATTTGTTGCTGATATCTGTTGCCTTTCTGGATTTCTCAGTGACACCTGTGAAGAAATAACTTTTTCTTGGGGGCTTCAAAAGAAACTGGAGCAGTTTACTGCCTTATTGGACTCTGCCCAGATGCAGTCAGACATTCTTCCTTCTCCTCAACTTTAGAAAGAAATTCTCCTTTTTGAAGTTTACAGTTGGGTTCCATTTCCAAGTGACAGGCCAGACTCCCTCCTGGTGTAAATCAGCATGGTTCCGGTACAGCCGGCTACTGCTGCCTCCTGAAGTGGTGTTTTCTCTCAGACATGCACACTGGTCTGCTGCAGGTTTCTTTGTGAGTACAAGGTTCTTGGTGTCTTTTATCATTCAAGAAAAGATGTTGGTTTGGATGTTAGAAGCCCAAGCAGAAAGGCTTATGTTGCAGTTAAGGCAGAGACCTTTTCTGTTTTCCTGTATAATCATGCCACATCATTGAGCTGTGCCTTGATTTCCCCATCTGTAGAGTAGCAATAGTCTGGCTTCCCCAGGGTAATGTGTGCCTTTATTCACTACTGCCTGTGAGGCACATTGAAACTGCCTGAAGGCAAAGCATTGACTCTTTATTCTCTTCTTGCCAAGGGACAGAGAGCATGGCCATATGAAGATACTCTCTGGTACAACTATCATTGATTCACACACCCATGTAAATTACACTGGTGTCAGGACCCAGACATGCAGTTATGTCCAGGTAGCTATTGCAGTAGGTACTAATTACAGCACCTCACTACAAGGTAGCTGGGAAAAGGTAATAGCCTGATTGCTTTTAGCAAACAGCTACTTTGGGATGGATATGGACAGGTGAAACCTTACCTGGTGTAATTTACTCCAGTAGCATTTACCTATGATTCTTCCAGGGCAGTGGTGCTAAGCTTCGGGCCTATGGGGCCATGTCATCCAGCCTGCTTGGCTCCCCATGGAGCCAGAAATTTGGTGGTTGGGCTGCAGCTGATCTGGTGCATGGTGTTGGGCCAGTGCACAGGGTTGCTTTATGGTTGGATGTGATGCACAGGAGTGGGCTGTGGTGCATGGTTGTTCTGTGGCAGGTCCAGTGCATGGGGCTGCGCTGGTGCACTAGATTGCACCCACAGACCAATGCCGTGCCCAACCTAACACTGAGTCCAGCCTATGGACTTACCCCACCTGCAGGATCCACCCCCTGGACAGCCCTGCACCACTCATCTGGCCTGCGGGGCCAGAAGGTAGGACACTGTTCCAGGTTGATTTTCTATTGGATTGGGTGAAGTCACCCTGGTTCGGGGATTTGTGTAATCTGTCTGCTACTTTGTACAGCAGCAAAATGCTGTTCACAAAGTATCTGTCCATGTGCAGGAAGAAGCATGTTATAGTTTGGCCTTTCCAGTATTTCTTTAAGATCTCAGGTAAATTAACAGGCCGTTTGCTTGACTCAACCAATGCAGGGGAGGAAATGGTGGGCATTACAGCCCTTAAGGGGATGTTAAAGAAGGGCTAAGTAGTGGGCCTGGGTGTAAGTGACTTTAGTGAGGCTGGCCTTGTAGATGCTGTGGTTCTAGTTCCCTGCTGGAGGTTTTGTTTACATCTCTGCAATACTGGGTGACTGGGTTTGTGCTTGGGCTGACCTGTATCATGGCACCCAAAGCAGAAGGATAGCCTAGCTTCCCTTTGTGCTTGCCATGGCCTTCTCTGACCCTGCCCTTTAAACAGGAGCCAGCTCCCTCCTTCCTGCCATGAAGCAGCTTTGTGTTTCCAACGCTGCCTAGGGGTTTAGTTATTCCTCTTCCTCCCCTGATGACAAAGAAGCTCTTTGCTGTCCAGGGGAGCTGAATGCAGCAGCCCTTAATGTGGGTACCAGGCAGAGCAATTTGCATTACTTCAGGGGTCTGAGGTGATTTCTTCAAGGCAATCTGAAATCCTGGTGATCGACATAATATAGAGGCTGCTGCAAGATAGCTAGCCAAGTAGGAAGGGTTGACAGAGGGCTGTGTTTGCTGGAGAGCAGCCTAGCTAGCATGGGCTGCCATGGATCAGTAGCAAAGTGGCAGTTTTTGGAGGGTCTTCTAAAGCTTTTCCAACCACAGGACTTGGGTGCGTGTGTTTCACAAGGACCAGAGGCAAAGGAACACTCACTGCTGCAGATAATAACAGTTGTCTGGGACCAGAGCACTTCAGTGTTCTCCAACACATACAACCCTCTACCCCATAGACTGTACATATACTTCTGCCCACACACACAGCTACATTGATCCTTGGACCACCTCTTCCTCTGCATGTACAGGTCCAACAACCAATGCGTGCCTTCCCTTTGCACACAGACGCATACCACTCCCCATTACACACATCTTCCCCTGTGCACCCAGTAGTGTAACGTGTGGGGTGGGGTTGGGACACTAGCCCCAGATGCTGCCTGTGCAAGAGGACACAAAAATTGCCACTGCCACAGTGACAGCTGACTGCATGGCAGCTATCAGCACCATTACAGCCAGCGCTCCCCTCTATGTCACAGCTGCCCTGGGCACGGGGCTGTTCTCTGTGCTTCTGGTGCATCCCACCCCTGTGCATACATGCCTCCTGCATATTCTGACCCTCCAACCTATGCCTCCCTGAGTGGATGCACACACGTGGTGGGAATAAGCCTAAACTGCAGAGCTCAGATCCTCAGATTAGATTTGATGCCTCAACATGTGCCACTGTTGATTTCCAAAATTCACACGATCCCTCTCTTGCTATCATCCAAGAAGCAGCTGATGTCTGCTTTGCAAATGGTTGAGTTGCTTATTACAAACACATTACCCAACAGTGATCACCTCTGTCCCCTGCTGTTTGAAAATCACCACCCTGACTTCCCTTCTTGTTTGGAAGCATTTACCCCTCAGTATGCGTCATGGTTTCTGAGCTCATGGCACTGCTCATTGTTCTGGTCTTGTCATCTGGTTACCATGTCGTCATCATCATCAGGTTATCATGTCACTGCTAGGGTGGAATACTCTCCTGTTATGCCTTTGTCCCTTCCTAAGAACCCCTAGGAGGAAGGTTCCCAGACCTAGAACCCAGAGCTTTGACTTCACTGACAGGCTGTTCATTAAGACTTTGCCAGTTCCTGGAGTTCCCACTCCCTCTTGGAGTGCCAAGGCTCCACAGAGGAGTTTGCTCTGCCATTGGGCTGGCTCTGTTAGGGTGTGAAAGGAGCCTTTAATGAGCTGCTTACCATGAGGGGAGGGGCTGAATTCAAAGCATCTGAGCAGCAGTCACTTGTCAGATGTAACTATGACAAATCATTCTCCTGAATACAGATGGGTGATAAGCAAGGAGGGTACCGGATGAATGGAGCACCTGGCTGCCGTGTGGGGAGAAGGGGCTGATTGGAGCTATCTCCCCTGGAGCAGATGGGGAGCCAGGCTTCTGAGCCACATTCTTCACTGGTGAACAAAGGTGGATCTCCAGAGTGGTTTTCATTTACACCAGGAGAGAATTCTTCCCCCACCAGCTACAGTCAGGGTTTGAGACTGGAAGGAGAGGGTAGAAGAGGAGAGCAGCAAGTGTGGGAATGGATTGTGTGCAGGAGATAAGGGGAAGGAACCAGACAGTCACCAAGACAGCTCTGTGCTCTCCCCAGAAAGCATAGGAAAGGCACTGCACAACTGGAGAGTCCTCATTGTAGTGCCAGTGCAGGGCAGGCCTGCAGGTGATCAAGGTGGTAGATTGTGTGGAAGAGCCCAGCCTAAGGGTAGTGCACTGGGGCAGGGAGCATGTCTGGGCAATTCCTGCTCAAGAAGACACAGCCTATACCAGGGCACTGTTAAGGCCAGAGGGTCCCAGAGCACCCTCCAAAACGTGCATGTGCTGAACATGGGGCTCCTTTCTACTGCCAATAAGATGCTCCTGCAACTGCAGCAAAACACAGCAGCTCATTGGCAGTGCCAAGCAAGCCCAGGCAACAGTTTAGGACAGGAATTCAAGAGGAGTACATTAAGGAATTGTCGCTTCCTTGGGGACATGCAATGTGGGCCTCAGATTTCTTTGGGAAAGGCTTCCTCCCAGCAGCACACCAGCATCTCTTTATTATCCATATCTCACAGGCCCAGGATAGCTAAGTGGTGTCTGAAGCCACTTGGTGAGACAAGTACATAGCAGCTGGGAGTCCCCATCTCTAAGTGTATCTACTGACACTACCTCACCATGGAAGCATACCAGACAACTAGGTAGGAGCTAAGGAACCAGAAATGTGGACTATGAAGACTCATGTTACCCCTTTGGGGTGTGTATTGGGCTAGTGACTTGCATGCTGGAGTTGGGGTATGAGGGAACATCCTTGTTTCCAAGAGCTGTTGCAGTCATGGATCACACTTGGAGGAGGAGGCTGTTGATCAGTTCTGGTGCCAGGTGTTTCTTGTTCACCTCACCAGTTTAGGAACTGTCTGTGTTTTGGAGCAGGCCCTCTGCATCGCACATGCAGCAAAATGTACTCGTGTCTCACTGGCTCCCCCTTCTTGGGGATTTGCCCTATGTGTTCTGTGTTGTAAAGTGCATGGCAGGCTGAGTTGCACTTAGGGTAACAGTCAAGAGGTGAAGCACTGTAAGCAGATGCCCTAAAAGTAGTGGACCCTCAGCTCTAATATAAAAAAGAGGCTCCAAAATGTAGAGGAAGCTCCAGTCTGGTTTGGAATTTGGTGTTTTGGGGTGTTTGGTAGAATGGGCCTAACCAGACACACATCCAGGGTTCTCTTGACCACTGGGAAGGCTCAGCAGCAGGCCTGATTCTGGAGCCAAACATAAACCTCGATTTCACCTCCTTCATATAAGTATGTGAGGTGTGTCCTTAACCCTTGGGCCCAGAACCCCATCTGGTACAAATCCTTGTAACCCCTGCCAACTGACTGACTCTGCTGTCTCTTACAGCATAACCCACTGACTTCAGCATGGTTGCTCCTGGCACACCTGGGTTTGGACCAGGTCAGATTCAGACCCCCGCTTTCAGCTCATCTTAATTCAAATAGATCCTGTGTGACCCATTCCAATGCACACCCCCCAATCAGGCTGTCTGTTGTAAAGGGCTAATTATGGGAATATTGCTCAGCACCTAAAAACATGACATTTGAAATCACATCTCAATTCAGATTTCAGGAGAGATGATTGCTATTTCCTGCGATGCATCTTTTTGCATGTGGGCTATTTAACTGGCTGGGGTCATGCTAGAGTCCTGAGAACACAGATCTGCCTTGGGAAACCAGGCTTGGCTTGTTACTGTCACAGTATAGCAGCAAAGAAACAAATACATGTTTTGAGCCAAAGTCCACTGAAGTCAATGGCTTTGCTTCAGATTTACACTAGTGTACCTGAGAGCAGCAGGCTGCTTTTACTCAGGCTGATTCAGTTAAAATACACATTTTCCTGTGTCTGGCCTGTGTTCAGGACACTCCATGCACCATAAGCAGGGGTAGCACAAGCAGGTGGACAATCCTAAGAGAGGCTAATTACAGAGAGCCACATCATCAGCTGGTGAAAACTGGTGTAACTCCCTTGGAACCAGTGATTTATACCAACTGGGGACCTGGTCCCAAGAGACAGAGGGTGGACACATTCGATGCTTGTTCCGCAGAGATGAAGCCTCTCCCGGAACTCCCTGGGCCTGTGTCCCACTGAGCTCTCGTTCCAACCCAGCCATGCAAAGGCCATGTGTGAGTAGCTCAGCAGAGCAAAGCAAAGCCCCTTGCTGCCATTGACAATGCTGCTTGGATCTTGGCTCTGGGATTCTACCATGGCTTGATCAGAAGGCTCTTTAAAAAGATTGTTCTGCTCTTTAAAAGATTGCTCTTTAAAAAGATTGTCTGACTAGATTCGTGGGGCCAAGCCCTTCCTCCTGGGGTGAAGCAGGCGCCTGGAGTATTCACATGATAAGACTCACATGGACAGCTGAGCAATGCTGGCCAGCAGATACAGAAGTGGAGCTAAGGCTCTGCTTATCCCTTGCCCCTCCCCATCTACCTGCTGAGATTGAGGTAGTAATTTAACAGGGGGAGGAGAGAGTTCTAGCTTCTTTGCCTAGCTTGTTTATTATTGATTTCTTTCTCCTTTGCTTTGCCATCTCGTGTGATAGGGCACTAGGATTTGATTCTGCTTTAACCTCCCTGTGTCCTGGGCTAGCATGGGCTGGTGGCTGAGTGCTTCATTTGCTGCAAGCTGATCCCTGCATTTCGAAGTGAGCCATACATGGCCAGGGCATCCATCCCAGGTGGGAGCTGCAGCCCTTAAAAAGGATAAGCAGCTCTGTTTTGGAGGGATGAAGCGGGAGACTTCACTCTGCCAACATGTACCCTAGCTGCTCTGCAGTGCTGCTTAGTGCCTCATCGCAGTTTCCCCTGGGGAGCAGGCAGCAATAGTGGTCAACGCCTGGAGTATGAAGAATTCCCTTTCTCCATCCCCCAAAGAGTGGTTGGGCTTTCCTCTGCCTTTCTCCCACCCCGGAAGCCTGGAGAAGTCAGGGATAAGAGAAGGATGATCATCCGTGAAGCCAGCACCACTTCCACACCCCCTGCTACACGGAGAGGGTGATGAGACTGGATGACTTGGGAGATCGTCAGAAAACCTGTCACCTCATTGGTCAGAGCCAGCCCCAAATAAGCATGAGCTGGGGAAGGGATTTGTGGTAGGGCGGAAATCCAGTGACTTTTTTTCCTTTGTCTTTGGGCAGAGTCCATTTGGCCCAGCCTGGTATGAGATATGGAACCACTGCCTGAGTGACTGCCTCCATAGTGCAGCAGACACAGGTGTTTGCTAGCAGAGCTCACCCCAGCATAGCTATGACCCTCCTTCATTATTTATGGAATCAGCTGTGCGAACACATGGTAGAACCTGCTCTCAGGGTGCCTGATGTGGGGGTGCAGGAGGTGTGCAGCACTCAACATTTCTCTCCTTTGGGGCTGGCCACGGCTTGGCTTCCATCTGTATCTTTCTGACCTCGGGGGATCTGATCCATTAGGTTGCTGGAAAGATTCCCAGCTTCTGCAGTGGGGCTGAGTCAGGCCCACGTTCCAACCCTTCTGCTCCACTGTGATGTCCTGGCCAGGGAGTGGACTGCTCCCACCAGCCCAGCCCATCTCCCTGCAGTCCTGTTGCACTGTCTAGCAGGACTGAAAGCCTGAACCCCCTGAAAGGAATGAGGTGTTGGCTGCTGACCTCAGCAAGGCCAGGCTTCCTATGCAAGAGTAATCCCAGCCAAAATGAGTGGGGCCTCTGTCCCCAGCCCAACCCTACCCCAATCCCTGCTTCTGTCTGAATCGGGCACTTATCCCCTAGCAGTCACTCATCCAAGAGCCCCCTGCAGAGCACTGTGAAGGGGTCCACAACCTGGCTGGGGTGAGGGAGGTTGTATGTTGCAGGCAAGTCCTTAGCACTGTTGTTCTACTACCTAGAGTAGCATCATGGACTAGTGCTTGGAGCTTTGGCTCAGCCATCCAGGATCTGACTTTTGCCTCTGGACTCTGCCACTCACCTAGCATGCAACTTTGGTCACATCATTTCACCTTTGTTGCTCCTATTTGCCTGTAAATTCTTTGGGACAGATACTGTCTCCCATGCATTTGTGCAGTACCTATTACTATAGGGCCCTGGTCTCAGGCTCTACTGCAAAACAAATGAATGCCATAAATTACAACCTCATTTAGACTTCATGTTGGAGCAGACATCTTTATTCATCCCAGCTCTGCAGCCCAATATAATTCTGTGCCAGCTATTATCGCTTATCCCTAGATTCCTCTATCTATGAACCCCTTGCTGAGATCCATTGCTGAGCCCCTTGCTGAGACCTGAGCTATATAGCCACCCTACAAAAACTGGGACCTGAGCTAGCCCAGGAAGCTGGAAGAAGATGCTAATAATGGCAATGAAACCAATTGTTCCCCCCTGAATGCTGTTTGATTCTGTGATGTGTGTTGCAAAATGGAAAGATCTCTTTGAAGTCATTACAAAGCTATAAGACAAAGGGCAGAATGCTACTGGTGCCATCACAGCTGATGTGGGAATCTCTGGGAATGGGACTGAGTGTGGAGGTAACAGCCCATGAGCAATAGGTTTACTTGGTGCCTATGAGCTCTGATTTCAAAATGCTGCCATCATACAAATGGTGGGTGAGTCTGAATTGGTAGGCCATTGCCATTTAAATCAATGCCTTGTTGCACTGGGAGAAGATGCACAGTATGTCATCCCAGTGGTTGAACTTTGAGGCACTTCATTTGCATTTTGTTGGGTAGATGTTGTGAATGCATACCTGTGTGTGTATCTCTATGTATACACAACATCTGTCCATTGACAGACAATGGATGCACACACATTGGTCTGCCTGCCTCTCTAGGCATTTATAAGCCCTTTTTATCCCCCTAGTATCTGAGCACCGGAGGTGAGCTTTGCCATTTAAATTGGCAATGATATTTTCATCCGGCTAACTATACACAAGCAGAGATTGACTTAATGAAACTGAGTCGAGTAGGCAGCCTTCGGAATACTAAACGGGGTCTGTGGAAGGTATGCTCCATTATTTATTGCAGGATGTCTTCATTATTACCATATGCCTAGTTAGAAAGGTTCAGCACCCAAAGCAAGCTGAATGCTTAACAGCTCTGCTAATTAAATCCGTAGAATATAAATCAAGAAGTTCAATGGAGCCTTTATCTCTAGGACTTTAAGACAAAGCCTTTGTTTGTTCTTTGTTACACAGAGCCTTTTCCAGTGGTTTTTTCCCTTTTCTTATAGAGCAATTTGATTTGCTTGCATTAGCAAAAATAGCTGGTGTAATGAATTCAGGGGTGTGTGTGTGTGTGTGTGTGTGTGTGTGTGTGTGTGTGTGTGTGGGGAAAGATCTTTACATGTATGTTGCTTCTTAGCTGTGTCCCCAGGACAGATGATGCTTCATATGTGTGCACACATAAAGCCTTAAAAGCCACATTATTCTTCCTATAAAGCCCCTTTTACACCAGTCTGGTGGTAGCAGTAAATAATGCATGCCCATTTTACAGTGCCAGAGGCATGCTTGGTGTAAGTGGCAGCCTGGCCTTTTCTATTCAGTGACAGCTGCTTAGCCCTTCCCAATGAGAGCTCTCCTGTATGTCATGGTTAGTGTGTGTGTGTACCCACATTGATCCTGCCGACTCCCAGAGCCTGTGAACAAGCTGAGTGTGAAGCGTGGTTCTTCAGCAGCTTCCTGGGTTGTTCTCCAAGGTGCTGATTCTCAATGGCCGATTCCTGCTGGGCTGCTTGGTAAGCCAACGCCACTGTCTGTGACATAGAGTGGCTGCCCTGGGGAAATCCTCACCTTGAGGGAAATGTGTATACATGGTGACAAAGGAGCTGCCAGAGCAGATCAGGCTGGGGATGGATCCAGTCTGGGATCCTGTCTTAAACAACAGCTGGTACCAAATGGTTCAGAGGAAGAGGCAAGAAACCATGTAGTCAGCAGGTGCAGATAGAGATCAAGTAGTCAGGCATTGTGTAGGTGCAGTCCATAGGGCTTGGGAAGGTGAAGCTGAGTGCCTAACTCAGGACCCTTTCCACTCCCTTGTTGGTGCCATTCTAGCAGGCAGGACTTCTGCACCACCACCAGGGGGATCCTTATAGTCACTGATCCCACTGTCCCACATGTGGCCTATTCTCCGCTCCTTCAGTGGGAGCAGCACAAAGCCTGCTTTTGCAGTAGTTAGGGCTTCCCAGCATGGTTACATCACCCTGAGTCTCTGCTTACTGGGCCCAGAGTAAGGGCTTGTGTGATGAAGTTGGCATTGCATATACACCACAGCAAATGTCCCCCATTAACTTATCTTGCTTCTCAGGCTGCTCTCCACTGTCCTGATGTGGATCTGGACCTTATTTCAAATGTCTTCCATCAGGAGAGCACCATTACCTATTAACTATTATCTACCCAGAGAACCTTGTCTGCCTATGTCAGACCAACATAGCTACAATCAACAACCTTAATTACCTATTAAACACAGTCCAGCACCTGAGTATTCTGATGATTAACCAGGCAATTGATTCCAGCCTGTGCTTCCAAGGGCTTGGTGACCTGCTGATGCCTCTTGGAGACACTTTAGAGCAATCAGAGTGCAGAGCAGTTCTGCTTTTAGAGGAGGTCTTTCCCCCCCTCCTCTACCCTAATTACCAATAACATTTTCATAGCAGCAAGATCTTCGCTTATCTGCTTCTCCTTCTCATCTTCCCTCCCCCACTCAAAGTCTTAATTCTCTTTTTTGTGACACACCTGGTAAAAGTGTCACAAATCAGGTCACTCTGGTGGGGCAAAATCCCCCTACAGGATTTATCCAAAATGGATTTCAGGTTTAGCTCAGAGGCTTGGAAGGGTTTACCTGCTTTGGCACCTGCAGCCTGTTGGTAAAAAGTGCAGAACTTTGGCTTTGCACCTGTGATCCAGTGACAGGGACACCTTTTGCTCGTGAAAATGGCCCTTCCACAGGGGAGGCAGCCTTTGGAACTATAGGTTATGTGGAAAATGACAGGCAGTTGGAGCCTCGCTGAGCTGTGATTTGACCAGAGCACTATCTCGCAGGCCTAGTGGCCTTTTGTCTGGCTCAATCATTGCACCAGCAAGAGTGTGGTTCAAACTCAGCTCCCTGCTGTAACACTACTGAGTGGTAACAGGAAGCCCTAGGGGAAACTTCTGATGCAGGAAACCACTGATTCCCCAGAGCAGCAGCAAGGGCAAAATTTTGTGTTTGTTAGATAGTGGCTCATCCAGGTGATCATAGTCTCAGATATAACTGTTTTGGTCAAATGAGATCTGATTCAGTCCTATGACTACTTTAATTCAAGCATTCAGGCAGTGCTGCTCACTTGCAGTCAACCCTAATTCCTCTAATTCAGGAGTGTCAAACCCCTCTGGCCCTGTGGGCTGGATGAGTGATACATGACCAGCCCATGGGCTGGATGAATGGCACAGGGCCAACTCCACAAGCTGGATCATGCCCATGGACCCCCGCCCTGCCCCATGCTGGATCCAGTGTACACCGTGTTTGCTCTGGTTGATCCAAGATCTGGCAGGAAGAGGCCCAGCATCCTGGGTGCTTGGCTGCCACTATGGGAGCAAGTCATGGTACTGGACTTCTTCCTGAGGTGCTGCTGGGCTCTGCCACCATGGATCTCACCCAGGTACTTAGGTGCTGCAGGGGAAAAGTCCCTTATCAAGGCCGTGGGTTGGATTTGGACTGCAGGCCATATGTTTGACATCCCTGCTCTAATTCATTCATCCTGGAGATATATCAGCATTGCTCTCTGGATCTGCTGCACCACTGTCAGCAGAGCAGAGCCTGTTCCCTAATCATTATCAGTCAGTTTTGGATTATAACTGAGCAGTGGCAATTTACACCAGCTGAGGAGTTGGCTCAAAGTGTCAAAAAGTAGGAAGGACCTTGCTGTAGGGAAGCTTGGATTGGAAGAGCAGTGGGATCCCTAGGGCATGCACGTGTGTATTGCGAGACTGCTCTTTCCTCTCCTGCTTATAAAATCAAATAGATTCACTTGCAGCTCTTGAAGCGACCGCATCTCAGACACCCCCAGCATCACATGCAGAGTACTGCACTGGCCTCTTGGACACTGAGGAAAAGGACATCCTTCTTGTGTGTTTTTCACTAGACAGGTGTCCTTTCAAAGCTAGTTAAAAATATGGCAAAGGAATTGTCCCCCTTCTGGACAGGGCACTCAACACTCCTGGCTGGAAGTTCCAAAGCATCTGTGGTTCAATGAGAAATATTTCTCTTTCTCTTTCTACTCATCCATTCTACCCCATGGTGGTTGGGATGGCTGAGATGTAACTGAGTGCACAGGCTGGGGCTGAGCCTGGGACATTGCATCTAATAAGTGAGCTGGTTTGAAGAGCTATACATGGACTAAATCCAGACTTATAAAGTAGGACTGCTCACAGCTGACCCAGCAATACACTTTGCTTCCAAACTGTAACAGTTGCAGATACTTAGGGCACAAGATGCAGCCCAACACAGCTTCTATCAGAAAGGAGGAGTAAGCCAGCTTGTTATTTGGTATTGCTTATTGTAAGAGGGAAGACAGTCTCTGAGGCTGATCTCAGCTACGTTGGCTCTACACACATGCACTAGGGATTGGTTATTGTTCTAATACTGTGTGGGACAGTAATACTTGGAAGCTGCAGATGAGATCAGAGCCCCACTGGACTGGATCCCATGAGCATATATATCATCAGAGATGCATCCGGCCTTGAGCTAGATCTTACACACTAACTAACCTGTCACATGCAGATAGGGCGCTGAGGTGCAAAGAGACCAGGCAGCTCACCCAGGGAGTCTAGAGGCACACTGGGGTATGAGATAAGAGCTCCTGATTCCCCCTATCCCATGCCATTACCACCAGACCTTTCTTCTGCTGTGCCAGCATGAGTGAGAGCAGGCTAAGGCTCATGCTCTCAGAGCTGGGCTAGCTAAGAAGCAGAATGCTGGAACACAGCCACAGCTCCCTGCCAGCAATGAGCTAAGCGTGAGCAAGTGCTTCGACAGCACAGTGCTGGCTGCAGGGTAATCTGTGATTCCTCGGGGCACTGGCTGCCAGTGCCATTAGTGTTGAACCTCAGCAGGCACCAGGACATTTTGGGCTTGATGGTGACCTGACATGAGTGTGAATTAGGAAGGCTGGGATGTGATAGCTATGGTACTAGGGAATCAGACTGGCAACCCCTGTATCCCCCAGGGGTTGCCTCTCCCCCACCACTGCTCATGGGGATCATGTTCACAGAGCCCAACACTGAACTTGGCACACACATTGTTCTTTCAGAGGGCAAGTAAATGCACCCAGCAGGTGGAATAGGCAACAGCTTATGTTGACACTGCACAGACCCTCACTCAAATCATGGGGATGAAAGACCAGAGTAGTGAAGCTGCTATGTTCTGGGGCCTGGTTCACCCCACTTAGTTGAATGTTAAGTGCTGGTTATAGTATCTGTCAAGCACTGTGATGGGCATGAAGTTGCATCACTTCATCTGGGTCTCTGGGGGGCCTTGGGGAGCTGCAGGAGGCACTCATTCATGGTTCAGCCCAGAGCCTAGCTGCCCAGCAGTCTTCATACTAAAGGCACTCAGGAGCTCTTAGAGTGATGGGACACAAGAAAGCCTATGGCACAGCAGGCTTCTTGTTCCCTCCCATCTGCCAGCAGGGGGGTGACCCCAGATTGCTGGGGTTTTTCCCTGTCATGTTTCAGTGGCTCAGTGTTTCGGACTTGGTCCCAGAAGCAGGATTCCACTTTAGCTGGAAGCTAATATTGGGAAGTGTCATTCAGACAACAGGATTTAGCACACGGTTTGATCTAAGCCCATGCCTGAATGCTTTGCTGAACATTTCCCTATTCCTGAATGCTGCATTTGTTCAGCTAGACTGTAATGGTGTTTGCATGACCTTAAAGACACAGACTGGACTCTACTCTTAGTTCCACTGTAGAAAACGCAATTAGTGCTCTGAAGTCAGTGGTTGCTTTCTCTCTTGCACTCTCTCACTGTGGATTTATGGCAGCATACATGAGAGCAGAGTTTGGCTCAACCACTTAGCTTTAAACAGTTTGCTGTTTCAGTCCAAGGGATGGTGTGGTTGTAAGACTTGGAGGAGCTGTTTTGCTTTCAGTTAGAGACATTCATAAGAACATAAGAATTGCCATTTACTGAGTCAGACTATAGGTCCATCTTGCCCAGTATCCTATGTCACACAGTAGTAGAGTGGATGCTGAAAGGGAGAGTGAACTGGGTATGGACATATTTTTTCCACTGTTCCTCTCTCACTTGCAGCCTCCAGCATTCAAGGTCAAGAAAGTTCTGATTCAAAGATTGTATCCCTAACTCCTGTGCTCAATAGCTACTTGTGCCTGTTTCCTCCAAAAAATTATCCAGTCCCTTTTGGAATCTGGCTAAACTGTCAGCTTCCACAACATTTAGTGGCAATGAGTTCCACACTTTAATTACACCCTGTGTAAAAAAAACCAACTTCTTTTTGATATTTTTAAACTTACTACCTACTAGCTTCATTATGTGACCCCTAGTTCTTGTACTGCGAGAGGTGGTAAATAGTTAATCCCTATTCACTTTCTCTTTGCCATTTAGTATTTTGTACATCCCACTCAAACATCTCTTTTTTAAACTAAATAGGCCTAGCCTATTCATTCATTAACAACCGTAGGAACCAGGGCTGCTTAAATATAGAGATTATTGCCATTATAACAGTTCTCCAACTGAAGCCTCGACCCCATGGCCTGAGGGACAGAGACAGATGCAGAAGCAGGCCCAGTCTCTGCCAATGGAAGCAGACACAGAAGAGTGAAGTGACTTGACCAAGATCCCACAGCAGATCAGTGGCAGAGCTGGGAGTAGAATCCAGCCATCCTGAATTCCACTGCAGTACCCAGCCATTAGCCTGTCCTGCCTGTCCTGTTGAGGGACATTTATTTTCCTTGTCAGTCACGATCAGAGCAGTACGTTTTGCAGAGCTGAATGATAAAGGTATGTTCTGCTATGCAGATTGCTGTGTGCTGTGTTGCAGTAACCCAAGCAAGCATGTAGACTAGCAAGAGGGGAACCCTAATAAAAGAGGAGGGGGCTGAACTTTGGGCTTTCTGTGCATGCATCAGAAAGGATACTAATTGGTCAATTTGCAGTCAGCACTGCTGGGCTCTCAGACCAAGTTGACTTGGCCTTTCAAATGTTGTGGTTCTCAACCATCTCATCCTGGGCCCCAGATCCCCACACAGCCACCCTTGTTGTGAATGCTTCTGGCTGCAGCTGCTCCGCACACCAGCTTCAGAATGGAAGTGACTTAGCTACACTCATGTAGTGCCATGTTTAGGCTAATGA
>NW_005841839.1:4231308-4239508 GCF_000455745.1 Alligator sinensis | reverse complement strand
GACCTTGCTTTTTCAGAACCGGGAATTGCCCGCCCTGCCATGCCACTCTGAGGTGGCTATGCTGGAGTTGGTGCCTCATGTAGCACACACACAGCAGCCTGGCCCCAGGATTGTTTGGCCAGGAGGTTGGTCTGTCCTGCAGTCTACTTATGACAGCTCATGGGGGGCCTCCACCTACCAGCTGAGAATGACTCCAGTCACAGATGATTAGTGTCCTGGATCTGGCCCCACAGAGGAATGAATTTAAGTCAAGTGACATATTTGTGTGGGTCAGGGAGGCTCACACTGGGCCGACCAAGGCAAACTCAAGTGACTGGGGATGCTGCCTCAGTCAGGAAGAAGAGACACCACAATCTTGGCAGGGCTGTGAGGTTAATGGAGCTGGGGGGTGCTGTTCTCCAGGGTGCTGGAAGTGCTTAGTGGTTCCCTTTCCACCCTGGTATCTGAGAAGGGAGACTGCCATTTCCAGCCAAAGAGGAAATCTCTCAGACATTGCATGCTTTTATGCATTATGATTTAACTCCTTCCTTGCTATTAGTAAGAGCTCTGAAATCCCCAAAGCACTGAGAACAGGCATACAATTCCCCCTGTGTTGTTCCCAGACTGCTGGGATGTCCCAGTCCCCAGTCCTACAAATATTAGCCTTACTTATTCAGCCTTTCTCACATGAGCAAGAGCTTCCACGGGCTTGCATGAAACACCCCGTATGAATGAAGTGACTGCTTACAGGTTCAAGGCCAAAGGGCCCTGGCCTCGGATCACTAAAGCAGCTAAACATATTGAACTTCAAACTGGCTTGTTTCACTGACATCAGTAGGACTTAGCATGACTGCAATTGTGTGCTTGTGCTCAAGGATGCTGCAGAATCAGGGACTCAAATAGGACTCATGTGGCTCCTCAGCCTTATTCTGGCCCTTATCACAGAGTTAGATTTCACCTGAATAGGACACACCAGCACATATAATAGCAAACACACAGGGGAATAAATAAAATATGCATTGTTCTGAACTCAGCTCTGTGTACTGTTGAACAGTAATAGCCATGGTTTCCCACTGACATTCATGACTTAACCCTCACAGCCCTGCCTGGGAAGAAAGGGAAGGTTACTGCCCCCATCATGCAAAAAAGGAAACTGAGGCTCAGGGCAAGTGAAATGATTTGCCCAAGTTCAGGGAGAGAGTTGCTGATGATTGGGAATAGAACACATCTCCTTACTTCCCATCCTATCAGAGCTTGTCCACAGGGAGAGGCCAGCAGGGTTTGGCTGTTTATGTCCATATGGGATTGGATGGAAGCTGGAATTAAGTAGCTTTGCAGGGTTGTGATGCTGACTGGGATTTGGATAGTTCTGGTTTACCATGGCAGCAAATTCACTTGGTTCCCATCCTGGTCCTTTAGCCCATCCTGCTCTGAGACATGACTACATGGAAATGACCTGAGGTAGAGGTGTGTGTGGGTGGTCTGAGGCATTGAGATGGTTACCTCTGGGTAATCTAGGTCCAAACATAGTGAATGATATCAGACATTTACTTGAGGAGTAGGGGGTGATCACCAGTCCAAAAGAACCGGCTTTGTTACCATCAGACATGTTTGTAGGAGTTGCTTATTCCAGTCAGTCCAAGCTAAAATGAATGCCCATGCCCATTCAGGATTAGCTGAATTAAAGCAACTACCTAGCAGCTGTGAATGGTACCATACCCTGTTCAAGAGTGTTACTCTTAAACCCACCAAAGGCTGATGCATTGCAAAGGTGCCACTCAGGGCAGGGTTGGTGTGCACTGGAATTGGGGCAATGTCTCAGACCCTCTGTTAGGGGGTGTGAGCTGGGAAGACCCCAACCTTTCTTCCCTTCTGTTCCAACATTTAAGTAAGCCTTCACACCACATATCTTGGCTCCATGAGCCTAGGCTGTGTGTGAAGGGCCAGCAGTTGTGGGGTGGAGGTAGGTCATCTCTATATGTGCAACCTGAACAATGGGGTCTGAAATCAGGGAGATCCAACACTCAGGCAGCTGAAGGGCATAGAGAGAAAGGCAGTGTGCCCAGGCACCAACATTATCTTGTCCTTACCTTGTCATGACCTGGTGCTCTGGGACTCTAGCCCTGGATTGAGATGCACTGTACTAATTATAAATGAAGGAGGATCCTTGTGCCCTGAAAATGGCAGGCTCAGGCAGTAGTAAGCAATCCCTTTACATCATGGTCAACATGAAATGTTTTGGTCATTGGCCCAGCTTGTCACCTCAGCCTCCGAAGGTCTCAAATTAAGGAAACTGATGCTGCCAGGCCTCTGATCCATTGTTTGCTTTGTCTCCTGGTTCGAGGAAGCTCTTGGGATACTTCACTGAATGCACTTGGCTGCTGCAGTTCCATTGGTACAGGACTTCCTTTTTACCTGCCACATTGCAGTCTGCTTTTGATGCTCACAAGCTGGTAGTAAATCCCAGTGAGCTGTGTAGGCAAAGCCCATCACCATCACTTGGGGGCACAGCCAGGGGATGAAGGGTCGGTGCAGGCTGGGATGATACCTGAGCTGGACCTGTCCACCTGCTCTATGGCCCCACTGCTGTGCGTTAAGGGCTGGGCAAAGAGATGCTGATGTTCATTTTCCAGGCTGGGTCTGGTGATATTGAGTCTATGAAATGTTATCAGCCCAGTTGCAACAGTTCGGTTGCTTGGGTACTCGGGTTTTCTCCCCGGTCATAGTCAGGAGCCAGTGATCTTGCTTTGCCTTTGCCTTTGCTTTACTAGTGTTCTGAAGTGTTCTCCAGTTTCTCTTCTCTTTGTTTTACCATTCGAGGCATGCACCCCCGGGGCTGCCTAAGTGCAGTGCTGGTTTTCCTGTTCTCTTGCACTGCCCAAGGGTGCTCAGAGACATCTGTCCTGTGCTGGGTGGAGGAGATTCAGGATGGGCCATGGAAAGCTATTCTGGGCTGCAAGCTGGTAGGTGTCAAGCCCTTTCAGGCCTCTCAGGCTGGCCTCAAATAGGCCATTCTCAGATGAGAAGATTGGAGGCATTGTGTTATCTTAGAGGACAGGCAGCCATGCGGGTATTAGGGAACCTGTGCTCTATTCCCAGTACTCCCACAGGGCCATTGTGTAGCCTTGGATGGTGTGACTTCACCTTCCCAGGCCCCCCTGTCTGCCTTGCCCAGTTAGACTGCTACTGCTTCAGGGCAGGGCTGTCTCACTAAGTGTGTGTACAGTGCTCGGCACAATGGGGCTTCAGTCTGGCTTGGATTGGTAGACTGCTGTAATACAGTCCATACTAGTATGACTCCAGGGGGCCTCCAGCCCAGCAGAAATGGTTTGGAGAGCCAGGGGAAGAGCTGCTTTGCAGCTGGGTGGCAAGGAGCTTTTTGAACTCCTGCAGAGCCCCTGCCTGCCCAGTGCCCTGAGGTTCAGGGATGGGATGGAGATGGGGATGCACATATGCAGACATAGTCTGCAATGGCTGTAGAGGGCAAATCACTTCAGAGGCCCTGTGAGGTGTCAACTCAGCACCATGTTCTTTCAGACCACCCCAAAAAAGTTTGTTTTGGGTCCAAAATTTCCCCCATGCTCATGCATGTGAACAAGCATGTGTGGCAGGGATGCAGACCTATTTTTCACATGTCCCCCTTACCCTACCTTGCATTGGCAGGCTTGGTTGTCACAGGCCTACTGAGTGCATGTGGATTGTTCCAAATCCCAGTTGTGCTCTCCTGGGGAAGTCTGCTCCCAAACTCGTGTACAGAACACTGCTGACCTGCTGTAGATCTGATCCTGATCCCAGCCCAATACAATTTCCATTGGCATCAAACTCCTGTTTGGTCTGAACCTCATTGAAATATTGATGCCAGCTGAGAGTCTGATTCTGGGAGTGTATTGGCAGCTCCAGTTGCAGTGGGCGTGGCTCTTCAGATCCCAGTGGAGGCACATCTCTGGCCAAGGCAGGATCTGGCCATTTTGAACTCAAGCACTCTAAAAGGAAGCGTTTCCCTGGCTGATTTTGAAACTGTTGTTTCTAGTGGAGGAGGGGTGGGAATACAGTGCTCCAACATGGAAGGTTACACTCCTATGGAGCAGATGCTTCCCCCAGATCAGAGCCCGCATGATCCAGCCTGTTTCTGGAGCAGCCACACTTCTGGGCAGGGCTAACACCAAGGGCCCATGTGAGCTGCTCTAGCTACCTGGAGTCCAGGGAACTGATACGGATCCACCTTGGCTGGCTTGACTTCTCAGTTGGTGGCCTCAGCAGAAGTGCAAAAGCAACTTCTAAATGGCAATTGTAGCAGAGAGCCCAGCTACTCAACAGACACTATATAGTCTGTACATATTAGCATGTGTATAGTGGTAGCACCTGGAAGCCCTGGCATGTTGAGCTGAGCAGCTCCTATGCTCAGAAGCCCTGCTCTACAGCATTGGAAGATGTCTCTGGTCATTCTGCTGCATGAGCTGTAAGTCCATGAAGGTGCATTGTGGATTGCAGGTCCCTCACACACACCCATTGCTGTAACCAACAGCATGTGAGAGCATAATGGGGCCAGCATCACATCCACCCACCTTTGACTCCCCAGCCCAACTGGCAAGGTGTGGCTGGAGTGACCTTTGGCATGAGCGTGGAGTGGACTTGCACTTCTGGAAGGGCAGCCCTGCTAACACAATTGCTTGCTCCGACTTCCCCCGGCCACCTGATAAGCTGACTGGCAGGGTTTCTAACTTTGGCTCTTAAAAACCTTCAGATTGGGTGGTAAATCACCCATGGGCTCTCCCCATGGCTTGGGTTCACTTTGGGATGGTAGCTTTCTTAGGATGTTCCTGAGCACGTAGTGGAGCTGTTAAAACCATGACTCACAAGTATTTACTCCGAAACCCTGTTCTGATTACCAGATGATACGTGTTTAGTGACTTTCCAGGATGTGTGAGCACTCTCTCATTAACCCACCTAGCATCAGTGGTTTGCTGAGGCAGCTCCAACATCAGGATGCTGGAGTGTTCTATATGCAGGACAATTAGCTTCTAATTATTTGTGAACACACTATGTTTGCCTACATGATTGAGTCTCCTGTTTATTTACACCTTGCCTGGCACCTTTGCTCACTGTTTTGTCAGTTCCCAGTTCAAAGAATCTATTAGTCTAAAACTGGAAGGAGCTCAGAGAAGGTAATTATTTAAAAGCAGTGTGGGCAGGGTGGGTTTGAAGGGACTAGTGGGGGAGGTGTGTGTGCACTTTGCTCGATAAAGGATAGTGCTCAGGGTATCAAGGGCCAACTTAGAGCAAAGCTCTGAGCTGCTTTGCCTTGCACCAGCCACCTGGCAGCTTCAGAGCCAGCATTGCTATGGGGACAAGCTAGCTTTGAGCTCATCTGTATTATGCGGCTGTTCCCACCATAGCAATGCCCTTACAGTTGTGTTGGCAGAGCTCCCTAGTGGAGGCATGGCATATGTCAAGAGTTTTCCAGGAATAGCAGATTTTTTTTATTTATTAAAATATATCTATATATACATCCTCTATCATAGATTTCCATCGCACTTTTTTTTAAAACCACCTGAAGAAACCTGTGCACCCGTTACAATAACCACACCACTCCCCTGCGCCCATGCACACCCACCCTCTGACCTTCCCTAACCCAAACAGTCCCTTAGTCCAGGCCCTGATTTGGGGTTTTCCTTCTCAGTTCATTCACTGTCCTTGCTACTGTCGCTGTCGCTTCTACTGCTGCTGATCCTGTTGTCGTCCTCCTCACTGTCTCCAGGTCCAGTTGTGTTTGTTGTCCCCTTCATTCTCCCTGTCCACTTCCCTTTCCGGGGGGACTTTGAACAGCCTGTGCCATATGTCCCTTTTCCAGGTGGAGTTGGTTGTGTCCTCTCCATCCTCTTCCACCAATTTCCAGTAGTAGGCCTGGAGTTCACTCAGAAACATTTTAACACAGTCCATTTGCTCAAGCTTAATTTGACTGTACATCAAGAGGTTCCTGCATTGCCACAGGGCGCTCCTGATGCAGGTCACAAACTGGTCGAAGTGGGTTGTCTGGAACCCCTGATGTTTAGTTAGGTGTCTGTACAGTGCTGGCCTCCCTTGTCATCAGCCTGACTCTTGTCACTTCCTCATGAAGCCAGCTTACCTTTTTCCACATGCTCTTGGCATAGCAGGTTTTTTTTTAATGTAGTTTGTATCCATGGCCAAATTAGCCAAAACTAATTCCAAATCCAAGTGTCCAGAAACGTTAGTGGCCCTACTACCAGCAAACATCTTCCACCCACGCCTGGGGCTTCAGATGTTTCCAAAACCTTTGGCAGGCATCCTACTTGCAGGCCCAAGCCTGGAGGCTTGGGGTTCAGATACACCCGAGTTTTGCTTGCCCTTAGTCATAAAGCCCTCGGAGCAAGCGTGGGAGGAGACTCCCATTTCCATACACTGGGTTTAAAGCCACTGCACCTCGGCAAGTACTGAACCACGCCAGAAGAGCAGTTCTCCCAGGGTGCAGTTCAGGAAAACTTCCTGCTTGGACACAGATAGGTGGTATTTCTCTTGCCAGGTTAAGAAGCCACTACACTTGTCCTGAGCCTTCAAGAGGAAGCTGAGCTATCCAAAACCCTCTTCTGTCTGGGTGCAGCAATACTGGCTGGGGTGGGAGATTTGTTACCCTAGCTAGGCCACTTAGGGTGTGTGACCTCCCTAAATCCCTCCCAGTAGAGCTATGCCAGCAACCCTTAAGCATAAACCAGCCCTTAGTGGGACATAACTAATGAAAATGCCTCCTGCTGGGTGCCTTGCATTCAAGCTGCTTTGCAGCATGTGTCTCCTCTGTACCCAGCCCTGCTCTGCAAAAGCCAAGGCTTCACCTTACTCATCTGCCAACTCTGGCATCTGTCTCTTTCAGCCCTGCTGCCTTCTGCTGTGCCTGCTCCATTTGCTCAGCTTCTCCCCTGGAAGGTGGCAGCAGCAGTGAATTGTGTGCACAGCAGTCTCCATGCCGGCACATCAGCCTTCTGTGCCATGCTGTAATTATCTGTTTTGATTTGTGTTGTATCTCTCTATTTAGACATCCCGGTGAGTGTTCTGTTTGCTTCCCTAATTGCTGCCAGGCATTGAGCTGATGGTTTTAAGTTTCTTCATCCTTTTTTCCCCTTCAGAGCAAATCTAATATGTGTACAAGGAACAGGAGTGATGGCTCTGGCACCCCCAGTTCTTGGTGTATTGTGGGGCAGGTGGCAGTGTGGTCTGCGTGGGGCAGAGGGAGTCTTTTCATTATGGGTATGGACAGTGTCAACATGACAGGGCTTCCAGATGCAACTGCTGTGCACATGCTGCTAATAAGTGCCTGTTGAGTAGCTGCAGGGGTTTGGGTTGTAGCTCTCTGCTACAGTTGCCATTTAGAATGTTTTAACAGCTTGGCAGGGGTGTAGGTTGTAGCCATGTTGGTCTAAGGACATAGGCAGACAAGGTTCCTTGGGTGAATCTGATATCTTTTATTAGACCAACCCAAATAGTTGGAGAATAGTTATTAAGCAAGCTTTTGGGTTCAAAAACCCTTTGTCAGGCTAAGGAAGTTTCAGCAGTTGGTGTGTGCTCTTCCTGGATTAACATCTTGGCAGCATTTGTCTGAGCTTCCCATCCTGTGTCAAGTCAAGTCAAGTCAGTCCCAAGATTGCTACAACTATTGGGGCACCTTCGATACTGTAACAACTCTCCTCCACTCTGCCATGTGTTTGGAATGTAGCTTAATTCTTGAGGCTCTGCTGTCTCAGTTATGCAAATGACTCCACCAAGCATGTAAGGGTGTGGGAATGGCTGTCTGCTGGAAAGAGGACCTAGGGTGTGGCTGAGCAGTCCTGATGGAAGACCTCTTCGAGGAACAAAGACCAGGGAGAAAGGTGCCAAAGCTCAACTCAGCCTTCTTGTTGATTTCCTTTGCTAACAAAGCCAGGCCCCAGGCAGGGGCTGAGGCTGGACCCTGTAGCAAGCAGGGTGGAAAAAGTACTTATTCATAGCTAACAGTTGTGGCATTTGGGTGATGAGGCCACTTGTCTGTTGAGACAGGGATTAAGAGACCCACATAATACTACATGGGCTGCTGGACAGCTGTCAGCTGGTACCGGGTGTCCCTGACTACACCACTTCATAGATTCATAGATGCTAGGCTTGGAAGGGACCTTAACAGATCATTGTGTCCAAACCCCTGCCTAGGCAGGAAAGAGGGGTGGGGTCAGATGAT